>NW_020173388.1:7992440-8008118 GCF_003031525.2 Neophocaena asiaeorientalis asiaeorientalis | reverse complement strand
CAGGCTCAGCGACCATGGCTCACGGGCCTAGCCGCTCTGCGGCATGTGGGATCCTCCCGGACGGGGGCACAAACCCACATCCCCTGCATCAGCAGGTGGACTCCCAACCACTGCACCACCAGGGAAGCCCGTGGAACAACAATTTAAATGATCACAGATTTCTCGTCAGAAACTCTGAAGGCCAGAAAATACTGAAAAAGATCTTTAAAGTGCTGAAAAAAAGAATAACTCAATTTTCTATCCATTGAAAATTTTCTTCAGTAATCAAAGCAAAATAAAGACATTTTCAGGTGAGGGAAAACTAAGAATTTATTGTCTGCAGACTTAAAGAAAATGATGGATGAGGGAAACTTAGAACTGCAAGAATGAAGGAAAACCAGCATAAATGTTAATTATGTGGTTAAAAATACAAGAAAAATTTTCTGAGTTCTTTAAAATATGTATGACTGTTGAAAGCAAAAACTATAACTTTGTCAAAAGAAGTTTTCAGTGCATTTAGCAATAATGCATATGACAACTATAAGAATAGTAAAGAGACCTGTATAGTTGTAAGGCTTCTATATTTTACCTGAAGTGACAAAATACTAACTCTAAATAGACTGTGAAAGGTCAGGTGTATATATCGTAATCTCTAGAATATGGATATTGCAATTGCAATTAAGAGAGAGAAAATAGATGTTATAATTTAAGTTCACATAATCTAAAAGAAGGCAGGAAAGGTGGAATAGAAGAACAAAAACAGGACAAACAGAAAACAAATATTAAAATGGAAGACTTAAATCCATCCATACCAATAATTACGTTAACTGTAAATGATTTAAGCACACCAAATTAGATTGTCAGATTGCATAAAAAGACTCAGCTATATGCTTTATAACTATATGTTTTATATAAATATGAACGTGTAGGTTAAAAATACAAAGATGAAGAATGATGTACAATGCAAACATCAATCAAAAGAAAGCTAGAGTGATTGCATTTGTCGAAGTAGACTTCTGAACAGGGAAGATTAGCCAGGAATAAAAAAGGGAAATTACATAATGATAAAAGGTCAATTCACCAAGAAGCTGTAACAGTCCTAAAAATGTACGCACCTAAAAATCTTCAAATTCATTAGCCAAAAACTGACGGAGCTGAAAGAGGAGATAGACAATATTAGGATTTGGAAGACTTGAACAACACTATCAAGCAACTTGGTTGAATTGACATTTAAAGAATACTCAATCCAATAACAGCATAATACATATTTTTTTAAGTACAAATGGAATAGTAACCAAAATATATGCTGGATTATAGAAAACAAAAAGAACAACTTTTTAACACATTTTATTCTCTGAATAAAACAGAAATAGGGGCTTCCCTGGTGGCACAGTGGTTAAGAATCCGCCTGCCAATGCAGGGGACATGGGTTCAAGCCTTGGTCCGGGAAGATCCCACATGCCACGGAGCAACTAAGCCCGTGCACCACAACTACTGAGCCTGCGCGCCAGAGCCTGCGAGCCACAACTCCTGAAGCCTGGCGCCTAGAGCCTGTGCTCTGCAACAAGAGAAGCCACTGCAATGAGAAGCCCACACACCACAACGAAGAGTAACCTCCCGCTCACCACAACTAGAGAAAGCCCGTGTACAGAATCAAAGACCCAACGCAGCCAAAAATAAATAAGTGATAATAAAATTTAAAAATAAACAAATAAATTACAGTAAGATTGATAACTGGAAAATACAACTATCTGGAAATTTTATATAAAACATATTTAAATAACCACACATCAAAGACAAAGTCACAAGAGAAATTAGGAAATATTTTGAGTTGAATGAAAATGAAGGTACAAAACATTGATATTTGGGGAAAGCAGCTAAAGTAACTTGAAGGAAATTTACAGTATTAAATGCTTATATTAAGTAAAAATGTGGTTGGCAGAATAATAGCTCGCCAACGATATTCACATCCTAATCCCTAGAACCTATGAGTGTGTTAGATTTCATGGCAAAGGAGCATTGAGTTGTAGATGGAATTCAGGTTAATCTGCTGACTTTGAGATGGGGAGACTGTCCAGGCATGTTCAGTGCAAGCAGTGTTGTTCCTCAACAATTGAGGAAATCAGTGGAATCAAAGTACTGCTGCTATGAACTTTCTTGTACATGTGCATGCATTTCTGCTAGATATATGTATATAAGTGGAATTTCTGGGTAAAATGATGTGCCGCTGTTTTCCACAGTGGTGTGCCAGCTCCCATTCCTACCTGCAGTGCTCCACATCTTTGCCAATGTTTGGTATTGACAGTCTGTAGTCATTCAGAGTGTGTTGTGATATCTTTGTGGGTTAAATTTTCATTTCTTTGATAATTTATGTGGTTGAGTACTTTTCCATATGATCATTGATCATTTAGATATCCTCTTGTGAAGTTGGTTCAAATAGCTTGCCTGATTTTCTGAGTTTTCTTTCTCTTACTGATTAGTAGGAGTTCTATATGTATCCTGGATAAGTACATTTAGATAGTTTTTAGTAAAGTTTTTCACGATTCTTTTTAATGAATATATAATCTGAAGTGATGTCCCTTTCATTTCCTGTATTGATATTTGGGGATTCTTGCATTCTCCCTGTCCTTCTCCCACCTCTCCTCCCTTATCAGTTTCACCAAGAGTTTCTCACTTTTTTAATTGCAGCTATTAATTTGATGTATCCCAGGACCCAGTCCTTAGTCAACTTCTCTCTCTGTACTCACTCAATGGTTCATAGCTTAGAAATCATCTATTATATGTCTGGAATTCAGACCCATCTCCTGCACTCCAGATTTACACACCCATCTGCTGATTCAGTATCTTCACTTGGATATCCAACAGAAATCTCAGGGTGTACATATGCAAAACAAACCTCTGATCTTGCAAACCTTCTGCATCCATCTTGGCTGATGGCAACAGGCTGAAAACTTTGGAGTCATTCTTGATAACTCCTCTGTCTCTCACACACACACACGATATAAGTTTCACAGGAGCAGAGATCATTGAGTTGTTTATCATTGTACCTCAAGTGCCTAGAACAGTGCCTAGCACATTGGAGGCACTTAAATATTGAATGAAAGCATTGTTGGTGAGAATCTCTTGAGAGAGCAATTTGTAACACTTAACAAAATTTACAATGTAGATTAAAATGTAGATCCAATGATTTCCAAGAATTTATATTACACCTGTATGTGTGCTTGTATAGATGTGAATATAGAACATTTATTATAGTGTTATTTGTGGCAAAGGCTGAACTTAAATGACAATCAGTAGGACACTGGATAAATTATGATACATTATTCACTGAAGTATCATGTAGCCATAAGGAAGACCAAGATACAATAATTCTATATAATGGTGTGGAATGATACCAAAGATACAGTGTTAAAAGTGAAAACAAAGTGCCAAATAGTGCCATTTGTGGAGTAAAAAGATTTGTGTGTGATATTTGCTTGATTAACAACGACTGTCTCTAGAGGAAAGCAAAAGAAACTGGTGACTGACCTGTGGAGAGGGGAACTGGGGACTAGGTTAATAGTAGTAAAAAGACTTATTGTACCAGCATACTTTTTTGTACTTTTGAATTCTTTACCATGTGCATATGTACACCTACTGTTTTTTCAAAAAGTAAGAGAAATGTAGCTCTCCTTCTAACTTCCCCACCCCTCCTAAAAAAACTAAAATTTTGACTTTAGTTTAACGAGTAGAATCTGGTTTGTGGGAGATGCTCTTCTTTGTCTTAGCCTTCTTATTTATGTCATCTTAAGTTTATATATTTGGGCCACAAAAGGCATTTTCATAAATTTTACTTTAATGTTATGCTTTGGGCTTTATCCAGAATTTTATGAAGAATAGCCACAAAAGCTGCTTCTCTCTGGCGTAAAATTATCAGGAGCATTGCTCATTATATGGCTTAACATCCCCTATATGAGGGCCCATGTGAGAACTTTAGTCTAGAATGCAGTACCTGGAAAATCATAGTCTCTCTTGAGGAACTGAGGGTGCCCCCCAACTTGATTACAAGACCTTTGTGCTTTGTCATGTTTGCAGTTTTCTCCCTGTTTCTAGAAAGAGTAGATCTATAAATGATGCTTAATTGTGGTAACTGAATTTATTTCTTTATAGCCTACCTTGGTCCAAAAAAATATAAGGTGGTTTACATAAATACAAGAAGAAGTTTTGTTTTGTTTTTTGTTTTTTTGCGGTACATGGGCCTCTCACTGCCGTGGCCTCTCCCGTCGCGGAGCACAGGCTCCGGACGCGCAGGCCCAACGGCCACGGCTCACGGGCCCAGCCGCTCCACAGCACGCGGAATCCTCCCGGACAGGGGCATGAACCCACGTCCCCTGCACCGGCAGGCGGACCCCCAACCACCGCGCCACCAGGGAAGCCCAAGAAGTTTTTATTAGAAAGGAAAATATCATGAAGCTGAAGAAAATAGGAGAAACCTCATGTGGCATATTTGCTTCCTTTTCCTTTTCAGAGCACTGATTGTATTTTTATTTTATAATACAACTGTTCTCTTAGAAGTAAGGTGAACATAAGTGAAGAATCCATATTTATATTTTTAACCTAAATGTTAAAATTTTCCACCTATTTTCATTCTTCAGCAAGCCAGGAAGTCTTCTGTAGATTTAACTTATTCTGTACAGCCCTAAGCTGTGGACTGAGAAATTATGAAATTATATTCATATAATTATATAATATAATTATATGAAGTTATACTATTGGTTTATAGTAAATAAAGGAGACTCTGACTACTAAATAAGTGTAAGCAAAATCTGTTAAAGTCCCTTACAAAAAGTTTTGCTATAGGAGTTTCTTTGTCTTGATTCCTTTAAAATAACATGAAAGTTTTAGTTAGAAAACTTGATTTTCTATGGTAGACATCCTTCTTTTAATATACACTTTTAGAAAGTTGCAGGGGAGAGGGAAAGTTATATTTGAGAATTGGTAACTTGGCCAGCAGCTACTTAGAGTGTTTACACTTCATCTTTTAGATAAAAAGAAATACCTATAGGTTATTCCCATGTAGATGCTACCAAACCAGGCAGACTTACAAATAACTAGAAAGAGTTCTTTTTAACACTGTCTCTTTTATTTATCTATTTTTTAAATTTAGATATAATTGGCATATAGCATTATATTCATTTCAGGTGTACAACATAATGATTTGGTATTTGTGTATATTGCAAAATGACCACCACAATAACTCTAGTTAATATCCATCACTATACCTAGTTACAAAATTTTTTTTTCTTGTGAAGAAAACTTTTAAGATCTCTTAGTAACTTCCAAGTAGACAATACAGCATTATTAACTGTAGTCCCCATGTTGTACATTATATCCCTATGACTTATTTATTTTATAGCTGGGAGTTTCCACTTTTTAACCCCTTTCAGCCACTTCACCCACTTCCCGCACCCCTCCCAATTCCCCTCCCCACCTCTGGTAACCAGCAGTCTGTTCTCTGTATCCATGAACTCGGTTGTTTGTATTTTGGATTTGTTTTGTTTTAAATTCTATATATAAGTGAGATCATACAATATTTGTTTTTCTCTGGCTGACTTATTTCACTTAGCATAATGCCCTCAAGGTCCATCCATGCTATTTCAAGTGGCAAGATTGCCTCCCTTTTTTATGGCTGAATAATATTCCAGAGAGAGAGAGAGAGAGAGAGTGTGTGTGTGTGTGTGTGTGTGTGTGTGTGTGTATGCCATATTTTCTTTATCCATTTATCTGTTGATGGACACTTAGGTAGCTTTCATAGCTTGGCTATTGTAAATAATGCTGCAGTGAACATAGGGGTGCATATATCTTTTCAAGTTAGTGTTTTTGTTTCCTTCAGATAAATACCCAGAAGTGGAATTGCTGGATCATATGGTAATTCTATTTTTAATTTTTTGAGGAACCTCCATACTGTTTTCCATAGTGGCTGCACCAGTTTATATTCCCATTAACAATGCAAAGTTTCCCTCCACATCCTTGCCAACACTTATTATTTCTAGTCTTTTTGATAATAGCCATTCTAACAGGTGGGAAGTGATAGGTCATTGTGGATCTGATTTGCATTTCCCTATTGATTAGTGATTTTGAGCATCTTTACATGTGCCTATTGGCCATCTTTAGGAAAATGTCTATTCAGATCCTCTGTCTTTGGAAAAATGTCTTTCAGATCTGCTGCCCATTTTTTAATAGAATTGTTTGGTTTTTTTGCTATTGAGTTTTACGAGTTCTTTATATATTTTGGATATTAACCCCTTATCATATATGATTTGCAAATATTTTCTCCCATTTGGTAGGTTAACTTTTCATTTTGTTGATGGTTTCCTTTGCTGTGCAGAAGCTTTTTGGTTTGATGTAGTCTCACTTGTTTATTTTTGCTTTTGTTGCCTTTGCTTTTGGTGTCAAATCCAAAAAATTCATCACTAAGAGTGATGTCAAGGAGCTTGTGGCCTATGTTTTCTTTCTTTCTTTTTTTAAAAATTTTATTTATTTATTTGGCTGCATCAGGTCTTAGTTATGGCATGTGGGATCTTTTGTTGCAGTGTGCGGGCTTCTCTCTAGTTGTGGTGGCACAGCCTCCAGAGCGTGCGGGCTCAGTAGTTGCGGTGCACAGGCTCTCTAGTTGTGGCACACGGGCTCCAGAGTGCAAGGGCTCAGTAGTTGTGATGCATGGGCTTAGTTGCCCTGTGGCATGTGGGATCTTAGTTCCCCAACCGGGGATTGAACCTGTGTCCCCTGCACTGGAAGGCAAATTCTTAACCACTGGACCACCAGGGAAGTCCCCTATGTTTTCTTATTATAGGAGTGTTAATTGTTTCAGGTCATGTTCAAATCTTTGATCCATTTTGAGTTAATTTTTATGTATGGTGTAAGATAGTGGTCCAGTTTCATTCTTTTGCATGTGACTGTCCAGTTTTTCCAACACCATTTATTGAAGAGACTGTCCTTTCCCCACTGTGTATTTTTGGCTCCTTTGTTATAAATTAATTGACCATATATGTGTGGGTTTTTTTCAGGGCTTTCTATTCTGTTCCATTGATTTATGTGCCTGTTTTTAATGCCCATACTATACTCTTTTGATTACTATGGTTTTGTAATATAGTTTGAAACCAGGGAGTATGATGCCTCCAGTTTTTTTCTTCTTTCTCAAGATT
The DNA here is from genome assembly GCF_003031525.2 of Neophocaena asiaeorientalis asiaeorientalis. NCBI lineage: Eukaryota > Metazoa > Chordata > Mammalia > Artiodactyla > Phocoenidae > Neophocaena > Neophocaena asiaeorientalis. Next base: position 8,000,955 of record NW_020173388.1, on the reverse strand, counting down.
GCTGTGGCTACTTGGGGTCTTTTATGGTTCCATACAAATTTTAGGATTGTTCTATTTATGTGAAAAATGCCATTGGAATTTTGATAGGAATTGCATTGAATCTGCAGATTGCTTTTGGTAGTATGGACATTTTAACAATATCAGTTCTTCCAATCCATGAGCATGGAGTATGTTTCCATTTATTTGTGTCTTCTTCAACTTTTTTCATCAATGTTGATGATGTGATGCTGATTATGATGTGAATATTGCTTAATGATTTAAGCTCATCAGTAAAATCAATGACTATATACTGTGTTTGGTAGATTTGTTTCTTCTCTGGCTACCAGTTGTCAATCCTACTGCCAGAAAGCCAGTGTTGAAGCCACCCTTACAAAGATGCTGTCTTTCTTCCTGTGGACCCAAATCACATCATCCTAATTATTAGAATTACATATAAGAATAGCCAGTAAGTTCTAAGTCCTTGACTATGTCTATTTCTGCATGGATGCCAAGTTTCTGTTTCTCTTTCTTTGGGACAGTTATTTCACAAGCCTCCCTCGACATGCTTTTTGATTTTTCACTATGTTCAAATGTTTGAATAGCCAGAAATCTGATACCCAGTCATTGGGGGTGGGGAAGGGGAAAAGTACTGCTAACTGTAATGCTCATCAAGACTAGGGAAGTAGACAGCACAGGAGTTGCATGCCTTACCTTTTATATTCATTAATCCTGATTCTGTTATATTATAATGAATATAAAAAATGTAAGCCCACAGAAAACTGCTCATTCAGTCCTTGATTACCTATTAGGAGGCGTGATACTGGGCGCCGCAGAGGATACCTGCCCGCCAACCCTGCTCGCTTTTACACTAACCCCCGACCAGGTCTGCAGCTCCCTCTCTCTTCAAGGACATTTTGTTGTTGAGGTTGTTTGACATTTTTGTTAGTAGTTGACTGTGCCTTCTCTTTCTGTGGGTGATATTTAAACTATGATGTTAATTATTTCCAAAAAAAACTTTTTTAGGACGATTTGTTCTGTATTAGTACTAAGTTGGAAAGTCAAGGTGCTGTTTTCTATTCTAAACACTAGGGGGAGATCTTGTTTTCTCTTGGAGTGGTGGTTTTTTGTTTTTTGTTTTTTGTTTTCTTTTCCACTCCCTCTCCACCAGCCCTACCCCCACCCCCCAAAAAAAACTCTTGGAGCGTTTTAAATACCAACTGGCAGTCAGCTAGCTCTGAATTCAGTTTATTTTCAGTACAAGTGAATGTGTGCGATTTTCATCTGTATAAAAATAAAATGAAGATACATGATGACTAAATGCAATGTGTTATCTTGGGTGAGATCCTGGAAGAGAAAAGGACATAACGCAAAAACTAAGGAAATCTGAATAAAGTATTGGCTTTAGTTATTAATAATGTATCAATATTGGTTCATTAATTGTGACAAATATCCCATACTAATGTAAGATGTTAACAATAGAAGAAAATGGGCATAAGGTATGTGGGAACTTAGTATTTTTATAACTGTTCTGTAAGTCTAAACTGTTCCAAAATAAGTTTATTTTTAAAATACATTTTAAAAAGTGAGACAGGAACCTAATTTCCCTTCTTTTTCTTTTTGGAACCATGGAAAATATTTTAAAAACAATATATTTGCAGAACAAGTTGAATATGGGAAAGAGGGACTTTGTTAAATGAGCCATAAATATATGAAGATGTAATTAAATGGGATTGGATACATTTAAAGAAACCTAAGGAAAGTCTGCTAAGTTTTCTTGAGGAGCTATCAGAGGGTTCCTCTCTGATATGTGTTGTTACATGGCAATCATCTAACAAGAATTCCTGTCAGCCCTAGTCAGAGCTCTCTCATGTTCTCTAAGTTTCTACTTCTCATAGGAAATCATACATTTCTCTTCTCTCTCTCAAACTCCAAACCTGTGTCCCTGGACTCACGGCTCCTTGCCCTCCCTCCGGCCTTCTCCTTATTCCCTCCTCAAGGACCCATTTGTTCCTCTGTTGAGATGGTGCACTTCTTATATAAAGTTTCAGATTCCTTCCCTGTGGCGGGAGGGCTTGGGGGTCTGTGGTGGTCAGTAGAGTGTCTTTCAGCATTCTCGTCCTTCTCTTCCACCTGGACATAAGGTAGAGTTGCCTGTCCCTGCCTGTTCCTTGCTTTAGCCAGTGGAACATGAGCAGAAATGACATGTTATTTTTGGACAGAAGTCTTTCAGAGCTGGTATGTAACCACTTTGCTTTCCCCTACCACAGAAAACACTGTCATTCCAGGTGATGGAGACTCCCTCCACTTGCATGCTTAAGTGTGGACCCCCAGCCAACCCACGGGACATACAGCATGAGAAAGAAAAATATCTTTGTGATTATAAGTCATTGAGATTTCAGGGTTGTTAAGAAACACAACCTAGCTCATCCTGTCCATCCACCAGCCCTCCCAACAAAACATAGTGTAATCTTCCTAGTTTTGCATGTGAAGAAACAGAAGACTGGGAGATTAATATTACTCAGCTACAAAGGAGTAAAGCCAGGATTTAAACCCCAGAAGTATGGCTCCAGCATCTGTGCCCTTAGTAACCATCCCACAGAGACTCTCTGAGAAAAAATACAGGAATACATCAGAGAGTCCATCTTCCATTTACTTCCCCTGAACAGCGCCATCCTGCTGCTCCTGTCTGCCCAGGTTGCTTCCTCTGCCTGCTGCATTGCTATTGCCCTGAGACTAGCCTGTGAGAACCTTTTCCTGTATCTGTGGCTTTTCTTTCTTAGTTTACTCTCTTGTTTTCTGAAGCTTTCTAAGGGGCTCATAGGAAAAGATACATGGGAGGTTAACTTTTGGAGGCCTTGAATTTTTAAAAATATTTTTTTCTTCCCTCATTGTGATGGTTAATTTTATGTGTCAGCTTGGTTGGGCCACAGTGCCCAGATATGTGTCCAACAGTTTTTTGGATGTTTCTCTGAGAGTGTATTTGGATGAGATTAATGTTTACGTAGGTAGATGTTCTGTCAGTCTCTGCCTGTTGATAGTGATGCTGTCAGCTAGGGATGCCTGAGGCACTTGCCTGGTCCGTACTACTTGTGGTGAGGCCCCCACTGACATTTCCTTGACTGGAGCCAGTGTTGTGGCTGGACTGGCCCTTGTGATTCTTACTATGATCAGAAGACACACCTAAGCAAACACCATGAGGGAACTTTGAATAACAAAATGTATTACAGGTCCTGAAGGGTACATGGCACACCAAGTGGCCACACACTGAGGTTAAAGGTAGAAAAAGAGGGAGGGGGGCGCAGACCTGGGGCTCTGCCTTAATTGGGGTCTGAGGGTGATGTGCCTAGTGTTCACTTTTTATTGGCGAATTTAAAATGTAAGAGTGGCAATTAGGGCCCAGGAAGGGAAAAGTGGAACCATTCAAGTGGTCAGTCATCTAGGTTACCCAAGGGTTTCTGAAAAGGGAACTTCATAGGTAGGGTGGCCTGGGTTCTTATCTAGTTGTTTGACTAGTAGCTGTATCATAGAGCTGGCAACATGCTTATTCGGCATGGAGGTCTTTGAAATGGATGTCTTGGTAATCAAAGCTTAATGTCAGGCAATACATTACAATAAAAAAAGAAAAGCTTAATGTCAGACACACTACAGTGGACTTGGAGTAAAGCAGAATGCACTCCATAACATGGTGAGCCTAATCTAATCAGTTGAAGGGCTAAATGACACCAAAGACTGATCTCCTGAGCAAGAGGGAATTCTGCCAGCAGATGTCTTTCTGACTTGAATTGGCTCTTCCCTGGTCCCCAGCCTTCAGGTGCACCCTAAAGATTTTGGACTTGCCAGAATCCATAATCAGATGGGCCAATTCCTTAAAATAAATCTTTTTATATGTAAATACACAAACTGTTGTCTCTGTTTCTCTGAAGAAGCTGACTAATACATTCATACATAATTGCTAGTTTGAAAGACATAGTAATCTCCCTTGAAGATAACAATTCTTTGGAATGTTGACATTCTTCTATGGTCTTCAAGTTTTACAGTTGGTACTAAAAGTCACTGTCATTCTAGTCCAGTTTCTTTGAATGAATGTGAAAAAAAAAATCTCTGAAAAAAAAATACTTTCTTTGTTCCAAGTCTTTTGGTATTTTATGATTATTTTCTTGGTCAGTCTTAAAATTTTATTGTTCTGGGCCCTTGGTGGGTCTTTTTAACCTGGAGATTCATGTTCTTCAGTTCTGAGAAGTTTTCTTCTTTTCTTATGAATATACTTCACTGAACTAGAAGCTTGATGAAGGCAGGGACCATATATATCTTGCTTATTATTCATCTTACAGTGCCTAGTGTAATATAGTACCTGGAGCCCAATAGTTATTTGAATGAGTGGATGAAGGAATGAATGAATGCAGGAGAAGAACATGTATGCTTTGGGAAGAGCAGATTGTGCTGAGTTTTAGACCTGTAAAGCTTGAGGTGTAAGAGCCTGGAGCCTCAGAAAGATACCAGGGCTATAAATGTTAATTGGAGAGTTAACTGCATATATTTGGTAACTGCATATATTTGGTAACTGAAGCCCTGGTCTTGAAATGATCCCCTGGAAAAGTGTATGGAGAAAGCTAAGAAAAGAAGGTGGGTAGTAGAAGACTATAAAGTAAATTATTCCTTTGAATAAAGAAATAATTTTGGGGACTTCCCTGGTGGTCCAGTTGTTAGGACTCCACTTCCAATGCTGGGGGTGTGGGTTCGATCCCTGGTCGGGGAGCTGGGATTCCACATGCCCCACGGCCAAAGAACCAAAACATGAAACAGAAGCAGTATTGTAATAAATTCAATAAAGACTTAAAAAAAAAAGTCAACATCAAAAAAAGTCTTTAAAAAAAGAAAAAGAAAGAATTTTGTTCCCCAAATCTTCCAAACAGAAGTAAAACTTGAAGATGTTCCCTTGTCCTATAGTTTTCTGTACCTCCCAGCAGAACTTTGCATATTCTTTGAGCATGATACTAGAGCACACTAATTCGTAGCATCTGCCATCAGAACTCACCTCTATTTATATCCATAGTTCAAGTAAGCAGAGAAAAGGAGACCTACATGGGCAGGAAACAGAAATGGCAGAGAGGAAAAGCTGTTGGTAGACAAGATAAGTTGCCAGAAGAGAGGTATAGGGGAACAGTTCTAGCCCACCAAGCCCTTGGTGTCCTCTAGGCTATTCAGACTCTCATTCCCAAGCCTTCTGCGCCTGAAAACACTGCTGCTAAACACTCTTCCCACCCCCAGATAACTCCCATTGCTCCACCCCTGCCAAAAGCAAATAGCTCCTGCTGACCCAGCTCTGTTCTCTTAACCGCACCACACCATGCGTTCCACCAAGTCTTATTCCTTCTCTAAGAAGGTTCAAGCCTCTTGCTTGTTAAGCCTAGCTTCAAGTGAAACCAATCTCCTCAGTTCCAGGTGAAGTTAGCTACCTTCTCTAATCACTGGATATTGAGGGTCCCCTCTAACTGCCTGTATCACTAGCAAGATCACCTGCCAGGAACTGACTCTCAGTCCAGGTTCTATCTCTGTCTCACCCTCCGTATGTCTCTGCAAGCTCCACACTCTCAGAAAGAAGCTCTCAGGGAAACCCTCCCACCCGACCCTGCATAGTACCTTCCTGCTAGAACATGCCTGTAGATGAGCTCACAGTTGAATTTGTTTATTTTAATGGTTGGGGTTTGGGTACCTGGAAGCCAGTTATAGAAAATGTATTGCCTATTGGATGAAATGATGATGAAGTACAGATCTAGCATGCAGTTCTAAGATTCTTCACTCCCAGGCTAGCTGACTGGGGAGTGTTAAAAGGAAGTCGAAAGTTAGTTTGTGTGTTGTAATATCCTATACAAACAATAATTCAGTTTCCATCATGATGGGCTAGATAATAATTTTCTCTAAAATGAAAAATGTCGGATAAAATATATTTTAAATCACATTAAAAACAATAAAGAATTGAAAAAAGAGTGGGACCTGCCATGCTAAATTTTGGGGGAAAGCCTGAAGCTAAAAGTCAAGGGAAAGTATCTGAGCACCGAAACCTCTTTGTGCTCAGGTGTCTCCTAATGCTGAACACTCAGTCTTGAGTTCCCCGGTCTCATGTGGCAAAGGAGACAGTCAAGGTTCAGAGTCCACCCAAGAAGAGGAAACTAAGAGGGGACATTACCTACATCATAGGGACCCAAAAAGGCTACTGTGATATTGTAATTTATAATAAAAACATATATTGTGTCTTTGTCCCCATTTCCAGCAAAGAGATCCTAAAACCCTTGGAATTTCCTAAGCAAAGAGAGCAACATAGGTGTCTTTTGTTATGTTAATGAGATGACATTTGGATCCACCTAAGTATGAGGACTGGTTGCCAGGAGAACAAACCATAAACAGAGGGTTGGAACTTTCAGCCCCCCCCCCCCCCCACCCCCCGATGTCTGGTGATGAAAGAGGGGTTATAGATGGAATCATTCACCAATACCAATAATTTAATCAACCATGCCTACATAATGAAGCCTCTATAAAAATCCAAAAGGATGTGGTTTGGAGAGCTTCCAAGTTAGTGAACATGTGGAGAATTGGAGAGAGTGGCTCATTTGGAGAGGGCATGGAAGCTCTGAGCCCTTTGCCCATACCTTACCCTATGCATCTCTTCATCTGGCTGTTGATTCATACCCTTTATAATAAACCAATTATCTAGTGAGTAAACTGGTTTCCTGAATTCTGAGAGCGACTCCAGTAAATTAGTCAAACCCAAGGAGGGGGTCATGGGAACCTTTGATTTACAGCCCATTATTCAGAAGCACAGATAACAACCTTGACTTGTGTTTGACATCTAACATGGGGACAGTCTTGTGGGAATAAACCCTTAACCCATGGGATCTGATGCTATCTCTGGGTAGCTGGTGTCAGTATTGAGTTGAATTGTAGGACACTAAGCTGGTGTCAGAGAGCTGCTTGGTATGGGGGGGGGCGGTGCAGGGGTGTGTGAAGGGGAGCCCCACACATTGTAATTGGAGACAGAATATTAGTTACATAATTAAAGAAATGGTAAATCAGAACAAAGCTCCCACCTCCCTGAAGTAACAGAAAGGAAAAAAACAAGCAAGCAAACAAAAACAAAAAGTAACAAGGAAAGAGTCCCTAAGAAGTTATAGTGGACTTCCCTGGTGGTGCTGTGGTTAAGAATCCACCTGCCAATGCAGGGGACATGGGTTCGATCCCTGGTCTGGGAAGATCCCACATGCCACGGAGCAACTAAGCCTGTGTGCAACAACTACTGGCCCTGTGCTGTAGAGTCCATAAGCCACAACTACTGAGCCCATGTACCAGAACTACTGAAGCCCATGTGCCTAGAGCCCATGCTCCGCAACAAGAGAAGCCACCACAATGAGAAGCCCAAGCACTGCAACAAAGAGTAGCCCCCCGCTCACCGCAACCAGAGAAAAGCCCACGCACAGCAATGAAGACCCAATACAGCCAAAAATAAATAAATAAATTTATTATTTTAAAAAAAGTTATAGTCGTAGACTGGTCCTTAAAAGAATTTGTATCCTGCATAAGCATAGCCTGGGTGAACCAGAGAATCTCAAGGTGAGATGGTCCACGTCTGGGGTGCCTGTGCACTTGGCAGAAAACCTCTATGAAATAAGGTTCATTTAGCCTAGAAACCAGAGAACCCACCAAGTTTTTCTTAAAGGTGATGATCAGCAAGCAAACATACACAAGAAAGCAAGGTAACATGAATGAAAACCAGTAGAAAAACGTGACAGCAGAAACAGACTCAACTAAATCTAAGATGTCAGAATTATCAGGCACAAATTATATAAATGACAAGCTTGAAAATATCTGAAGGAAATCATTAAAAGTGACAGCAGATTTGGGAAATGAAATTCTAGAAATGAATGCTACAGCAATCCAAATGAAAACTCAAAGACATGTTTGGTAACAGAAGAATTCATGAGCTGAAAGATGGATCAAAATAGATTACTCAGGGGACTTCCCTGGTGGCACAGTGGTTAAGAATCCACCTGCCAATGCAGGGGACATGGGTTTGAGCCCTGGTCTGGGAAGATCCCACATGCCGTGGAGCAACTAAGCCCATGTGCCACAACTACTGAGCCTGAGCTCTAGAGCCCGTGAGCCACAACTACTGAGCCCATGTGCCACAACTACTGAAGCCCATGTGCCTAGAGCCCATGCTTCGCAACAAGAGAAGCCACCACAATGAGAAGCCCACGCACTTCAACAAAGAGTAGCCCCCACTCACCACAACTAGAGAAAGCCCGCACACAGCAACGAAGACCCAACGCAGCCAAAAAAAAAAAAGATTACTCAGAATGTGTAACAAATCAAAGGATGAAAAATACTGTGGAGAAATAAGAGACATGAAAGACAGGGTGGGAAATTCTTACCTGTTTGTGATTGGAATCCCAGAAGGAGACAGAGACTGGGAAGAGGCAATATCTGAAGAGATAATATATAGCAGAGCATTTTTCAGAAAAAAAAAAAAAAAAAAAAAAAA
>NW_020173388.1:7953546-7992243 GCF_003031525.2 Neophocaena asiaeorientalis asiaeorientalis | reverse complement strand
TTTTTAAAAAAAAAAAAAAAAAAAAAAAAAAATGAAAGATACCAATCCACAGATTCCAGAGACTCAGAATATCTTTTTATTTTTGCCGCTTGGGATTTTCACACTGAAATACATCATAATTGTAAAAGAAGCCAGAGGGTGAAGGAAAGAGAGTATATCTTCAAAGCAATAGCAGTTAAACTGACAACTGAGTTCTTGACAGAAAAAATGAAAGCCAGAAAACAATGCCATAATGTCTCAAAGAAAATTAGCTGAAAGAAAATAACTGCTGCATTAGAGTTCAAGCAGAGAAGCAGAATGAGCAGGAGATACATATGAAGGTATTTGTTGCAAGGGATCTGCTTACACACTTGTGGGGCCTGGCTAGGTAAGTCTGAAATCTGTATGGCAGGCCCTCAGAAGCGTGGACCGGAACTCATTGAAACAGGCTGAAATAGCAGTCCATTGGCAGAATTTATTCTTCAATCTGGGAAGCCTCAGCTCTGTTTTTAAGGCCTTTCCATTATTGAATCAGGCCCACTCAGATTATCTAGGATAATCTTCCTAACTTAAAGTCAACTGATTCTGGACTTTACAGATCTACAAAACACCTTCAGAGCAACCCCCCTTTTTTATTTTCAGATTTCCTTCCCATTTAGGTCACCACAGAGCATTGAGTAGAGTTCCCTGAGGTATACAGTAGGTTTTCATTAGTTAGCTATTTTATATATAGTATCAACAGTGTACATATGTCAATCCCAATCTCCCAATTAATCCCACCCTCCCTTCCCCCCTTGGTGTCCATACATTTGTTCTCTACGTCTGTGTCCCTATTTCTGCTTTGTAAATAAGAACATATATACCAGGTTTTTTTAGGTTCCACATATATATGTTAATATGCGATATTTGTTTTTCTCTTTCTGTCTGACATCACTCTGTATGACAGTTTCTATGTCCATCCACGTCTCTACAAATGACCCAGTTTTGTTCCTTTTTATGGCTGAGTAATATTCCATTGTATATATGTACCACATCTTTTTTATCCATTCCTCTATTGATGGACATTTAGGTTACTTCCATGTCCTAGCTATTGTAAATAGTGCTGCAATGAACACTGGGGTTCACGTGTCTGTTTGAATTATGGTTTTCTCTGGGTATATGCCCTGGAGTGAGATTGCTGGGTCATATGGTAGTTATATTGTTAGTCTTAAGGAATTTCCATACTGTTTTCCATAGTGGCTGTTATCAATTTACATTCCCACCAACAGTTCAAGAGGGTTCCCTTTTCTCCACATCCTCTCCAGCATTTATTGTTTGTAGATTTTTAAATAATGGCCATTCTGACTGGTGTGAGGTGATACTTCATTGCAGTTTTGATTTTCATTTCTCTAATAATTAGTGATGTTGAGCATCTTTTCATGTGTTTGTTGGCCATCTGTATGTCTCCTTTGGAGTAATGTCTATTTAGGTCTTCTGCCCACTTTTTGATTGGGTTGTTTGTTTTTTTGATATTGAGCTGCATGAGCTGTTTGTATATTTTGGAGATTAATCCTTTGTCAGTTGCTTCGTTTGCAAATATTTTCTCCCATTCTGAGGGTTGTCTTTTCGTCTTGTCTATGGTTTCATTTGCTGTGCAAAAGCTTTTAAGTTTAATTAGGTCCTACTTGTTAGTTTTGTTTTATTTTCATCCTATTTGTTTGTTTTTATTTTCATTAGTAGGAGGTGGGTCAACAAATATCTTGCAGTGATTTATATCAAAGAGTGTTCTGCCTATGTTTTCCTCTAAGAGTCTTATAGTGGAATGAGAGCCGAACAAAGATGTTTTTAGATAAACAAAATCAGAATTCATCACCTGCATTCTATCACCAAAGGAGACACTAAAGGATGTATTTCAGGCAAAAAGAAAATGATCCTGGATAAAAGGTGTGAGTTACAATAAGAAAACCAGGGACTTCCCTGGTGGTGCAGTGGTTAAGAATCCCCCTGCCAATTTAGGAGACATGGGTTTGAGCCCTGGTCTGGGAAGATCCCATATGCCATGGAGTAACTAAGCCCATGTGCCACAACTACTGAGCCTGTGCTCTAGAGCCCGTGAGCCACGACTACTGAGCCCACATGCTGCAACTACTGAAGCCCACGTGCCTACAGCCCATGCTCCTCAACAAGAGAAGCCACCACAATGAGAAGCCCACACACCACAACAAAGAGTAGCCCCCGCTCACTGCAACTAGAGAAAGCCCATGCACAGCAACAAGGACCCAATGCAGCAAAAAAATAATTTTTTATAAAAAGAGATCCAAAGAGCAAAATAACTAAATAAAGTAACAAAAGAAAAGAAACAGAGTATATTGTTCTAAACTATTGGGGAGTAGGGATTTGAATGATAAAAAAGTTCATTCAAAAGAAACCAAGAAAAGCATGATGGCCTCTGCCGCTGCAGGCTCGCTCTGCACTCCATACCCCTCCCTCCCCTCGGCCTGAGTGAACCAGAGCCCCTGAAGCAGCTCCTCCTTTAATCCTGTCCTGTCTGAGTGAAGAACAGGTGCCCTCAGGCAACCTACACGCAGAGGCAGGGCCAAATCAAAAGCTGAATCCCAGGAGCTGTGAGAACAAAGAAGAGAAAGAGAAATCTCTCCCAGCAGCCTCGGGAGCAGTGGATTAAATCTCCACAGTCAACGTGATGTACCCTGCATCTGTGGAATACCTGAATAGAAAACGAAACATCCCAAATTGAGGAGGCGGACTTTGGGAGCAATGATATATATATATTTTTTTTTCCCTTTTTCTCTTTTTGTGAGTGGTATGCGTATGCTTCTGTGTGCAATTTTGTCTGTATAGCTTTGCTTTTACCATTTGCCCTAGGGTTCTGTCTGTCCTTTTTTTTTTTTAATATAGTTTTCAATGCTTGTTATCATTGGTGAATTTGTTTCTTGGTTTGGTTGTTCTTTCTTTTTTTAAATTACTTAAAATAAATTTTTTAATACTTATTTTTTGATTTTTATTTTAATAACTCTTTTTAAAATTTAATTTAATTTAATCTTTTTCTTTCTTTTTTTCTCCCTTTTATTCTAAGCCGTGTAGATGACAGGCTCTTGGTGTTCCAGCCAGGTGTCAGGGCTGTGTTTTTACCATTTGCCCTAGGGTTCTGTCTGTCCTTTTTTTTTTTTTAATGTAGTTTTCAATGCTTGTTATCATTGGTGAATTTGTTTCTTGGTTTGGTTGTTCTTTCTTTTTTTAAATTACTTAAAATAAATTTTTTAATACTTCTTTTTTGATTTTTATTTTAATAGCTCTTTTTAAAATTTAATTTAATTTAATCTTTTCATGTACCACAATGTTCATTGCAGCTCTATTTACAATAGTCAGGACTTGGAAGCAACCTAGTGTCTATCGACAGATGAATGGATAAAGAAGATGTGGCACATATATACAATGGAATATTACTCAGCCATAAAAAGAAACGAAATTGAGTTATTTATAGTGAGGTGGGTGGACCTAGAGTCTGTCATACAGAGTGAAGTAAGTCAGAAAGAGGAAATCAAATACCGTATGCTAACACATATATATGGAATCTAAAGAAAAAAAAATGGTCATGAAGAACCTAGGGGCAAGATGGGAATAAAGACACAGACCTAGTAGAGAATGGACCTGAGGACACGGGGAGGGGAAAGGGTAAGCTGGGACAAAGTGTGAGAGTGGTAGTGTATATATAGATATATATACACTACCAAACGTAAAATAGATAGCTAGTGGGAAGCAGTCGCATAGCACAGGGAGATCAGCTCAGCTTTGTGACCAGCTAGAAGGGTGGGATAGAGAGGGTAGGAGGGAGGGAGATGCAAGAGGGAAAAGATATGGGGATATATGTATATGTATGACTGATTCACTTTGTTATAAAGCAGCAAGTAACTCACCATTTTAAAGCAATTATACTCCAATAAAAATAAAAAACAAAACCCAGCGCAGCCAAAATAAATAAAATTATTTTTTTTTAAAAATGGAAGGCAAGAAAAGGGAAAAGAAAAATAACAGAACAGATTGGACACAAAATAAGGTAGATTTAAATACAAATATACTAATAATCATACTTAGAACAGAAACAGAATACTCCAATAAAAAGGCAAAAGAAATATTATGACTGGGAAAATAAGTATGTTCTTTGCAAGAGACATATCTTACATACCAAAATATTGAAAGGTTGAAGGGAAAGGGGTGGGAAAAAAAGCAATGTTAATCAAAAGAATGCTGCAGTAGCTATATTGATATCAGACAAAAGCAATAGAAGAGAAAGAATCACTTCATTCTGACTGAAAAAAAATCATGAATATTTTAAAATGTTAATTATTTATTATGCATTTAAAAACATAGCTTCAGGGCTTCCCTGGTGGCGCAGTGGTTGAGAGTCTGCCTGCCGATGCAGGGGACACGGGTTCGTGCCCCGGTCCGGGAAGATCCCACGTGCCGCGGAGCGGCTGGGCCCGTGAGCCGTGGCCGCTGAGCCTGCGCGTCCGGAGCCTGTGCTCCGCAACGGGAGAGGCCGCAACAGTGAGAGGCCCTCGTACCGCAAAAAAAAAAACCACCGTAGCTTAAAAATATGTAAAACAGACTTGGACACCTTGCAAGGAGAAATAGACAAATGGTGCATCATGGTGGGAGATTTTGATCACAGATTCAAAGTTTGTCAAAAGTTTCAAAGAAGTAACAAATGAGCCCTCGTGTTTATGTGATTAGAAAATGATGATGACATCCTAGTAATTGTTTTGAAGTCAGGGAATAAAGAGTATATTTCATGAGAGAAATAATTCATATGAGGGAAATAAATTATGATAATATAGAAAGGAAAATCTGAGAATTATTAACCTAATTCTCACATAGAGAATTTACCTTACATTACTAGAAATAAAAAGTGGCAAGGGGGCTTCCCTGGTGGCGCAGTGGTTGAGAGTCCGCCTGCCGATGCAGGGGACACAGGTTCGTGCCCCGGTCCGGGAAGATCCCACATGCCGCGGAGCGGCTGGGCCCGTGAGCCGTGGCCGCTGAGCCTGCGCGTCCGGAGCCTGTGCTCCGCAACGGGAGAGGCCACAACGGTGAGAGGCCCGCGTACCGCAAAAAAAAAAAAAAAAAAAAGTGGCAAGGGAAAACAAAGCACCTGGAATACAGAAAAACTGTGACATACTTCTCAAATGTGTTTTGCCCAGATGTGTTTTGGATAAAAATAAGGACCTAAATGTAGTATCAAACAGTGGCAAATGAAGACTACAGTAATGCCGTCTTAGCATTTACACTGGATGAGGCAAAGCCCAGTAAGGGAATGCACCCTATCTTGAAATTAGAAGCCCTTGGACTTGGGTTCAAGTCCTCTCTTCCTTCCCCCCATCACCACTTATCAGCTCTAACTAGATATGGGGCCTTGGGAAAAGCCCAAATTTTCTGACGGCCCATTTCAGCACTTTAAGGGGTTACTACTTACCCTATTTACCTCCCTCACAAAATTATTGTGATCTCAAAGAAAATAACTAACATGACAGTGACCTGTATAAATACCACAATGGACCTCAATCATTTCTCAAGTCCAAACAACAAAGAGGTGCAGAGGATAAAATGTCACATTATTATCACTAGTATTTTGAAGAACAATGATGTGTATAAGGCACATTTAAAAGTTCCCTGGAGACAGACCAATTGGTGTCCTGGGTAAAATTTGTAGTGGGTGTATACATATCTTCCTACTTACCCTACAATCCCATTTTGTATCTGAGAGCTTACGAACTCTAGAATGTCAGATGGGAGAGTTGGCAGAAGGTGAATGAGAAGACCTGTATGATGGAGAAGTGAAAGGCACAGAAAGTGGGGACAGGCAAACAGAAGGAGAAAGGCAGCCCCGGGGTAAGCATGAGTCAAGATCTGTTTGTGTTCATGCTTGGATCACTCCCATACCAGACCAGGTGACAGTCTGAACCCCCTCTGGGGTATCCTGTTCAACTTCTTCCTAGCCCCAGCGCCACCACCCTGAACAAGCAGAGACAACTGTGTATCTTCTCTTGCTATCTCTCTGGGAAGGGGTTGGATAAGGATAAAACTTCCCATCATCTTGGGGGATGGGATGATTGCGTATCATGTAAGCCTAGGGGATGTTGCCTGAAGCCAGTGGGGAGGAGAGAGATGGGGAGAGGCTCAGTCTGGGGGAGACAAACAGCCTATGTTCTTCTGGCTTCCCAGCAGGGTCTGTACCCTTTTGGTTCTTGATACATAACCTACTCCTTGCAACCAACCATGACAGTGAATAATGATTCTTATATATTGCTTTGCAAAAAGTCCCAGTACATTTCTCAAGAATTCTACAAGTTCCAAAAAGTAGACAAAAGTAGAGAGAGCTGCAGAAAAGCAGCCTTGTGGACTCCAGGAGAAAACAGTACTATGTGTGGCCAGAAGCCTTTGTGGCAAAAATGGGGTCTCTGTCCCTCAAAAAAGAGCAAGGAAATCATCATGGGGATTTTACAGAGACTATGAAGCCAGTCCCCTTGGAAGTTTCAAAGAGTTATAGAGGTTTGAATTGTGAAGGAAGGATAACAAATTTTTAACTTCTGGTCATTTATATTGCTAATAAGGAGTCCTGGAAGGTAATCCAATAAACTTTATCAAACAAATCAAAAGATGCTAGGAAATTCCGATGGGACTTGAAAACAGAAACTATGCTTAGTATATAGGTTGAGCCATACGAAATTGCTGATATTTGATCATTTATTACCTGCAAAAACAGTAATTGTATATGGTTCACTTTATTTTTAAAAAATCAGAAAAAAATGCTCATAAACTTTTTTTTTTTTTTTTTTCCCAGTACACGGGCCTCTCACTGTTGTGGCCTCTTCCGTTGCAGAGCACAGGCTCGGGACGCACAGGCTCAGCCGCCATGGCTGACGGGCCCAGCCGCTCCGCAGCATGTGGGATCTTCCTGGACTGGGGCACGAACCCGTGTCCCCTGCATCAGCAGGGGGACTCTCAACCACTGCGCCACCAGGGAAGCCCGCTCATAAATATTTTTAAGGGATTGTATGAGGTATGTAGTATTTTGAGTGGGGAAGAGAAGACCAAAAACATCAAATAAAAGAGAAAGGAACTTGCCCTGAAGAAAATCCCACATACAGCATGGCATGTTACTTACCTAACAGCAATATATTTTCAGTTAGGCAATTCATAAACAATTTCCCTGAGTTTAGGGTATATAAATGACACAGAGACACGATAATAAAAAGCCAAAAACAGAGTAATGTTCCTTTTTAAAGAATAGTTACAAGAGATCATTTCCAAAGTCAAATGAAATTATTTATCCTTTTCTCATTTGTTTCACGTGACAGAGAGAGGCTAGATACTCACCAAACCCGTTCATCCCTCTCACAACTAAACACCTCTCCAGGACCCTTTGCCTCTAGCTGGGTGGAACTGTGTGCTGTGCTGGTAAACGTTTTAACACCTGGCTTTCCGGATAGGAAGAGGCTTCATCTGCAGTATTTGCCTATTTCCCTTGTGTAAATCTTCCACAAAGGCCTGTTTCAAGCCAGCAACATGATGTCATTGAATGTGGAACTGGGGAAAAAATGCACATAAGCAACTTTCGGAAGCTTGGACCAGCTGGTTACAGCACACCATTGAGATTGTGACTAGTTCTTACCAAGATGTGTCACTTAACAGGGAAGGAACTGTCTGCAGGTGACCTTCTTTCTCCACTCTCACTCTCTCAGAACTTGGTGGCCTCATGAGGAAGATGGTTAGAGCTGCAAGATGGAAGGATGCTAAATTCTCGAGTCTCTTCCTTGAAAAGGTAACTTCCTTAAGTCCTCAGGAACATCTGCCCTGGACTTTGCATGAGTGAGAAATAAACTTCTACTATATTAAACCATTGATATTTTGGGGCTGTTAGTTAAAGCAATTAACCTATCCTGACTAATATATTGCCTTTAGAGAAACTGCAACAATCCAAAAGATTGATTTTTATCATTTGTATGTCTTCCTTTAGCTCAAACTCTGACCAAGCATATAATCCTTTAAGTTATATGCCTTATGTGATATTGTGATCTGTCATAAGAATATCGCTGTTTCTGGCACCAAGCTTCTAAAACCCTTGGATTTCTTAAGTAATGAGAGCCAGAAAGGTGTCTTTTGTTATATTAATGGGGTGACTTTGGACGCACTTAAGGTTAGGGGCTAGTTACCAGGAGAACCAACCATGTGATTAGAGGGTTGTAGCTTTTAGTCCCATCCCCCCTGGGAGGGGAGGGAGAGACGCTAGAGGTTGTTGAATCAATCACCACTGGCCAATGATTTACTCAGTTATGCCCATGTAATAAAGCCTCCAAAAAAAACCCAAAAAGAGAGCGTTTGGAGAAATTCCAGGTTGGTGAACACACGGAGATTCAGGGAGAGTGGCACACCCGGAGGGCATGGAAGCTCTGAGCCCTTTCTCCATACCTCGCCCTATGTATCTCTTCCATCTTGCTGTTCCTGAGTTACATCTTTTCATAATAACCAGTGATCAGGTAAGTAAGATGTTTCTGCGAGTTCTGTGAGCTGCTCTTTCTTGCAAAGTAATTGAACCGGACCGGGGGCTCACTGAAACTACTGATCTATGGCCTATGGGTCAGAAGCCCAGGTGACCACCAGTACTACTGATTGGCATCTGAAGTGTGGGATATTCTTGTAGGACTGCTGTGGAATCTGATGTTGTCTTCAGGTACATAGTGTCAGAATTAAATTAAATTGTATGACACCCAGGTGGTGTCGGAGAATTGCTTGGTGGTATGGGAGAGCAGCGGTCCCAGACAGGCCCATCACCCTCCTCTCCCCCCGTGCCCAGCTGCCCACTGACACTCCCCACCGTTGGAATTGGCAGTCAGAATCGTTACCTTACAACTTCTCATCCTGCTTTTTAAAAATAAACCATTAATTTTAAAATAAACCATTTAAAACAAACCATTTAAAATAAACCATTATCATCATCAGGCATTTATTAAACAGCAAAGTGAATGTTTCCTAATTTTAATGAAAGACTTTAAGGAAAACGTCAATGAGACATTTTACTTTCAAATTTAAAAGCCTGAAAAAGTAAAAGTAACCCAATTATTTAAACCATTAAAAATAGCTTACTTTCAATTAGCAAATCATGATTCAACTCAGTTATGTAATCACTTTAACCCTTGAAATATAGACAGATGCACCCAGGTCTTTATTTTCTTGGCAAGCTTCCAACCTGAAGCATAACAATTGTTTAAAAATTGTGTGTGTCAGGGTCATATTAATTCATTTAAGACTGGGAGAATTTCTTGGTAGAATTTCTTCTAATGGTGTGGACGCTAAAATAAGTATCTAGTGAAATTTATGCCGTAATTGACCCCACCTGGCTTTGTAATGCCGCTAAGTGCAGCCCGCCACAAGGAGGGAATGGAATGGCTGAGACACTTGTCAGCACAAATTGACTTCATGAATCTTATTTCCTGGAACTACTTGAATCATCAAACTTTAACTCACCAATCAGACAAGAGGAGGAAAACATCTGGATATCTGAATTTCCCAGTGAGCATTCCCCCTCCCCCATTAAGGCAGCCTTTATTTTGGATGGTGAAAACTCCCAGGAACAAAGTTGATAGTAGGCCTTCCCTCCTGCTGAGGCTGGCTTGGTGTTCAGCTCTGGGTGATATCACGGAAGGAAGGATTTCCAGGGCACAAGGCAGCTGGCAATGTTTCTCTGGTGATGTTTTCCTGCTGGACAACCCCTTCGCTTTTTTTTTATTTATTTTGGCCGCGCCGGGTCTTGGTTGTGGCACATGGGATCTTTTAGTTGCAGCATGCGGGCTTCCTAGTTGCTGCATGCATGCGGGATCTAGTTCCCCAAACAGGGATCGAACCCCGGGCCCCCTGCATTGGGAGCGTGGAGTCTTATTACCCACTGGACCACCAGGGAAGTCCCCCAACCCCTTGGCTTTTAATACTCCAAATTCACAGAGTGCAGCCTCTCAACACGTTTTTCAGCTGAAGTTTGTGGAGAAAAAAATTTTATTTATGCCCCTAAATCCAATAGCTTAAACAAAATTATACATAGGTAAAGTCTCAAATTACTTCCCCCAAACAATTGGGAGATGGCAGAATGGTTTGAGGATGATTTGAAAAGGGCGCCAAGTGTGCAGGTTGGATGTCGCTGGATCTCACAAGTCAAGGGTTTGCAACAGTCTTACTCATTGTAAGGTCCAAATAAGTGGTGGTTTAATTATCATACATCCTAATATGGGAGTTTACTTTCATGTAGGTATGTTGATGTTTTACTGTTTGATTTTAGGAAATTGAGTTCTGAGAACTTTTAGGAAAAGAATGAGTTCTGGGAAATAGATGGCTGACCACAGTTGGAGCATCTGGCAGGGCAGCAGGGTGGTGCATACAGATTGTCATAAAAAATAGTATCAAAGGAAGTGGGATGCTCTGTATTTCCTGCTTCTAAGATCAGATGACCTGCCTCCTGCTCTCAGGAGTAGGTCAAATCACCTAGGAATGAATGAGCTCCTTAGTGGATCCAAGCAAAAAACATGGAGGGGAGAACAGGAACTTTTATAGCGATGGTCAAAAAAAGTTAAATATATATAAGACTATGGCCAGACATTCTGTCTTCAGGTTGAACCAAAAAGGAAAAGAAACATAGAATGGTGGCAGAGATTTTGGTGATGATGGTTTTCAATATGTCTGTTTCTTGCATTCCACTGCTCTGGTAGAGACAGGTTTCCTCTGTATCTGGTGAGTGGCTATCATTCCTGGTACCTCCTTTCAACATCCTCCTGGAGATTCCCTTTGCCTCTCTGGTGTGTTGGATCTCCTGTTTTCTGTTTCCCATATCTTCTTTGTCTAGGGTTTGACTTTGACGGACCACACCCTACAGTAACCTCACCAGAAAGGGTGCATGAGAGGTAAGTTTTTTGAAGTATTGCCTGTTGAAATTCTCATTATCCTAGCCTGGTAATTTATGAATAGTTTAACTGGGTTGAGAATTTTAGATCAGCAATCCTTTTCCTTCTGAATTATGAAGGCATGACTCTACTGCCTTTAAAAAATTTTTTTTCATTTCTGAAAATTCTCTGCTTCTTTTTCAAAACTGCTATGTCATTCTCACAGTGCCTTGTTTTCTGAAGATATTTTAAGTTTAGTTCTTTAAACTTGGTAAGCATAGTTTAAAGTTCATGACTGATCATTCCAACATTGATTCTCATTCAGGTTCATGTTCTGTTTTCCGGTGTGTTTCCACTGCTTACTGGACATCACCCTAGAAAAATGATTTGTTGTGGTTCTCTGAGTCCTTGATTGGATGTGCCTTCTTGCAGGGCTTTGCATATGTTTCTGCCGGGTGCCTATGGGCACTGTCAGGAAGGACCACATCAAGGTTTGAGAGTTCCTGGCCCAACCAGGTTGGATATATTCTAAATACAATTTCACATGAGGACCAATCCATGGGTACAACCTCCCTAGGACACCTTCTTTTCCTTTCCCCTGCCTTTTTCCTCTGCTGTCCTCCCCCCAGGTCCCTGTGGCTCAGGGGAAGCAGGGCGGGTCTAGTTCAGGTTTGCCATTATCGCTCTGATGTTCTGCTTGCCTCTCTGGCTACAAGCTCTAGTCTGAAAAGTGACCTGAGAGTTCCTAACTGCCTTTTTATATCTTTACTGTTTTTAAAGTGTTTTTATTTTCAGAAATAATTTTTGTCCAGTTTTTCAGCAGGACGATGGCTCAGTTTCCTGGCGTGCCATTAACTGGAAACAGAAATGCTCCACTGGTTTCTTGCTTCCAGTATTACTGTTAAGAAGTCCAAAGCCATTCTGATTCTTGATCCTTTATATATGATCAGTTATTTTTTGTTGTTGCTGTTATTTTTACTTCATCCCTGGAAGCTCATGTTAGTATTGTGAAATTTCATAATGTTGTGCTTTGATGTGTGTCTGTTTTATCCATTGTGCTGAGCTGTCAGTGGGCCCTTTCAGTCTGCAGATCACATCCTTAGATTCTAAGAAATGTCCTTGAATTACTTCACTAAATATTTACTTCACTCAGCTTTCTATGTTCTCCTTCTAGGAATGCCTATTAGATATTTTACCTCATATACTGGCCCTCTGTTATGGATTGATGTGTGTGTCCCCAAAAATTCATAGGTTAAAATCTAATGTGATGGTATTAGGAGGTGGGGTCCTTAGAAGGTAGTTAGGTCATGAGGGTGGAGCCCTCACGAATGGAAATAGTGCCCTTATAAGAATAGACCAAAGAGCTAACTCACTCTCTTTCTGTCATGTGAAGATATCAAGAAGTCTGCAACCCTAACCTGACCGGGACCAGAACCAGAACCCGACCATGTTGGTACCCTGATCTCGGACTTCCAGCCTCCAGAACTGTGGGAGATAAATTTCTATTGTTCACAGGCCTCTCAGAGTATGCTACTCTATTATAGCAGCCCAAACTGACAAAGACACTAATTTTTGTAATCTTTTTCTCCTATGTTCTGCCTCTGTCATTTTACTTTACTTTTGTAGAAAAATTCAACATTATGTTCCAACTTTGCTATTGAGTGTTTCATTTCTGCTTTCATATTTTAAAATTTTAAGACCTCTTCTTTTTTTCCTTCTAAATGTTCCTTTTTATAGCATCCTGTTCTTATTCTGTGATTGCAATACCCATGTCTGTAAGGATCTTTTTCAGATTTAAAAAGTTTTATTTCCTCTGGTTGGTTTCTTTTTCTTTTTTTTTTTTCTGGTACGCGGGCCTCTCACCGTTGTGGCCCCTCCCGTTGCGGAGCACAGGCTCCGGACGTGCAGGATCAGCGGCCATGGCTCACGGGCCTAGCCGCTCCGCGGCACATGGGATCCTCCCGGACCGGGAAACGAACCCGTGTTCCCTGCATCGGCAGGCGGACTCTCAACCACTGCGCCACCAGGGAAGCCCTGGTTTCTGTTTTTGTATGCTGCTTGTTTGTTTGCTTTCTTGCTTGAGTGGACCTCTATCTTCCACAGTGGAGGTTTTCTTTAGATGTCTAGTAATCTTCGGTTGTCTGCTTGTGCTTAAGAGAGAAAGACTAAAAAGCTGATTGGAAGCTCTGAGCACAGAGTGGGATTTGCCTTCCCTTTAGGGTAACCTGGCTGGGCCATTTTATTAGGGAGACTGCAGGGTCCTTATCTTTTGACTGTAGCTGCCAAGTTCTGGGAACCAAGTGGAGGAAAGAAGACTAGGGTAGTACACATGCTCACCTATTGTTTTTGCTCATTGTATTTGTACCCTCAACTATGCCTGATGTTCCTCTCTACAGACAGTCTTTTGCCCTCTCCAGAGAGGAAAGCTTTAGTCTAGGGGAGGTTGTCTAGAGACCTAAACCAGGGAATAGATCTGGACATTTAACCCTTCCTCTTCCTCTTCCTCCTTCTCCTCTTTCTCCTCATCCTACTCTTCCTCCTTTTCTTCTTTTCTGAAAAAAACTTTATTGAGATATAATGTACATAGAGAGAAATGCACAGATTTTCAGGGTGGACCTAACTAACTGCTTCTCAAACAGTCCTAATTTTAGCCCATCCTTCATGCCATCTTCGTGAAGTATGTGGTACTGCCCATTCTTGAGCCTTTGGGGATTCTGGGGTGTATATTGAGTTAGTAATGTAATCAAACCCCAGTCTGAGTGAGGGGACTGATTCTGGTTACTACTTCTCTCAGGAGACCTATCTTTTCCTTTTTTTTCCTTTCCCAGCACCAGTACTGAGACAAACAAGTTACATTTTTTCATGCTTTGCTTTTGTTAAGGGGCAGAGAGTTTTCTCTCCTACCTTTGTGAGGAGGGTGTGACCCTTCAGGTTCCTGACTTTATGTGGGTGTCTCACTTCCCGTTCCTGTCTCCTGTGTCCTGTTCCCCAGAAGCCCCCACCCAGCCTTACCCAAGGGCTCTGGGTTCCTAGTTTCAGCAAATGCCTTCAATAAAGCAAGGACTTCAGCACTGGTTCACCATTCTACGTTCCTGATTTTCAAAGGATAGTTATTGTATTTAATTCAACAGTTCTGGTATTTTGTAACTAGAGAGTTTTTTAGGATATTTATTCCACAGTATTGCTGGGAACAATTCATCTTTTTAAATCCTATTCATCTTTACAGGTTCAATTCACAGGTCACTTCTTATGTAAGAGCTTCCTGCATTCTCCTGGAGGAGTAGACCTTCCTCTGAGCTTCCAGGGACCCTTGTGACACTCCCACTCCAGGGCTGTAACTCACTTGGAAGGTTGCTTTATCTGTGTGCTCACGTATCTGTCTTCACCACCAGTTATGAGCTACTCAGGGAAAACACTTCCAGACGCACCTCTTATCATCTGTGTCTAGCATAGAGCCTGCCACCCGAGGGGTAATTAGTACTCACTGAATTAAAAGAAAAGCAATTAATAATGTGTTAATGCCACAGTTCAGATTCTCATGAGGCTCCAATCACATTTTTCAGGAGATATTAGACATCCACATATTTAATGCAAACACATATCGGGTGCCTTCATTCTGTCCCTGAAACCTGCCAAGCTTGTTCTCATCTCAAGGTCTTTGCGTTACTGTCGTTCTGTTGAGAATGCTCTTCCCCTGGATGTTTACATGGCTACCACCTTCCCCTTATAGAGATCTCAACTTGAATGCCACCCCACCCATATGTCCAGTCATCGTATCCTGTTTTCTCTTCCTAGTAGTATTTACTAGTGTATGATCAACTAAAATCAACTTATTTATGTGTTTAAAAAATAAACACATAAGTGCAATCTATGCAGTAGCATCCCCAGAGCCTAGAACAATGCCCCAAATAACTTGTTGACTACCTAGCCTAATATGTATGGGTGCAAGAGATTTTAGAAAATGAATAATTGGCCCTAACAGGTTCATTGAGAAGTTTATTTGATCAAAAATGGATCTTCTTGAGGACAGAAATGTCAAATAGAAGCATCTTTTACAGTGTATTGACCTAAGAAATACTTGTGGACAAAATGATGTGGTCTTTTTTATATTTGCTTCAAATTATTCCAGGGAAAAAAAAGGATTGACAAAAATCCTGATACTTGCTCCTGGGGACATGAAGGTACACTGTGCTAGGCTCTCTACTTTTAAGTAATTTTGAAATTTTTCCTAACAATTTTTAAATGAAAAAGTAAAATGAATTTAGCAAAGGGGGAAGAAAAGATCTTCTTTTGGACCACTTTTGAGATTTTTCTGTGGCTATGGTGGACAACTAGTAATATCTGCTTCTTTCTAGGCTAAAGTCATCTAAGTTATACTCTGTAATTCTGGGGACCTCACTGGTCATTTAGTCATGTGTTAGAGCAGATTTAACCTTGTTTCCTAAGTACAGTCCTGGCTTTGTCTGTAGCTTGTACCAGCTTTGGTCCCTCTAGTCATGGAGTTAGGTTGGATCCTTCGAGGTGGAACTTTGGTTCAGCCTACCCACTTCTTCTAAAGGATGCACACCTTCCCACCTGCTTATCCCTACACCTCTACCGAAGTAGTGTGTGTGCTAGGTAAGAAGGAGGATGAGACTGTAGATGAGGGAGAACACCTTGAGGGAGAAAAACAAGGTAGCACATGGCACCAGGGGGTGAGAAGAGAGGGTAGGCCTGAGAAAGGGGAAAAAAGGCAAAGTGGAAAGGCCTCAGAAATAACTTGGACCGACTTTGATATTCAGTCCAGGGTCAGCTTTGCCCAGAATTGGTCTGAAAAGATGCAGTTCCTAACTTATCTTCATGAGAAACCTTGCGTGAAAGTGGGGAAGGGTTGGAAGGAGGCTGGAGAGGACACTTTTTGTCCTGGGACATGAGCTTCTTACCAGACAAGGAACACAGGGAAGCAGAGCATAGATTTCTCCTTCAATTCTAAGAACGTTGTAATCTCTGCGGCCCAGTGACCACACCGCCTTTCACCTTTCACCTACTCCAAGAAGCCAGGTCATGGTATAAGCCAAGCTCTACCTTGCGTGCTAAATAAATGTTATTTAGAAGTGGTCTGATCAAGTCTGGCCACACATGCACGTAGCTTCCAGCAGTGATCCTTCAGCTTTGGTGTGCAAAGGGATTTGTTAAAAATGCCGGCCAGTCCTCCCTCAGAGGTTCCGATTCATTAGACTGGATGTGGGGTCCAGGTGTCCACATCTTAACCCAGCACCACCAGTGATTCTGGCAAAGGGGATTCGTGGATCACTCTTTTATAAAATTGGCTTTTAGAAAATAATAGTAACAGTTACCGGTTACTAAATGTTCGCTATGAGCTAGGCATTGTGCTAATAGCTTATGTGTATTGTCTTTCTTAATCCTCGCAACAGCTCACCAGCTAGTCTGGTACTGTCATTAGATGAGGACTTAGACTCAGAAGTCAGCTGTAATTTGTAAGTGGTGAATCCTGGACTTAAGTCCAACATCTCTGATTTCAAAGCCCCTGCTCTTTCATCAGACTGGGAATTCTCTGTAGATTCCCTGATACCTTGCTACTCAAAGTGTGGTCCTTGGAGGACATATCTCCTGGGAACTTGTTGGAAATGGAGGATCTCAGGTCCCACCCCAGAGCCTGGGAATCAGAATCTGTACTTTAACAAGATCTCCAGGTGATGTCTATACACAAAAGTTTGAGAAGTGCTATTCTCATTTATTTTATTTATTCATTTGTACCCCATCTCATGCCAAAATAAATTAGAGGTGTGGTTTTCTATTACATACATCATGGAAAGACCTTATATCTAGGCAATGTGTTTCATATTGGTTTATGAGGTTTAATTCATCCAATCAACTAGATTTGGCTGAACCAGTTTTATTATTCTCACCCAGACTATTACAATTATCTCCTATTTGATTTATCTGCCTCCAGTCTCTCCCATCATTTATCCATTTTTGCAAACAAGTTTTTTTTCATAGCAGTGGAATATCTTATTGAAACAAAATGTTGCTGAAAGACCTACAATAATAAGATAGAGGTGCAGCTGCTTTAGTTGAAATGTGTTTTGTGTGTGTGTTGGGGGGTGGGAGGGGGGGTCCAGGCTCTGTCTTCTAACCTGCCGCCCCCACCCGCAGTTCCCTCAGCGGTTCTTCCTACCTTTGCGCTCTTTGCTGGTCTTTGATAGCCTCCGTTGGGCCCTATCTCATCCTTTTACATTTGTCTGTGAGTTGCAGAGATCTCAGCTAACTCACCTTCGTACTCTCAGGGCCTGGAAAGCAGTGGGACAACAAGTTACATATTTCTTCCTTTCTTTTTTTTTCTTTACTTGAAGTATAGTTGACTTACAATGTTGTGTTAGTTTCAGGTGCACAGCAAAGTGATGCGGATATATATTCTTTTTCATATTGTTTTCCATTATGGTTTATTACAGGATACTGAATATAGTTCCCTGTGCTCTACAGTAGGTCCTTGTTGGATGTCTATTTTATATATAGTAGTGTGTATATTTTAATCGCAAACTACTAATATATCCCTCCCTCCCCCACTTTCCCCTTTGGTAACCATACATTTGTTTTCTATGTCTGTGAGTCTATTTCCATTTTGTAAATAAGTTCACTTGTATCATTTTTTTTAGATTCCACATATAAGTGATATCATATGACATTTTTCTTTCTCTGTCTGACTTGCTTCACTTAGTATGATAATCTCTAGGTCCATTCATGTTGCTGCAAATGGCATTATTTCATTTTTTATGGCCGAGTAATATTCCATTGTATCAATATATATGTCATATCTTCTTTATCCATTCATCTGTCGATGGACACTTAGGTTGCTTCCATGTCTTGGCAATTGTAAATAGTGCTGCTATGAACATTGGGGTATTTCTTCCTTTTTAAATGGAGCAAACCAAAGAAAGCTACCTTGTATTTTAGATCCCATTTTCTTTCCATTGTTCAAGGTGACACTTAGACATACTCCTTTGAGTAAAAATAAAATAGAACATGCTCCTCAGGGCTCTAACTTACCATAAGTATTTTTCAAGTTCTAGTTTTTCTTTATGAACAAGAATTATTTATGTTGATTCCCTAAAGAAGGGAATCAATTTATCACCCCAAGCATTTTCCATATGCGTGAGCTGCACATCAGAAATTTCTGTCTTTGTGCTAAACCTAGCAGTGCACAGAGCCAGGCTTTTTAAACAGTAATTCATTAGTTTGCAAATAGGAAGTGACAAGAGGCAATTGATCTGTTTCAATTTGTTCTGGCAGGGGATAGCTTTTATTTCTTTGCCCCGTGGCCCCTTTTGATTTAGTATATGTATTTTCTAGAAAATTTGTCTTTTTTTTTTTTCAATTCAATGGGGAGCAAATTTTAGACTGTTTTAAATCACAGATGTAGACCTCTCAGTCTCAACCTCTACTTTCCTACTATAACTAAATATAGAAATTAGGCAATACCAATGTCTCCCTCCCCTGCCTGGCTCCATCTCAGCGTTCTGCGCAACCTTGTTTATTCTCTGTTTTCCCCTCCCCCACAGAGATTTTAATTTTGTTAAAACATTTTTACTGCAGCTGTGACTCAAGCGCTCAGCTAGCTGCAGAAACACAACGTCATTTAATATTCCAGCCCACAGCCCAGACAGTTTCACATCAGGTCATCTGGAGCAGAGCTGTTGTGACAGCTTTATGACAATGGTTGGCAACACACCCTGCTGCGGAAATCAGACAGCCTGGAAACCCACTAGTGTGCTCTGCGCGTATTTCCATTTTCACACCAGACTGCAGATCACAGCCAATTTAACCAAAGTGAGTGTGGTCACAAGATGACGGTATTACAGTAGAGCCACACTCTTGATTCCCTCTGTCTTGGTTGGATAAGACACATCCGTTCATTAACCCACAGCTCATTCATTCAGCTCTATTCAAAGTGGGCCTCTTTCAAGATGGGAACCACACAAAGGCATTGCTCAGGACACAAAACAGCACTAGCTTAGATCCCGATGCTACAGACCTGTGTCTACTGGAGAAGGTAGACTTCAAAAACACATTACGGGTGGGGGTGGCCATGATGGTAACCTGGGGAACCAAAGAAGATGGTACCCTACTCACAGGCAGACGAAAGTCACGTTACAGGGCCTCACAGAGGAAGTGAGGTTTGAAGTGAATTTTGAGGGATGAAGTGGCTATTACCAGATGAAGAAAACGAGTAGATGTATTTCTGGCTACGGAAACGCATGCATAAAGGTGAGAGACTGATGACGGCAGTGCCGTTAACTGAGGTCAAGAAGAGAGGACTGGGCTGGAGAGAATGAATTCTGCTTTATGCCATGTTTGCAGTATCTGTGATGGGTCTGAGGCTCAGAGGAGAGTTGGGGCTAGAAGTAGAGATTTGAGAGTCAGTCTCTACAGTTCAGGGCTAAAGGCAGGTGAATGAATGAAGTCATCTAAGAATGTGAGGAGTGAGAGGAAAAAAGAGCCCCTGACTGAATCCTAAGAACAGCAACATTTAAGGAGGTGACAAGGGACACACAAGAGAGGCTGAAGAAGAATATAGACGGAGTACAAAAATAGAAGTGTGTGGTGGAGAGAAGGCACTGTTTTTACAGAAGCTGTCTCCCTCACTTTTTTTTTTTATTTTATAAATTTATTTATTTATTTTTGGCTGCATTGGGTCTTCGTTGCTGCACTTGGGCTTTCTCTAGTTGTGGCGAGCGGGGGTTACTCTTCCTTGTGGTGCGTGGGCTTCTCATTGCGGTGGCTTCTCTTGTTGCGGAGCACGGGCTCTAGGTGCACAGGCTTCAGTAGTTGTGCAACACAGGCTCAGTAGTTGTGGCGCACGGGCTTAGTTGCTCCACGGCATGTGGGATCTTCCTGTACCCAGGGCTTGAACTCGTGTCCCCTGCATTGGCAGGCAGATTCTTAACCACTGCACCACTAGAGAAGCCCATCTCTCCCTCACTTTTACATCCCTAGTACCAGATGTTCACCCAGATATCCGCTAAATGAATGACTTTACATATTATCCAGCTTAATCTTATCTAAAAATGAGAAAAATAAAGCTGAAAGTTATGTAATTAAGATATTCTCTCTCGTTTTCATTTTTGCTGTGATGTGTCTAGGTATGGATTTATTTCTATTTACCCCTTTCAGGACTCATTATGCTTCTTGAGTCTGGAATCATGTCTTTTTTCAAGTCTAGAAAATCTTTAACTATTACATTTTGAAATATTACTTCTTCTGCCCCCAACTCCAGCCTCCACAAGTCCTTCTGGAATGCCCGTTAGATGTACATGGAGGTTTTCCATTACTCTGTTGTGGACTTATCTGTGCCTTTAAAAGGATGTTTGTTATCTTTTATGCAGAGTATCTGGGTGTTTTTTGTAAAAGAAAGATTTTCAGCTAGCCGAATCAATCATATTATCAGAAAGTGGAGGTAAGTGCGACAATTGCTGTAAGTCTGACTGCTAATTTACATCTGTTCCCAGTGTTCTGTCTTAGACTTCAGACCCAAAGTCCATTTGCATATTAGACTCCAACTGGATAATCCAAACATTCCTATACCCAACGTATTTAAAACCCGAGTCTCAAACTTGCTATTGAATACTTTGCCTGTGTTCTGTAGCTCAGTTAATGTTATTACCATCCACCCAGTCTTCCAAATTAAAACCTAATTTTGCTTTAAGTCATCTCTCTCCTTCACCACAATTTTATCTTTTCTCAATTTCCATGCTTATTTTCCAGGATAAGCTGCCATTATTTTCCATTGGCATTATCATAATAGCCTCCTAGCTTGACTCTCTCACTGTTCTTTATGCCTGTTCCTGTTCATTTACCCTAAGCTTCTGGAATTGTCTTTCTGAGTCTTGAATCTGGATATGTCATTTCCCTGCATAGAAAACTTAGCTGACTTACTGCTGTCCACAGAATAAAGTCCAAGATCTTTACATGGCAATAAAGGTCTTAGATACTTTGCTACCCACCTTTCCACATCTTACTTCCTGTGCTTGCCACTTTGTATACAATCTCTGAGGAAGTAATGTACCCATGACTTTGTTAAAGCTCTTCTTCTCTGGAATGTCCTTCCCTTCCTTCACAGATTGAAAGTCTAAGCACTCATTGGTTAATGAGGCTTAGACTCCACAGCCAGAGTTTATCAGCACCATCTCTATTTGAACTTGAATATATACAGTTCAGAACAATATGCTTTGCATTACAGTTAGCTGTATACATAGATGGAGCAGCAAGGTCCTTGAGAATATGAAACAGATCATATATCCACCTCTATCATCCTACTGTCTCAAAAATTGTTGGGAGGTTAATACACAGTTGTTGAATTGAGTTGTTATAATACAGTATTACAGGGGCTTCCCTGGTGGCGCAATGGTTAAGAATCCACTGCCAATGCAGGGGACACGGGTTCAATCCCTGGTCTGGGAAGATCCCACATGCCGCAAAACAACTAACCCCATACACCACAACTACTGAACCTTTGCTCTAGAGCCCGTGAGCCACAACTACTGAGCCTGTGAGCCACAACTACTGAGCCCACGTGCCACAACTACTGAAGCCTGCACACACAGAGCCCTGCTCTGCAACAAGAGAAGCCACCGCAATGAGAAGCCCACGCACTGGGCTTGAAGAGGAAGAGAAGCCTCCGCTCACCGCAACTAGAGAAAGCCCACGTGCAGCAACGAAGACCCAGCGCAGCCAAAAATAAATAAATAATTTTTAAAAATACAATATTACAAAAAGAACTCTGAAATTTTCAGAATCCATGTCTACTAATTACAGACAATTCTAAAGGGTCTAGAGTAATAGAAGAAAGCATATGTGTATATATATATGTACACACACACACACACATACATACATATATGTGTCATATATATTCCAAAATATCAGATTTTTTGAAAAGTCATTTATATTTGATCAGTTAGGAGAGAGTCAAAACAAGTACAATAAAAATACTAGTACCAGTTTTTTTGTTTTGTTTTTTTGCAGTACGCGGGCCCCTCACTGCTGTGGCCTCTCCCGTTGCGGAGCATAGGCTCCGGACGCGCAGGCTCAGCGGCCATGGCTCACGGGCCCAGCCGCTCCGCAGCATGTGGAATCCTCCCGGACCGGGGCACGAACCAGCGTCCCCTGCATCGGCAGGCAGAATCCCAACCACTGCGCCACCAGGGAAGCCCTAGTACCAATTTTAATCCCCTCATCTCCAGCCCCATACGTCCTCTCAGCATGAGTTTGCAGAAGCGGTGTGGGGGAAGCAGCGACCTTATCTATTCTCCCCCAATCAATATTCTAGACAAAGTAGGGCAATGGATAGTAATGGCGTACTGGAAAGCAGCATCCAGGGGTACTAATTCTCAGATCTATTGGATGGCAAGACTAATTCAATATTGAGAGTGAGAAAAGAACGTATGAAATATAAAATTATTAACAGACCTCAGTCTTTCCTTAGGGAAGAGAAACCAGCATTCACTGTTATTCCACCAGCACATATCACTACTTACCAAGGTTAAATGAGTAAGAGGTTGTTTTCATGGTTTGCTTCTTGCGTAAGGGGCAAGATGCTTTAAATTATTCTAAGAGAAATCCAGTTTTAAAGAATGTTTCAAAATAACACTTTCTAAATTCAAAAATGTTAATTTTTTTATGGAGTGCTGGAAAAAAATTTTTAAACCAAATTCAAACTAATTAGTGGTGTCTAATTTTAATAAAACTTAAATTTCACTTTTGCTATTTATTGTGTTGTCTGGTTAACAAGAGGTAATCTTTCCGTTGGGAGCTTTTAAAAATATCACTGGAGTTTTTCATGTTTAGATCAAATAAATTCTCAGTTTAATATCCTGCTAGAGCTCTGTAAGATACTGTTTATTTCTTTTCAGTTTATCAGATGACAAATGCCTCCTGATACAAGCCTTTATGCCATACAAAGACTGCTATGTGAAGTCCCCAGGAAAGTCTTCTATGTATCAAAAACACGTTGAAATATTAGAACTTCAAGAAAGCAACAGACTTCTCACCTTTCAGGTTAGTTGACAGTGATAGGAAAGTTAAAGAATAGGTGAAAACAAGGATGGGACTGGTTAAAGAATGGAAGATTAGCAGAGAAAAGAAAAAGAAAACAGTCTAAACAATCTTCTCCTGTAAAGCAAACCCCTATTATTAAATCACTGAGGAGGTGAGTAGAATACTGAGGGCCCCTCTGGTACAGACTTTGAGATAACATGCAAAGGAGGACCTGGATTAAATCAAATCTCAATTGATGCCTTCTGTAGGGACTAGGAAGTGTGCAGTGAATCATGTGATTGGAGAGCAGAGCAGATGAGATAGTATTTTTACAAAGATGACTGTTGGATGAGATCTGACGTGTTACCAGAGCCAGCAGGATGGGCTGGAAAACGTCATGGGAGGCCACAAGGAATCAAAGCCTCAAACAATGTAGCTGAAGGAAGACGGATCAGCTCACATAACCAGGAAGGTGAGGAGTGTTGTTGGGAAGGACCAGAACAGGGACCCAGTGCTGCCTGCGTTTCCTCTCCTCACCTCTCATCTGCTTTATTTAGGCTTTTATTTTTGGCTTTATTCTCCCAAGCTGGGTGGTTTTACAAAATGGAGCCATGGTTAATATCAGTTTCTGGGTTCACAACTTCCCAACTTCTTAACATGTGAAGAAAGGGCTTTCCCTGTGACTCTCATTAAAAAAAAAAAAAAAAAAAAAATCATAGGGAAGGACCCTAATTGACCTGAGTTGGATCAATTTCCACCTTCTGGACCAGTCACTAAAGTTAAGAGGTTGGTTCCTGAAGTCACATCATATACACACTTTAACATTTACAAATTCAAGTCTGAGAGTTAAATGGGGGTAAAATAAGAGAGAGGGGGTGGTTGTGTGTGGGTGACACTGCCAGCCACTGAGTACAGTGGATGTGAGCCTGGAGAAGAGAATCTGCTGTGCCCGAGGCCCCAGTGCTTGTCATGGCCTGAGAACCTGGAGCAAAGGCCCAGAGGGTCATTTCATATAACCTGACCCTGAAATACAAGCCGGCTACTTCATCTGGTAGTCAGCTGAAGAAACAGCCATCTGTTCCAAAACTGGGGGGACATGTCACTGCAGCCTTCATGAAAAATAAGTATACTGTTATGGGTGTTTAAAGGATTTTCAAGGACAATTTTACCTGTAGTGAATTTCTCCTCACAAGCTGATATTAAAACCTACCCCCTGGGCTTACCTGGTGGCGCAGTGGTTGAGAGTCCGCCTGCCGATGCAGGGGACGCGGGTTCGTGCCCCGGTCCGGGAAGATCCCACATGCCGTGGAGCGGCTGGGTCCGTGAGCCATGGCCGCTGAGCCTGCGCGTCCGGAGCCTGTGCTCCGCAATGGGAAAGGCCGCAACAGTGAGAGGCCCGCGTACCGCAAACAAACAAACAAACAAAAACCCAAAAAACATAAAACCTACCCCCTGCCTAGGATTGCTCCAAACTCTATTAAGATGCGTCTGGGGGCCCATTCCTCAACCAGTCCCTGACAACTCAGAGGTGGGGTCCTTTAGGAAGGCAGTGGCTTCCATTTGGACTTTATGACAGGAGCTGTTGGACGTGCAATTTCCCCCCCAAAGGAGGGTCTACCTTCCAGGAGAAGAGAGGAGAAGCACTGGGGAGCAAAACAATTGGGATCCACTACACTGGAGTGACTATGTGGCATAAGGGTTGAGTGTCTACAAACACCTTCCTCCACTTTGACATCTTGGAGTCCACCTCCCTCCTCTGGTCCTCACGGGGGCCTCCTTCATGGCTTCCTGGCCCTCTTTACAGCCACTCTGTTAGCGTCTAATTAACATGCACTTCATTCCCAGACTGCTGCCTGCTATAGTGTTTGTGTATGTCAATGGCTTCCTCCCACTCTGTGAGGCTGGAATTCAGCTACAGAACATGTTTAATTGGAAACTGCAGTGCTTCTCTCCACCTGGAACCAGGCCAAGTTCCTCAGCGGAGGAGGAGGGGCCTCGCTGTCTCCTCTTCATCAATCCCCAGGCAGCACCCCTAGCCTGAGTCTAGCACCTCCCCTTTGTTCCCTATGATTTGGAGGTTGCTTCCTAACCATGTGGAGCTCTTAGCCCCCAGAGGCCACCGCTCCGTTTCAGTTTTCTAATCATCCTCTTTCTCCAGGTAATGTTGCCTGATGAAATATTTGGGACATCTTTATACCAAAAACTTTATTGTTTATCTGATATTCAAATGTCACTGGGCAGCCTATATTTTTATTTGCTACATCTGGCAACTCTATCAGTAAGGCTTCCATAAATATGACCTCTGCCTGCCTGGTGCACCAGGCCACCCAGACATTCCTCAGCAGGTTTCAACGTGCCTACACGCACCAGGAGCGACAATCCAGGCTTAAAATATTCAGATTTTCATGCTGGTTACATAAATGTAATACGGGTATCCCCCACTTTTCCAAAGTTCACTTTACACCATTCACTTTTATGAAAGCCCTACCTATCAGTAGTACTTGTTTTCGCTAACCAAAAGAAATCCAAAGAGGATTTTCACTCTCAGGAGAAGAGAAAAGCGAAAATAGCGTGGGTTTTGCAGCAGGCATTATAGAGGCAGTGCGTGCCCCAAGCAGCGAGAGTGGCCCCGCCAGCTCCTTCCCGGGAATGACACTCAGCATCTCAGCATCAGGCCGCCAGAGCTTTGAACTGTGTCAGCATCAGTGCTTTTTCTCCATTGACTTCGTACAACCGTTAGCAAGATGTGTCCTAAGGTAAGTGCTTCTTTGCTTTATGCCATTTTGGTTTATCAAAGGTTTCATAGGAAGCTCTGCTTTGGGAGAGTGGGGAAACCTTTAATGCAGGCCAGCATTTTAAGTGTGGAATGCATTTTGGACACAGAAGATAGTCCCTGGTTATATCTGTCATTAGCTAGTTATGAAGTATGATTAACACTGTTAGAAATTGACATTTATCTGTAAAATAGGCTTAATTATATAAATCAGGCATAATCACCAGGCCATGTTGCTTTTACGTACAAACCAGCTGAGAGGAATATTCCTATCAACTCTCCCATTTGACAGCTTCTCTTAAAAGAAAATCTTCCTGCTTCCTTTCAACAAAAGTGGCCAAATGTTATTGCAATTCAAGTTGCTTCAAGGAATTTAGAAAGCCTACGTGTTTTATTACTTAAAACACAATAAATTACTATATACTCAATCTACTTGTTTGACAATTTCAGTTTCTTTCAGAGGGTGGTGCTGAAAGTAGAGATAAAGCAAGTATAAGAATGCAAAAATCATCCATCATCCAATATATTTTGAATACATTGGCCCAATCTTTTTGAATGCAAATATATAAATATTTTTAAAGAAATTGGGGCCAAACTGTAGTACATTCTGTTATATAATTTACTTTCTTCCTATCAGATTTTTAAGCTTTTTGATAGTGTATACTCTTCTATTATATGAATAAAGCATAATATACTCAACCAATTGCATATTGCTGAATATTTAGGTTTTTCTGTTGCCACAGTCTTATTTTAGCTTCCTGCATAAATTGTCTGCAATTCAGATGATTTCTCTAAGTCAGCAGAGTAAGCACCTAATGTTTCTGCCTACCCAAAATCCATTTTTCCTCTGTCTGTTAACAGCACCCAATATTCTGTTGGGGAATCCCTGGCCCAAATCTGAGTTCATGTGTCTTGAGTGGGGATGAGACTACCCCCAAGTTCAAGGGAGAGCATTCCATCTTGTGGCTATAACAACTTTTTCAAGGATAGGCACAGTTCCCCTGCCTGGGTCAAATTTATCCCAGGACTTTTATGAAAATTATTGGGAAGTAAGCATTCTCATTCCATGGTTGGTTCTGAGCTGGTGGATATATCTGGATTTGTCCAGCCCCCTAGGGAGAAAGGGAACATAAAAATGAAGATGACAGTGGAAAGCAGAGCTGAGAAATGGACAGAGACCCAGTCCTCACTATAACCTGGGAGCCAGCCACACCAGGAGATTTTTTCATTCTTGTGAGTCACTAAATTCCCTTTTTGGCTTAAACCAATTTGAGTCAGTGTTTCTGGCACCTTACTTGAAATAATCCTAATTAAAAAAAAAATGTCCATCAGAAGTGTATTATCAAATTGCTTTCCCCAGAAGTTGTATCGAATAACCCCTACCATCAAAGCTGTGCTTCTATTGCATTTCCACCATTAAATGTTGTTACTTTGAGACACTATTTGACGTTTTTTGAAGTTTCATAGTTTTTATTTAAATACTGGCAAGGTAAAACTTTTCCTATTCAATAAATAGAATGTAATTTGTCTATTGTAAATTGTATCTTTTGCCTATTTTTCTCTATCAACCTGTGGCCTATGGATCGATTACATGATTTGCCCTTTGATACTTGTGGAATGTATTTTTCCTCTAGATTTTAAGCTTTAAAAAATAACGTTTACATTTTTCTGATTATAAAATATATTTACAGAGGAATTTGGAAAACACAGTAAAACACAAAGAAGAAAATAAAAATCACTTTTAATACTACCACTCAGATATAATATACACTGGAGAAATTCCCTCTACGTTTACATATATTTAATATACTTACTAGAATTTAAGTGTATGTTAATATGTGTTTATAGCTTTTAAAATTGCTTTATCACTTAAGATTATGTCAACAGGGAATTCCTCCCTTGTCATTAAATATTCCTCAAAATGGGTCTTGGACCCTCTGAGAAAAGTCATGAACTCACATTTCAGGAAGAAAAATGTACGTATATAGAGAAGTTGATACATTATTTCAGGAGGGTCACATATTCATCCTGGACCAGATTAGGAACTCTGGTTATAAACACGATTCTTAGCATCTGCATAGCAGTCTTTTGTATTAGTACATTTGTAATTATTAATTTTTTATCGAAGTATAGCTGATTTACAATGTTTCAGGTGTACAGCAAAGTGATTCAGTTATATCTATATCTATATATCCATATATCTTCTTTTTCACATTCTTTTCCATTATAGGTTATTTCAAGATATTGAATACAGTTCCCTGTGCTATACAGTAGGTCCTTGTTGTTTATCTATTTTATATATAGTAGTGTATGCCTGTTAATCCCAAATTCCTAATTTATCCCTCCTCCACCCATTTCCCCCTTTGGCAACCATAAGTTTGTTTTCTGTGTCTGTGACTCTATTTCTGTTTTGTAAATAAATTCATTTGTATCATTTTTTAAGATTCCACATATAAGTGATATCATATAATATTTGTCTTTTTCCGTCTGACTTACTTCACTTAGTATGATAACCTCTAGGTCTATCCATGTTGCTGCAAATGACATTATTTCATTCTTTTTAATGGCTGAGTAATATTGCATTGTATATATGTACCACATCTTCTTTATCCATTCATCTGTCGATGGACATTTAGGTTGCTTCCATATCTTGGCTACTGTAAATAGTGCTGCACAGAACACTGGAGTACCTGTATCTTTTTTAATTAGAGTTTTCATGGTTTCCAGATATATGCCCAGGAATGGGATTGCTGGATCATATGGTAACTTTATTTAAGGTGATTCCTATTTAACCACATCATATTCGGTTTAGGAGGACAGACTTTGGGATCCAAAAACTTGGGTTCAAAGCCTAGCTCTATCCCTACTAGGGGGTGACTTGGCAAATTTCTTTCTCTCTCCGTTTTTTTTTTTTTTTGACTTGGCAAATTTCTAACCTCATTAAGCCTGTTATGAAGATTGAGTGAGATGATCCATGATTAAAAGCTTAGTAGATTGTCTGTATATAAGCATTCAATGCAGCTCTCATTTTTTTTTTAATTCCCTGATTGTTTTCTTGGATAAACACCTAGAAATAGAATTGATGGATCAAAGGAGATGCACATTTTTAGGACTACTGTTGTTTTCTTTTATAAACACCTAGAAATAGAATTGCTGGATCAAAGGAGATGCACATTTTTAGGACTACTCTCATCTACACCAAGTGGTAGTATATACCACTAGCAGGATGAGAGGGTATGCAGTTGATAGTATCCTTGCCACCATAACATAATATAATTTATGTTAGTTTTTTCTGACAGTGGAAAAATGGCATCTATAGGGTTGGCCAAAAAGTTCGTTCGGGGCTTTCCATAACATCTTACGGAAAACCCGAACAAACTTTTTGGCCAATCCAATAATTGCTTCAATTTAATTTCTTTGGTCTTTCCTTTTTGTGATCTTGTGTGTCTACTCATATCGTTTGCCTTTTTCCCTATTGTATTGCTTGTTCTTGTTAATTTGTAAAACTGTTTTATAAATTAATGATACTAGCTCTTGGTTTTACATATGTTGCAAATATTTTTCTCATTTTATAATTTGCTTTTAGTTTTTTAAATGCTCTTCTGACTACACCAAAGGTAAAAATTCTTATATAGCCATATCTACTGAGCTTCCCATTATGATTTCTTCTGTTACTTTTTTGCTTGGGAAGATTTTCCCTATCCAAAGATGAGATAAATACTAGCTAATATTTTTCTCCAGCATTTTGTTCCATTATTATTATTAATTTCTTTAATCCATCTGGAATTAATTTTGGTGTATGCTGTGCAAGAAGGCTCTAAATTTATTTTCCCCCAAATGGCATATTTTCCATCTATGTTGTCATCTCTCCCTTCTATGTATTTTCTCCCTTCTGGGTGGGCCAGACTCCTTGGTGGCAGCAAGAGTAAAGGTAAGGCAATTGAGAAAGAGAAGTGACCCATGCCAGCTTGCCAAAATCACCTCATCTGGAGAACTAGCTCTGTTTTCTAATCCTGGGCTTTTCTCCTAAGTAGTGAAGGAGATCAGAAGGAAAAGGGGGAGGCAAGAACATCTGCTTTATTTACAACAATCACACCAGGTGTGCAGTCTGATTTTTGTTCTTCACCCACTGCACAAATCACCTCCCGTATCCCTCCCCAAATCCCAAGAGGAGCTAGTTGGATGAGTTGGCCTGCCTCTAACTATGGCTTACTTAATTTGATTGTGGATTTTAATATCATTAACACAAGGAGGGGGCAAATTGGAGTGGTGTCTGCAGAGTTGGGCTTCAGCTCATGCTCTGCCATTTGTGTTCTTGGCTTATCTCATCCTGTGGTTCAAAGAATGTAAAGGTTCCACAGTCCTCCTCCTTATCTTGTCTGTCCACATGTCTCCCCTGGGTATACTCACTTAACCGAAGTATTTGGGTAGCATGTTTCTTTGTTTATCTGCACATAAGCCTAAATGAAAACTTGGAATATTTTTGGTCACATCCCACTTCCTTCAAAGCTCTACAGATATTACTGCATTGTTTTCTTGGGTTTATTGTTTTGGGGAAGTATGAGGGTATATTATTTTCTTAAATGCTTGCAGAAGCACTGCCCTCATGGAATGTATGGTCTGATGGCAAAGAAATTACTCATTTGTGATTGAGTGCAGTATTCTGTGAATTTAATCATATTTTTCATATTCTCTGTCATTTTCCTGAGATTTGGGGAGGAGAAAAGATAAACACACAAGCTCAGTCCACCATTGGGAAGTGGAAGTCACCCAGTCTCCTCTGGTGTCAGAAAAGGGGGTAGGGGCAAGTTTCCAGGAGGAAGG
This sequence comes from Neophocaena asiaeorientalis asiaeorientalis, assembly GCF_003031525.2. Taxonomy (NCBI): domain Eukaryota; kingdom Metazoa; phylum Chordata; class Mammalia; order Artiodactyla; family Phocoenidae; genus Neophocaena; species Neophocaena asiaeorientalis. Next base: position 7,961,709 of record NW_020173388.1, on the reverse strand, counting down.
ATTCACTCTAGGATCTAGGCTCCACACAGACTAACCATGGGCTAAGACTTCATCCTAGAAATTCCTACTGTTGGCTTTCACAGATCAACTGGCTATCACTTTTTTTTTTTTTTTTTGCGGTACGCGGGCCTCTCACTGCTGTGGCCTACTCCCATCGCGGAGCACAGGCTCCGGACGCGCAGGCTCAGCGGCCATGGCTCACGGGCCTAGCCGCTCCGCAGCATGTGGGATCTTCCCGGACCAGGGCACGAACCCGTGTCCCCTGCATCGGCAGGCGGACTCTCAACCACTGCGCCACCAGGGAAGCCCAGTAATTGGCTATCACTTTATGGTCACAGCCTTCTCCAATGGCTCTGCCTCCTTGGTATGAAGAGAAGTCCCTTTCCTTTGTAGATGCATCTAGAGACTCCCATAAAGTTGTTGAGTCAACATTTCCAAGAACTCTGCATTTGATTTGTTTGGGGATAAAGCTGTCTGAAGCAGGGAATCTCACAACTTTATTTCTCTTCAGTCCTTTAATCCTAAGGCCAGGGCTGTACTCAAAACACTTCATAAACCTATGGCCACTGAAGTAGCCTCTCCCCATCTGCCAATAACTTCCCAAATAACACATTTTTCACGGAGACTGTACTTAGCACAGCTCTTCAATGCACGCTTTAATACCATATTCGCGGTGCACACTGAGCCAGCTGCTTCTGGGTTTGGCTGATGAGGTTGAGATTTCCCTGTGTCTTGGATTCCTGGTGTGGAAAAATCGAGCTAACAGTATCTCTCCCACGGCTCTGCTGTGAGAAAATCAAATGAAATAATGCACACACACATGCACAAGACCTGGCTCAAACCCCACCAATATTATTACTTTTTACTTTAAGTTGGAACACAAAAATCTTATTTAAAAAGTGTAAGTTTAAACCAGATATTGTGTCTTACTACCAGAGAGCGGCTCCTATTAAGTCAGGCACCCCTCGGGATGCTAGCGGTTGCAGGCTCTTTGAACAGTGTGTATGATGTATGTGCGTCCATAGACAAACTCCTCTCTCTCTCTCTCTCTCTCTCTCTCTCTCTCTCTCTCTCTCTGTATGTCTGGCTTTCCAGATTTCATTATCAAAGAGGCACAGCCCATCAGAGAACTTGGTCAGCAGCCAGGCACAGTTTTTTCTTCTTCTTGTCCTTTGTCAGGTCTTTGTTCCGCCCCTGGCTACACTCTAACAGAACCACTTACTGGTGATTAAAAGGAGGGGACTCGGCGGCGGGGGCGGCGCCTGCGGGCGCGGGGGCCCAGCGATTGGGTTCACCCTCGGGGGCTGCGCTTTCTTAAGTGCCAGCCAGCGGCCTTCGGCCGACCCCCAGCCGAGCACCAACCCGTTGTCCCGGACGTCAGCCGCGCGTAGCACAGCCTTGCCACCGGCTGCCGTTTGGCGGGTGCGGACGGGCGGACAGACAGACGGACGGCGGTGGCGACCGAAGGCGCAGAGTCGCGCGCGGCGGGAGGGCAGAGAAATACGCAGGGCGGGCAGGAGCCAGACTCGCAGCCTCCCGCCGAAGCGCCATGGACGGCACCGGCAACGCCACCCTGCTCTTCGGCGCGTCCTCGCTGCAGCCGGACAACTACACCTTGTCACCCAACGCCACCAGCCTGAGCCCCGGCCCAGACACCCCCCTGGCGCCCGCCTCCAGCGCCGGCCCCAGCCCTGGGCTCAGTGTCGCGCCGGGGCCCGGCGTCAGTTTCAGCCCCGGCCCCACTCCGACCCTGACGCCGACGGCCGGCTGCTTCGCGGGTGGCGCCGCCGGCCCGAGCCCTACCCTGTTCGCTCAGCCCGAGGCCGCCCACGAGCCCCCATTCTGGGACACGCCGCTGAGCCACGGGCTGAACGTGTTTGTGGGCGCCGCCCTATGCATCACCATGCTGGGCCTGGGCTGCACGGTGGACATGAACCACTTCGGGGCGCACGTCCGTCGGCCGGTGGGCGCGCTGCTGGCCGCGGTCTGCCAGTTCGGCTTCTTGCCGCTGCTGGCCTTCCTGTTGGCGCTCACCTTCTCCTTGGACGGGTCGGCCGCCGTGGCGGTGCTCCTATGTGGCTGCTGTCCCGGCGGGAATCTCTCCAACCTGATGTCCCTGCTGGTTGACGGCGACATGAACCTCAGGTACGGAGCTGCTGTCCGGTAGGCATCTCTCTTCTCCCAGTCAACCGCGTGTACAGCCATGCGTTCAAGACCAAGGAGGGAGGAAGGAGAGGCGGTTAGAATGAGGCGCGGAAGAGGGGAGAAGAAACTGGAGATGATGGGGATGCCCGGGCTTTGGAAGTCCAGGCAAACATGAAGAGGTAGGGTTGGAGGGGAGAAGATCTAGACGGGGACAGAGGTGCTCTGAGGGTCTTGGGGTCTCATCCACAACTGCCTCCCCACCCTCCCTGAGTGTTGGGCTGTCAGTGCAGGTTTGCAGGCCCCGGAAGACAAAGGAAACTGGGAAGTCTGAAGCCAGGACTCACGGGAAATGTAAAAGCAAAATAGGACTATTGGCTCCAATAAAGAAAGTAATCTCATATATAAGACAATATAATTGAGGTTAATCCAACAAGTAGTATTCAGCAGCTTTACCATGCCTCACAGGGTGCTTTGGAGGATTAAAAAGAAAACAAAAATGTTCCTGGCTCTCACAGTCATCCAGACTGTAACCAGCTCACTAGGCTGTATAAAGCAGAGGGCAGCAGCCCTGAGATTTTTCTTCTCCTGCCTGGAGTTCACGTTTCAGTTGGGCTTAGCCATGCTGCTCTCTTGGTGCTCTCCTGGGATGAAGCAGGTTCTTCCCTGACTTCAAGCGGGGGGACTTGCAGTCTCTCCCGTTTTCTTCTACCCAATGTTCAAGCAAGGCTCTTTGGCTCAAAGCCCATTCCGACTTCTGTCCATTCCCTTTTCTGCAGCATCATCATGACCATCTCTTCCACGCTCCTGGCCCTGGTCTTGATGCCACTGTGCCTGTGGATCTACAGCCGGGCTTGGATCAACACTCCTCTGGTGCAGTTACTGCCCATAGGGACAGTGATCCTGACTCTCTGCAGCACTCTCATCCCTATTGGTTTGGGCGTCTTCATTCGCTACAAATACAACCGGGTGGCTGACTACATTGTGAAGGTAAGGTCACTCTTCACTTTGCATACTTAACACACGTAGAGAGTCCTTGGTCTCTGACCCATGGCTGAAACAGTGAGAAGTTTGGGAAAGAGAAGTAAGGAAGAAAAGGACTGGGTAGCCCTTGCATGGATAAACTTAAAAAAAAAAGAGAAAAGTTTATGCCACAAATATAACTTCTGTTCCATCTTTTGGAACTTCAAAAATAATAGCTTTAATTAAGACACCAGGTTAATTAAAAACACCATAAGAGAACTGTCAGTATTCATAGGAGGAAACAGACCATGGGGGGAAAAGATGACAGTGCAATTAAATGGCAACATGTTTTCCACTAAGAAGTCATGTATTACTAAAAATCAAAGCAGGTGAAATAAAATTAATAGGATTTGTGCAGTACTTTTGAAATGCATTACAGTACTCTACTTTTTAAAAGTGGAACTCTAATTCTGAGAAACTCTGTAGAACTTTCCTTTAAAATGTTTTATTAATTTTCCAAAAGTAAGTTTACACTAATAAGACAAAAAGTAATTTAAAAATTACATCGTAAAAAAATTACATCGTAGAATATAATAGAATACACAAAACATTGGCTTTAAAGCACAAAATAGAATTAGGTCCTGGGTAAATAATGCAGAATATATTCACATTACTAAATTTGTGTTTCTTCCCTTCCCCATTGCAATATTTCATTTTTAAAGGTGGTGGAAGAATGGGATTTCTATTATTTTGTGCAATATTTCCAAAATTGCTTTATTTTAAAAAATTGATGCTTTTTGTAGCAGTAGAGATTTTGTAATAGTTGATTGGAGAAAAAATTTTAATATTTCTAAATTAAACTTTCTTTGAAAACTCAAAAGTAGTAGTAAATAAGAATAAATCATGAACAGGATTCTCATTTTAGGAAGTTAATCAAATAAAATACATAACGAATTAGTCTAATTAGTGTAAAATGTACATGCAAATTCCTTCAGACAATGAAGAGAAAAAGGATCACTCTAATGTTTCAATTATGTAGATTTAAGAAGACAGTTTTTTGTGTTTTACTTATACCAAAGTAATCTGATTATACAGAGGGGCTAACTTTTATTAATGTGAAAAATAGAGGGCTCTTTTCAGTACATATATCCAGCCTTGAGTAAAAAAAATTATGCTCTATTGTAAGCATATATATACTCTGAATGTAATAAAGATATATGTACATGTAAATATACATATTTGTTATATGTTATACATAACATATCTATAGATCATCTTGAGATCATTAAGAATTTACTAAGCTTGATCATTAAGGTAATACTATTAATGTGATGGCATTTACTATAAAACCTTGGGAATTCTAAGAGAAAGTCAAATAACCTATTTCCATGCTAAAAACAGGTAAACATATTTAAATAACAGACAATTCAATAAGATAGTGTAACTTTGCTGAACCTATTCCCTAGCCAGCACACTCATTAAGATCCACTTCATAATATTTTTATACTTTTGCAAACACTTTAAAATGAGCATTCAGTGTCAGTATTCACCCAAATGATTTTAAATGGTTCAAATGAAATGTTAGAGCCAATATTTTCACAACGAAGAATCAGATTTCCTCTCAAAGCTATTGGTGTAGACACACTTTGAAACTTAATATAAGTTTTGATTTATAAAAGTTTGGTTTCTGCTAATTGTACATTTGTAACATGAGTATCTTATATAATAATTACTTCAGCACCATTTAGGGTAGACTTTTTGACCAGCCCAGATAAATTTTGAATAATCTTTTGAAGAATATAAAGTATATGCCAATCCCATAGACTCCAAAGGGGTATCCTCCAAAATATCTAGGGAACCAGAAGCAACACTTAAACTGTTCTGGATCTGTAGTCCCCCTCACAGACACCCACCCAATCCCCTCCCCCATTAAAAAAGAAAGCTACCGATTTGAAGGAGAACTAGGAGAAGGATTTTTAGGTTTCCACCTTACAATTTACAAGCCTGTCTTATTTGCATGAGTGAAATGTACCAGTCAGACATCAAGATGACACACTGTTTTATACAGTCAATTGTTTTTATCTAAAATCCTTCTATTATATATAATAATTCCTAAGAGTCGTTAGAGACTTACATGTGGGAGTTTTCTCATGAACAGGTGAAAAAGCAGGGAGTTGCAGGATTACAAAGAATTCCTCACATCTTATGTTTACATTTTTTTCTTTTCTCTTACCTAATCTAAGAGTTGGTAATTGTTTGGGTATTGCTAACAATTCTCTGAGCTATAAAGTATTTTGAAGGTTAAAAATATCAGACACTCAGTTTCATAAGTCAATAGGCTTTTATGTCCTGTGTAAAACCAGAACTAATTTCTTATGGAAAACACTGGGTCCTGTTCAGGGAAAGCAATGTCCATCTGTCCACTCTATTCATCAGACCATACCTGGTGTCTTGGGCTCAATTCTAACTGCTCTGTTTTTAAGAGGCACATTCACAAATTAAACAAATGCTCAGAACAGTCAGGACTCCAAAACAGTTATGGAATGGAGGCTGAAAGCCTGGGACAGTCTGCCCCCAGAGAAGAGTAGCCTTCCCCTCGTAACTGGTTTTTAAACTTCTGGAGGCTGTTTTGCAGGAGTAGCCGTCTGTCTGGTCTGTGCTGCTCCTGAGGGCCTATCCAAGACAATGGCTGGCAGTTATAGAAGGCAAATGGTCACTAGACATAAAGACAGGTTGCCAAACAATTAGAGCTGTCTGACACGGCCTGGGTGCCTCCTGAAGAGGTGATCTACCCATCTTCAGAAATACTCTGTCAGAGACTTTTTTTTTTTTTTTTTTTTTTTTGCGGTACGCGGGCCTCTCACTGTTGTGGCCTCTCCCACTCCGCGGCATGTGGGATCTTCCCGGATCGGGGCACGAACCCATGTCCCCTGCATCGGCAGGTGGACTCTCAACCACTGCACCACCGGGGAAGCCCTGTCAGAGACTTTTAATGGCAAAGATCTCCATTCTGTGTGGGAGGTCAGACTAGATGACTCTCCTCTTCCAAGAGCCCAGGATCCCCTTGCCTGAATCCCTCTTCAACTATCTTATTTTTGATGGCTTGTTTATCCCTGTTCTTTTACTAGGTTTCCCTGTGGTCTCTGCTAATGACGCTGGTGGTCCTTTTCATAATGACCTGCACTATGTTAGGACCCAAACTGCTGGCAAGTATTCCTGCAGCTGTTTATGTGGTAGCGATTTTTATGCCGTTGGCAGGCTACGCCTCAGGCTATGGCTTAGCTACTGTCTTCCATCTTCCACCCAACTGCAAGAGGACTGTGTGCCTGGAAACAGGGAGCCAGAACGTGCAGCTCTGTACCGCCATTCTAAAACTGGCCTTTCCACCGCAAAACATAGGAAGTATGTACATGTTTCCCTTGCTTTATGCCCTTTTCCAGTCTGCAGAAGCAGGGATTTTTGTTTTAATATATAAAATGTATGGGAGTGGAATATTGTACAAGCAAGATCCTCTAGATGAGGATGAAGACACAGATATTTCTTATAAGAAACTAAAAGAAGAGGAAATGGCAGACACTTCCTATGGCACACTGAAAGCAGATAATTTAATTATGATGGAAACCACTCAGACTTCGCTCTAAATATGGAGATACACAAGAGAGTTTATCTTGCTGAAATATTACTTCATGTTTATGGTCTGTGATAGTGTCTGTGGTTTACATAAAGAACAACAATTGGTTCACATTATTATACATGTAACAGTTTTGATCTGCCCACCATAAGGTTGCATTGGTATATTAGCCAAGCGTTTTCATAAATTACAAATCAATGTCGTAATATAACTTGCACCTGGGATTGCTAGGGTGCCACCTGAACAAATTTGCTTTTTTGGTTTTTCATCGTTACCGATTTCTATGATTGTTTCAAATGTTAACTCTTAGAAAACAGGGTCTTGGAAATGTAGAATTTTGATGCACTATCTTATATGAGTAAAAACACGCTATATTTGTAAAGCATAATTGAGTTTAATGTAATTGTTGTTAAAAAAAAAAAGTGTGCTTGCTCAGCTTATAAATACTTGACATTGTTAAAATTTGACCTGTATTCAGAAAAATCCCCAAACAGGTCTATTAAACAATGAAATATAGTATTTTATTGTCCAACCTGTATCAAATCAGAGAAAAATTACATTAACGTATTTGATTACTCGACCTGGTATCTATTTGTAACGAGTGGCCAACATGTTTCTAGTGGACAAGGCATTTGCTTTCAGCTGGGGACTGATTTGGTCTTCTGCATTTGTGTAAACACACCCTAAATCAGTTTCTCTTTTGGAAAGTTTATTTGGTTAGGAAAATCCGTAGAGCGACTGTCTACCCTAGAGAAGAGCAACAGTTATCAGACCCTCGTGGTACTCAGCAGCACCACCTGGTCACCGTTTGAGGTGGGGGGTTGGGGGCGCGGCGGGGGTGGAGTACGTTCTCCAAAGGGAGAAAACGATTAGCCTAGTCACAGATGCCCTGGAATGCTTTCCCTATGCACTTACTGAAAGGGTTCAATGCGTAGATTTCTCAGGGCAGCCCTGAGATGATGAAATAACCTACAATCTGAGATCGTAGGTATCAGACCCAAAGCAGTTCCCCCAAATCTTCGCATTTTTGCTCACTAGCCAGAGGCAATCAGCCTCGCCTCAGCTTCCCGGGCGGCGCCGACTATCACTCAGGGCTGGGGAGCACCTGGCTCAGCGAATCGCCGTGATGGTTCTCCTGCTGGTATCCTCTTCACCTGGAGCTAGTTCACTTACAGACCAGTTCTGCTTCGCAAAGAAAGCCTTCTTTGCACATCATCTCAGGGTATTTGTGCCAACCTCCGGGTGTGGAAAGTTCCCACACCGAGAAAGTCTGGCAGGGGCCCCTCCGGCGGGGACACCAGCGGTGGCGGGGCGGGGGGTGCGGGGGGCCGAGCAGCGCGGCCAGCGGGGGTGGGGCCCGCGCCCGGCTGCCCCCGGGAGGTCGCTTATTTAGGACGCAGGGGCGGGCAGGAGCGGCAGGGGTGCGC
>NW_020173388.1:7942606-7953313 GCF_003031525.2 Neophocaena asiaeorientalis asiaeorientalis | reverse complement strand
CTGGAAGGGGCCGAGACTGCGGCGGCCGAGCAGAGGCCCGGGGCGCCGGACGGAGAGCGAGGGCCGCCAGCTGCGAGGCCCCGAGGCCCCGAGGAGGGAGAGGGGTCGGCGAGGAAGGAGCCCCAACGGCCGCAGTCCGAGGAGGATGAGGCCCAGGCCGGCGTACCGGCGAGCAGGGAGCAGCCCCCGCCGGTGACCGGCGCCCCGGACGCCGCGGGCGAGAGGTGGTCGCCGCGGAGCCCCCAGCCGGGCAAGGAGCGCCTGCGCTTCCAGGTGAGTCCCGAGTCGGCCAGGGAACCGGCGGGGGAGCCCCAGGGCTGTGCGCCCTCCTGGCTCGCGTCCCCGTCCCCGCCCCGCGGCTGCTCGCGACAAGTGGAGGCGCGCGCTCCCTTAGGCGCGGGCACTTCTGTGTGCCTTTCGGCAGCTGCTGAAGTCGTCTTTCTCCGGCAGAATTCAATCCAGTGTAGCTTGCGTGTTGCTGCGATGGTAAAACACCGGTTGCACAGGGGTGGCCGAGGAAACGCCCTTTTAACATTCTTAGTCCGAGCGTGTTTGCTGTATAAAGCTCTGACCACGGGAGTGTAGTCCTGTGTTGATCCTGCACTGGATGATCTAGGATGGGTCTCCGAACATCAGAAGGTGAAGTTAACTGGCAAAGGGAGTTGGTTGCCAAGGATCCCACTCACATTTTCTCATTCAGTGTGTTAGAAACCGTTAACAATTGACTTCCGGGATCCTAGTCAGGATCTTCTCTTGCCCTTAAGACGCAGCCCTCTTCAGAAATCTAATAGCACTGCTGGAGCATCTGTGCTGTGCTGCATTGCTGCCTGAGAGGAGCAGGCTTGGAAGGCCAGTTGGTACTTGCCTGAAACTGGAAGGGCTGGAGCACACTGAGGGGTTGTAACCCAGGGGAGTGGAAAGGCTGGAGAGGTATTAAGAGGCCCGGAAGAGTCCTTTTGGGGTCTCTTCCAGGCTCCCCAGGGCTGTCTAGTGGGGGTGGGGGAACACAGAGTGAATCAAATCTGTGCACAAGCTGTGCGTGATCTTGAGTCTTTACCTTCCTGGGCTTCAGTTTGCTCACCTGTGAAACTGCTCAGTGTCCTCCAAAGTTCCTTCCAATTCTAAAGGCCTAACTCCAAAAACTTGTTTATAACTTGTTTCTCACTGAGAAGAAGAACTTAAAATTAAGGTAATACTACTTTTGTTCATATTATGTGTGAATTATGGCTTATTCGTTTTAGATTCCCAGCACCACTGTTTGGTGGAAACTTAATTAGCAGCATAGAGAACTTTTTTTTTTTTGCGGTACGTGGGCCTCTCACTGTTGTGGCCCCTCCCGTTGCGGAGCGCAGGCTCAGCGGCCATGGCTCACGGGCCCAGCCGCTCCGCAGCATGTGGGATCTTCCCGGACCAGGGCACGAACCCATGTCCCCTGCATCGGCAGGCGGACTCTCAACCACTGTGCCACCAGGGAAGCCCATAGAGAACTTTTTTCAAGGTGTTCACCCAAGATCACTTTAGGATGCAGAGTCTAGTTTCTTTTCTTGAGTTTAACCACTTCATTCACGTGTGTTCTAAGATCAGACCTATTCTACAGAGAGAAGCCCTCCCCAAAGAATCCCAAAGTTCAGGAACTCTATGTGTTTGGCTTTCCCCTTGCCTGCCTGAGGGAAAACACCTGCTTAGTAATCTGTTAATTTGCTTTATGAACCAAGATAATCCGGTACATAAATTCTGGTGGGCCCTTGCTTTTCTACTTGATTAAGCCATTAGCTTTCGTAATGATTACGTCGTGGAGACGGACTTGAACCTGATTCTACTTTCCTCCAAGATATGGAGTGGAGCTGCCAGTTTTAAGTGTCAGATCCTTTCCAAGCTTCTGAGATGAAGGCTATTCAGATGTCATGTTGGTTAAACTCTGCTATCCTTTTGCTCAGTTCTTAGAACAGAAATATGGCTACTATCACTGCAAGGACTGCAACATCCGATGGGAAAGTGCCTACGTGTGGTGTGTACAGGGCACTAACAAGGTAAGAAACGCCCTGTAACTGGCATCTTCCTGACAAAAAGGTTCAGGAGGGTTTTGCTCTAAGTTTTTCCTCTTTCCCATCACAGGTTTACTACAAGCAATTTTGCAGAACATGTCAGAAGTCTTATAACCCTTACCGAGTGGAGGATATCACCTGTCAAGTAAATTGAATGTTTGTATTTTGTGTTTGAACTGGGTAGTGATTAGAAGATTTGGAGGTAGTTTCTTGAATGTATTTCCTAAAAGAGCCTAGATTCCCAGTGACCTGAGGTTTTGATTTCTTTCTGGAAGGAGTTGTAGAAATAATGCTTAACTGGGAAACAAGGCCTTGGTGTTAGTTTTCTCCTGCTCTTGCAAACCTCGGTCATGTGAACGTCTCTAGAAGCTGTTGCCTCACTTGCAGTGTGGAAGAATGTTTGCTTTGCCTGAGACTCAGCTGAATGTAGGAGAAAGTAAACCTAGAAAACAGATTATCTTTCTACTAATATGAAGTAGTAAAGGTTGACGGTTATTACCCAAATGCGTTTTATGAAGCACATACCCAAGTTAAAGTATTTAGTAAAAGCACGGGTTTTTTAAACTTTCCATTTTGCCTGTGAGTTCAGGAAGGGATTTGTTTTAAAGTCAACCTAAGCTGCTTTAGCTTTAACCCTAAGCTTTATGGGGTTAACTGGTAACACGTTGCTTGTTACTGTTAACTGAGCACTGCACTGTGATAAAGGGCTCTGATCATCGAAGAGGGAGAAGTGACTACACTTGCCTGTTAATCACACAGCTAGTGGAGCTTGACTTGCCGGCAGAGACACAGCCTAATCAACGCACTTGGCTCCAGGTGGATGCCGGAAGCATGAACACCGCAGGGTGGGTGGAGAGAAATTAAGTATGGAAAACGTAGATGAATCTAGATCTTGGGAGAGTAGGGTAGATTCTCAAGTAGGAGAGAGGAGTTTGATAATGAAAGCGAACTTTCTAACTACTCTGCTCTTGGCCCAGCAGTTGCCGCTCTGCCTTCTGCCTCAGCTTGCGGTCCTTCGGAGCAGGGAGAAGGGCCAAGGTTAGCCACTGGTGCCGGGCCTGCTACTTGGTTCCTGGCCTCACACCTTCGATGTTGTTAAACTCCTCTCTCCTGCTCGCTTGTTCTCCACCCTTCAAGGGCAGGGACAGATTTCCTCTTAAGCTGTTTTAAAAGAAACGTCACACAATTCAGCATTGAATCCTGTGCAACCTGGGAGCAGGACTGCATGATAAAATGCTCTACTCCTCCCATCCTTCTCCTTGCTAGGAAGGGATGTAGACAGAACAAGATTAGCACAGGACTTTGCTGAGCGTGCATTCAGTTAGTATTTGAATGGACTAGAAACATAACTTTGAAGATCCAGGACATCACCAAGCGTTTATGTTCTGTATGTACTTCTCACTTTTTTTTTTTTTCAGAATTGTAAACAGACTAGATGCTCCTGCCCAGTAAAAGTTCGCCACGTGGACCCCAAAAGGCCCCACCGTCAAGATCTGTGTGGGAGATGCAAAGGCAAACGCTTATCCTGTGACAGCACTTTCAGTTTCAAATATATCATTTAAATGAATGTGAAAAAACCAAAACCCTGGTCCCGCCGAACGTGTGCTAGTGGAGCAGACAAGTGAGCTTTTTTCCATGCCCCTCTTCCTCCTCTCTGCCGCTCCCTCAAAGTACTTCGTGAAAGGCTGTATTTGACAAAGCTTGTCAAATAAAAGCATTGCAAAACAATTGATACGCTGCGTAAAATCCTTAAGATTTAGGAGAGCCTGTCTTAACAGTCTGGGCCTTTTACTTTAATATCTGTCCATTGCTTACAGAGCAACCAGGCTCTGAACTAGGTTAGTCACTTGAGAGAAAAGTGTAGAGGGACTCACATGTGAGGTTTACTACTTGTAGGTCTGTAGGGCTGATGCCTATAAGAAATTGATTGAATAAAAAGCCATCTATTAAAATGAGCATCCTTCTGGGGCAGGTGGAGGCTAGAGCCAGGCCTTGACGTTTGAGGGGACCTCTGATGTTTGGGGATGGGTAACGCAGAGTCAGAACCCAGAATGGATGGCCCACAGCTGATCTCGGTTTAATCGGTGCTGAGGGAGAAAGGCTGTGAGCGCTGGTGACTTGCTAATCACGATGTCACAGGTACGGATGGGAACAGGGTGGCTAAGGGCAGCTTTAAGATGTTAAATAACTTCAAGTGGACTTCAGCTGGTGATTTGTTAACTTTAAAAAAAAAAAAGCCCTCCTAAATGTATTTAAAGATTCAGTTAGAGGCAGCTTTATTTAGCCTTTGTCATTATGGACTTGCAGTTCTGTAAGTGGAAACAAGTGTTTGGCGCCGTCTAACACAGGGATTCTCCTAACCTGGTTACCAAGCTTTCTACCTGAGCACCAAGAAAACACTGAGACCGGGGCACCAGCGTTCTCCCGGTGCAGGGATGGGGGTGGGGGATGACGTGAGGGGTTTTCATGAAATCAGAGTTGAGAGCTGTTGATTGCTTGGTTACAGAAACCACATAATTGGGGCCAGGTGCTAATTAAGCCTTCCAATTTTCTAAGCATCCCATTTTTAAGTTAACCCTTACTACCTTATAGGCCATATATAGTAAGTCTGTTAACATCTTGGATGCTTGTATGTAGACAAATATGGAGAATAAAAAGAAATGAAAATGAGTTTGAAGTCTCTAGAACCCTTTATAGCAAGAGGGAAGGCCTCTAACCATATGGCTTGGTAAGGTGTTTGTAAAAAGGCAGATTCTTAGGTCCCTATCTCTACTGAGTCACTACATGGAGGTAAGCATTGAATAAGCGCCCCAGGTATTGCTTATGGAATTGAAGTGTGAAAACTACAATTGAGTCAGCCTTGCACTTACCGTAGAAAAACACATGGCTTTGGGCTCTGCCCCTCATAAAACTTCCAGTGTAGTGGGTAGATGGCCATTAATTTCCTGTATAAAACTTCTGCCATGCACTATGTAAGACCTACTTGGTACCTGGTAGGAGGAAAAAAAAAGGATCTGACTTGGGGAGGTCAGGGAAGCCTTGCCTAAAAAATGACTACAGCTGAGCTAAAGTTTGGATGAGTTGAGTTAGACAAAGAGGGGAAGAAAGGACTTTTCCAGACTAAGCTAATGTGTGCAAAGGCCCAGTGGTAGAGAAAGCCAGAAGGCCACAGGGGCAGGGATGGGGATGATGGCAGGTGCAACTGATAGGCCCAGGCTGGGAGGACTCTTTGGACCTTGCTCAGGAGGACTGTTTTTCATATGTCATCAGTAAGAATCCACCGAAAGGTTTATAAAGCTGTGGTGGGGCATGGTGACAGATTCACCTTTTAAAAAAAATAATCACTCTGGCAGTATGGTGGATGCCTGTAAACCTGTACGGAGTCTTGCAAAGATCAGATAAAATGGTGGTGGGACCAAAGAGAAATGAAGGATGAGAACTCTAGGTGTGGGTGAAGGTGATGTGTTTTGTGCTAACACTATTAACTCCTGATGTGGTTGAGGGTATGTACAGGGATAGGAAACCGATCTGACTCACGTGACGTGCAAGGGGTACATAATATTCACTCAGCATTTGCTGAATGAATGAGGAACAATAGGAATATACCTTCAATGAGTCCTAGGACAAATTCAGTGGTTATTAATACAGCTATTAAAATGGCTATTAATCATTCTTTAAGCTTAATATTGTTTGCCATTAATTTTCCTAATAGAGCAGCTAACCCTGTTTTACAGCTGAGGAAAGCAAGGATCAAGATACGTGTCACTTAGAGTTAGTGGCCATTCGGACATTGAACAAAGTGGTATAAAAACTCATAAGAGTTATGGTGACAACATTCTACCAATAAGGTACTGTCAAACTGTATGTATAATTGGAAATTTATAAAACTGATTTTTCTTTGAGAGAGTGAGAGGCTAGAAGGAAATATCCCAGAATACTGTTCTCTCTGGGTGTCAAGAGAAGTGATGCTAGTTTTGTTCATATTTCTTACATTTGCTAAAGTGACAGTGGATCACTTTGAAAATTTAAAAATAAGAATGCCATAAAGTACAATTATTATCACATTGATTCTTATTTCCTCTAGTGTAGGTTATGCTGGTGGATGAGCAGTTCTCATAGACCAAAAGGAGGTACACTCACTCTGGCTTTGGTGAGTCTGTTCCAAGAAAATGTCTGACGATTTCCTAAATTTAAGGTAGATCTTCTATCACTAAAAGTAGAAAATATTTTTTAAATTGTGTAAAAATCCTTTGGATTTTTCTTCTTTGGAGAAACTGCCATTTATTTGTTTTTTTGTTTTTAATTTATTTGGCTGCACCGGGTCTTAGTTGCGGCACTCGGGGGTCTTTTTAGTTGTGGTATGCGAACTCTTAGTTGCGCGTGTGGGATCTAGTTCCCTGACCAGGGATCAAACCCGGGCCGTCTGCATTGGGAGCGCGAGTCTTAGTCACTGGACCACCAGGGAAGTACCCAGATCTCTTATCTTGTGATTTTACAAACTTACTGTTTAAAAATGATAAATTTAGTGGGCAAAGGAAAAAGTTTGTATGAGCAAAGACTGGGCTCTGATTGGAACTAAATAAGGTGTTTAATAAATTAAGCATTTGATATATTTTGTTAATAAGTGCAAACTTTGGACCCAGAGGACAAGGAGCAAAAAATTATAGGTGTTAAGGAAATCTGATTTGCAAAAGGACGATCTTAATGACTTTATATCTGCATCTTGCTTTCTGCATGTGTATTAATCTTTAGTACATTATTAATAGGCTTAGTTACATATAAATAGGAGAAGGAAATTTCAATTGTTTGGAAGGTTTGGTTTGGGTAATTAGTCAATTGAACTGAATCTGTTCTTCCACCCCCACCCCCTTTATTTTTTTTGCGGTACACGGGCCTCTCACTGTTGTGGCCTCTCCCGTTGCGGAGCACAGGCTCCGGACGAGCAGGCCCAGTGGCCATGGCTCACGGGCGCAGCCGCTCCGCGGCATGTGGGATCCTCCCGGGCCGGGGCACGAACCTGTGTCCCCTGCATCGGCAGGTGGACTCCCAAGCAAGCACTGCGCCACTAGGGAAGCCCTGTTCCCCCCCTTTGAAGGGAAATTATTTTTAAGAATAATGAAGGCAACATTTGAAAAGTTCCTTAATTATGCACACTCTAATCAATCATTCATCCTTTCTTAAAATACAACACAAACCAACAGCTACAATGCCTTTTTATTTTAACAAAAAGGATATAAGGAGGGTGAGAAAAATAGGGGATGGTAAGATAGGCTGTAAAGTGTGGTGTGTCTCCAGACACCCACCCCTCTCTTCCTGCCCCGCACCCAGAAGTTATTAAATAATTTAAAGGACACCATTTACAGTTCCAGAACACCATCAAAATAATTGTTTTTATCAGGGTCAAAAAATACAGTGATTATGAATGTGCTGTGACCAGTTACAGGACTTTACAGGTAACATAACTCTAGTCAGCAGTCCAGCGGCGCGCACAGGGCCCTCAGTTACTGCACTTGAGCATAACTACATTTCTGGCAGGGGTCTGCACCACCAAGAAAAGGCAAAGCCAAGCATTTCATTTCTACATTCTAAACTCTGGAATCCCAGAGCCCAGTTTAACAGAAAAGTCACAGTGGATAAGAGATGCATATAAAAAATACAAGGTGTTCCTTTCAAATCAGAGGACTTGTGGGACTACATTCATTTCTTTTACAAAATGCTATTTAAAAAAAGGACAGAGAATCCAGTTCATGTTATGCTACAGGCTTGGACAGTGAATACGTATATTGCATGTTTTGGTAGTCAGTCTTCAGGCTTCCTTTCATCTTCCCCCATAGCCCCAGGTTCCTTTAGGGTGAAACATGTGAGTCCTGAATAAACATTTAAAAATGCATTTGCATCTCTCTTCTTGAATTCTGCAGACTCGAGGGCCTGCAAGTCATATATTTTACCATCAATGACCACAATTTTTTCTTTAGCTTTGTACACCTCTTCTTGTATAACAGTGCATTGCACAAATGTACAAGAAAATACTGGTTTTAATCTATACAGTTTCTATAATAATTATGGAGTAAAATAAGTTAACTTTTCTAATGAGAAGAGCTGACGGGCAGCATACATCTTTATTTTACATTTTAAAGTCTCTGCAGGCATCTACTTTGGTTAGTTATCAACAATCGTAACATAAGCACTGATCAGAGAACTGAGCAGCATTCCAATAACGTTAACAGATATATTATTTCTTCTTGAAATACTGGGAAAGCCCAGTTTTAAAATATTATTAAAATGTTCTAACATTTACACACTATGAAGAGTTAGATCTAATAAAATAAAATTTTTTCAAAAATAATCTTGCAGTGCTCTTTTAGGCATGCTCTGAGACGTTATCACCAAACATCCATACCTTGAAAATATGACTATCACATATTCACGCATCTCAGCTCGCACACACACACACAATTCCTTATACAGACCAAAAAACAAAACACCCACGCCCTTATCCCACATGTTGGGGGGGGAAAAAAAAAAATCAATCAATGGTTTTTGCAAAGAAGTCTTTCTGTGTATATCCATCCGCCTGGATGTTCTTCATGTAGATGGTTAACTATCAGTTGTTGATTATGCTTGTGACTACTAGAAATCCAAGCATCTCTGCAGGTCTTCAGCTAAAATGAACCAGCCTCGATTTCAGCCTCATTTCACCTGCTTTCCAATGTCTCAGTATTAGAGGCCATTATTGCAGACATTCTTAGAATTCTTTTCTTTCTCCAGAAAGCAATATATTTGTATGCATCACTTTTAGCCCTTTTCTTTTCACTTAAGTAAAGTAATTAAAAAAATTCTTTCTTCATACAGTTATTGTGGGAGGTATTGGCAGCTGTTAAACGATTCGTTTTTTTCCCCTTCAGATCTGATTCTGACGTTCTTACTTTTTTTACCCTGGTGAAGTTTGACAGTGAACTGCAAGGGTCCATAGAAGGTGCTCGTTAATATTCTTAATCGCCTTCAGTTTAGTCTCTTCCTAAATGCCTGAAGTTTCTCAGAATCCAGTGCTCACCAAATTTCCAATTGGTTTGGCCTGTGCTAGGAGTTGGTATGACTGCACCATGCGTAGAGACTCTCTTATTTCTAGATTAAGTTCCATCAATTTGTAGTTGGCTTCTGACATGTCCAGGTCAGAGCCTATGACTGCAAAGCTTCCCGTCTGGCCCAGGGTCTGGTGATGGAAATAGATGTGTAACAGTGTCTGGACAGGGTCATCTTCACAACTGCCAAAGATATCGTTGGGCCACAGAGATCTGAAAACACACAGTATTTTTAAGTCCTGAGACTCAAAGTAATTATTCAAGATAACTACTTTTAATACCTATAAAAATAATTTCCTTTTGAATCACTGAGGATCTGTTTTAATATTTGAGCAAACATTAATGTGAAAGTATCACAGAATGAACAAAATCTAAAATTGGTGTCATTTCATTGGTAACTGTACAAAATAAGGTCATGTTTTCCTTTCACAAAGACATAATATTCAAACATCAAACTGAAAACCAAACCCAATCTTTATCAACTTCCAGTTAGGTATAAAGGCATCTCCTATAAATTCCTTCACAATTTACCTGAAAGCTTTGACTTGTGCTACAGCTGATATAAATTCCTTATTTTTCAAAGTTTCAATTAAAGTATGAATGGCAGTTTCTATAGTAGTTTGTGCAGCTTTGGAAATGTCAATTTCTTCACTTTCTGAGGCGGACTCGGCTTCTTTGAGGATAGTTTCCAACTGGGCAAGTTCCTCTGACATGTTGAAGACCTAAAAGAAATAAATATACCTTAAAAGGATCAATTTGTATGTTCAGTAACAACAAGAGCCTTTACTTGGCTGTGAAGGTACATCTAATGGTGGCAGTATTTTCTCTTAAAGATTATTTTCAACGGTTAAACTTAGTCCTTATGGGCAGTTAATATTTCGAGTTCTCTATTCAGTTGGAATAAATAATTTCAGCTGCCAAATAGTAGTCTTTACTCTTGATAAAACAGGTGGTCTTAAGTGTAATAACTGTTACATTGTAATAAGTTAAAATAATCGGTTGCAACCAATGTTTATATTGGTTTTAACATGTGATATACACTTCATCTTGGATAGTAAAAATACATTTATGTTATTTTTTTTTTGCTAACAGTAGGCCTGGAATTATCATGAAAAAAAATTTTGACAGTAATGAGAAGGCTTTATATTTTAAAGGGTTACTTACCCAGGGTATTTTATATAAACCAGTACGTGTTTATTTTTTAAAATAAATGTAACCACTTCAGATTAGAAAGCGAAGTGATTTCCTCGGTGATAGTTTTGGTACCAGTGGTTGACAAGGGGGAAAAAGACTCAAGTCCCTACTTTTGAATCTATTCATGACACGATTTCTAACATTCGCAGTGCTCTTGACATGTTTATTCTTGTGTGCATTAATTAAACTATAGAAATACTATGTGGACAAGACGTTAGAGGCTTTCATAATACAATTTTGTCTTTATTGAATTGACGTGCTTTACTTCATTTTTGATTACAGATGATCTGTTGCTGCTACTGCGATCTTTAAGGTCTGGGATCTTTTAAGATCGCTGGATATCTGCCGTCACATTTACGAACAGGTCCTGAAATAGTACATCATTT
>NW_020173388.1:7803971-7941528 GCF_003031525.2 Neophocaena asiaeorientalis asiaeorientalis | reverse complement strand
AAGCAACTTTTGACTTCATTGCTCCTGCAAGGAAATATGTATGCATGTATTTTAATTTCCTAGAATCAGTTACTAATGCCTAGTACAACTGAATATTTACCTCTGCTTCATTTTTAATTGTGTTTACTTGATTGATAAGTTTACAGTAGGCTTGGAACAGAAGCAGCAATTGAAAATGCAATTTGTATAACCTTCGGCAGAGCTCCAGTTCCTAGAAATAAATAACACTGTGTTAAATTTAGGTGTTATTTTCCATATTTGACTAGACAACATATTTCAAATAAAAATTTATAAGTAAATAATTGTTAAAATTTGTTCTGAGCTTAATTTTTCTGCAGTAAGCAAGTTAATATGGTATAGAAGTTGATGAAAGACAGATGAAAGATGCTCTGAAGACTGGGATTAAAATAAAAATTTAAAGATTATTGGTTACATGATTCATTTTTAGTGTGAAGCACATTTTCACATTAGACAAACAGAATTTTTCAGCAGGCAATAAATAGAATGCTTTAAAAAGAATTCACTAGAACTTAAAACTTTAACTTCATAACGAGAAGAATTTACAAGTGCATATACTCTTGCCACACTGAGATGTACATCTCACTGCGTTTATCAACAAGTGCTTGATAAAGCAAAAAGTAAAACTCTGGATAACCTCTCTCACCTAAAAAGTAAGAATAGTTTGTCTTTAAAATGAGTTCCTTTTTTTTTTTAAAAAAGCAAATTTGTAATCTCACTGAAACAAGACAATGAAATTAACAAATGCACTTGGATTCTTAAAATTAAGAAATATAAAAGGAGACATGTTAGAGATGTGTAAAAAGGCAGCGCTAGTTGTACAGATTAATTATAACACCTCATTGTCTTTGTAGGACTGAAACATTTCATGGATTAGGGCTATGCAAAACTGAAGCACACACTACTCTTAAAGCAGTCCATGACAAAACATTGCTAGGTCACAAATGGCAAATGAAAACCAGTTTGTCTGACATGGATAAGTAGTCTATAAATTAAGACAGGTCACTTACTGCTAGAATTTCCATTTGCTAAGCAAGAAGGTGATCGGGTCACAAAAAATACAAAGGAAGAAAAAGACCAAGAATTAGTGTAACAAATCATTTTAACTAGGGTCACAGATGTCCCAGGCAAACTGAAGAACATTTAAAATTACACCCAAAAGAAAAATTTATGATGCTGTTTCCAGAATAAAACTTCTTAGACATTTACTGTAACAATCCAGGGTGTTTTTTCACTCTTTGCCAAATAACAGCTAAATTACATTTAGGCTATAGTTTATTTCTTGTGCAAAAGCTACAAAGAATAAAACTAGTGGGATACTGGGAAAGTTGGCTACTGAAAGTGGTCTTCTATCTGGGTTTTTATAGCCTTTCCAAAAAAAAAAAAAAACAAATAAATTTCCGTTAGTAAAGTGGAAAACTTCTGATTAGAAAATATGAAATGATTTGCTCTTCTCAGAAAATAATTGGTTTATAATTTTATGTAATATGTATTTGCCCATGAGAAGATTCTGGCATGGCTCATTCTGGGTTGCCTACCCTTGGCTGTCTAAGTCCTAAGTTGCCATAATTAGTGCTGAATCGGAAGGTAAAATATTGAGAGCAGTTGTGTGTTTTAAACTGCATTGCAAATGTAATTTAGTAAACCTCAGCAATTCAACCCAACTAGGTTTGAATCAAACGAGATAACGTAAAATACACCGTGAAACATCCAGGTTATGGAATATTTAAAAATTATTACATTAAAATATCTACAGCAACTTAGACCTAGTCTCATTAATGGAGAAGAATGACTTCTAATTAAAACAGCAATCGCCATAATGTAAATATTGCTTCTACAAGTCCTTTTTGAAATCTGCTTTTCTAAATAGTTTCCTCTGAAGCACTGTTTATATAACATTTATTCCTATCAATTTAGAAGGGATTTGCTAAGCAAAGGTGAACTTCAGCTCCCTACTGCTTACCATAAATTATGTAGATGGTCATCCTGTGAATGTTAGTTGAGCACAATCCAATGTCAAACGTATTAGCGTATCTAAATTTCTGAGGTTTTACTTACAGTTTTATATGGAAACTAACAACAATTTGAGCTTTTAAGTATTTTTTTTTACTTGCATTAGCATAAATAAAAACTGACTCTACACACGTATTATCCAGAGCATCTACTTTGGGATGTAATGGAAAAGAAAATCACTGATAAAGTTTACGATCACAACTGTAGGAAATAACACAGACGTAATTAATTTCATAGCTCTGAATTACTAGAAATCACGCTAAATATGTTAACACTGTACATTTAAAAATATTGCTTTTTAGTGTACTGAAATTTGCATATACAGTCTTCATTTACTTTTAATATGTATTGATTGCTTATTATGCAAAAGACTATACTGGTATACAGTGAAAGACAATACATAATGTGCAAAAAGGGACCCCTGCTCTCAAGGAGCTGAATGTGAGAGGAGACCGAAGATATCAGTGGAAGTCTTCAACGTACAGAGTTTTCAGTTTTCACTTAGTAGAAAACCTCAAGCTATACTAATTGACACAGACTCCTAGAGATGGAACTCATTTTCTTCAAGGTAGAAGGGGTATAAGAAATCACTTAGTCTAACCACCTAATTTATTTATGAGAAAAGCAGTTTGTTACTTGCTTAAGCCATAGTGGCAAAGACAGAATTAGAACCAAAGGATCTAATTCTAGTCTGGGGTTAATTTCTTATCTTGCCTCGTTTCTTTCTTTACACAGATTATTTGACAATTTCTTTATGACAGAGCAGGATTTGGAGTCAGCCTTCCAAGGTTTGAATCTTAATCTATTTACTTACTGAGTCTAGATAAATTAGCTTCTCTGAGCCTCAATTTTAATTTGCATACACTTTTTCTCATTTATTTAAAAATATTTATGAATCGCTTATTATGTATCCTCATCTGTGTAATGGGGCTAATTACAGCATCCACTGGACAGAGCTGTAAGAACTGAGCTAATGAATGTGAAACGCTCAGCACACTGCCTGGCAAACAGTTTACGTTTATTGAGAGCATACTGTTATTTTCTCAACATTTCAGTTTTGTAAAGCTTCACATTTTTATTACAATAGTACAATAACTTACAGTGACTAGAAATCTGTAACAATCTGATGTTGTAAAAGGTTAGAATTCTCATGTCAAATGCAAAGGGTGTTAACTGATTAATACATGTTCCCCATATGAAGTTATACTTTTATTAGAATGATTTGTAGGTCTTAATTTTATCCTCCTATAATGTATGTGTTACATATGTGCACTTTTCTCTAAGCAAATATATTACTATTATTTTCACTGAATTTTATACTAGCAAAACCCATAATTTATCCAATCAGAATTTCAGCTTTGGAAGGGCTAGTATGAATGTATATAACATTACTCAGGTTTGATATCCTGACCAGACTATTTATCTGTAGAGTACTAATGCAGAATGAAAAAATGTTTAGAGAGGCAGATGCAACTAAAAGTCAACTTGGATTGTCCAGATATTCATCGAGCTTATCTATGGAATGTTATTAAGCTTCAGTAATAAGCTGGCCGTTCATTTTTATTGAAGTGAATTTTTCATTACTAAGCCAATATTCCATTGAACCTAACTTTTACGAAGATTGTTCTGATAACAAAAATGAAAAATGTTACAAATATTCTTTATTTCTAGGAATATCAAGGACATTTGAGCATATATTATTTTACCTGATACAGAAATATAGCAAAACTAAGAATAAGAAACTTACTTGTGCATCTGTGTTTATCCTATACATGTCTTCTTTGGCACCAAATGTCCTCTTACAATTGTCTAACCACTGAAAAAATAAACAACAGTAAATTTTAATACAGTAATTGCACAATGCATAATGAAATTGGTACTGTAATGGCCTGCTCATATAAAACAACAATCTTGGACTTCCCTGATGGTGCAATGGTTAAGAATCCGCCCGCCAATGCAGGCGACACGGGTTCGAGCCCTGGTCTGGGAAGATCCCACATGCCGCGAAGCAACTAAGCCTGTGCGCCACAACTACTGAGCCTGCGCTCTAGAGCCCGCGAGCCACAACTACTGAGCCCACGTGCCACAACTACTGTAGCCCGTGCGCCTAGACCCCGTGCTCCGCAACAAGAGAAGCCACCGCAATGAGAAGCCTGCTGGCCGCAACTAGAGAAGAGCCTATGTGCAGCAACAAAGACCCAAAGCAGCCAAAAATACTAAATAAATAAATTAATTAATTTAAAAAATAAATAAAACAACAGTCTTAAAAAGTGAACTTGAATTTCTAGGACTGGTTGTAGACATAGGCTTTCATCTCCATTTGAGCCGAATCATTTGTATGCAACAAACCCAAGCAGAGGATACTGTGTATGTGGCTACATGCACACGCTGGGGACGGTTTACTAATGGAAACACAATCAGCTGTCTTCTATTCCAGGGCCTTGTGGCGCTCCATTTCAGTAAAGAATATTCATTTTGTAGATTTTATGGGAAATCTTCACAACCTATACCTGACCTTTGTCTAATGCAAGATGGGGAAATGAAAGATGGGCTTCCTGTCCTGTCCTGTTAATTTAATAAAGGCAACTTAGAAAGAATTAACTAGGTCCGTTTGCTTATCGGAAGTGTAATTCTCAGAAGACTTGTGTCACTTTTAATTAGTGAAACAGAAACTAAAATACATTTTAAATCTTTTTTGTTTCTTTTTCTTTTTTCTTCCTTTTTGGACAGCAATAAATGACAAACATATTATCTCCAATGAATATTGAATACAGAAGCCAAATGTGGATTTTCCTTTTCCAGGGGCTGGTCCTAAAGATGGATATTTATTTAAGGGACCTTTTCCTCGGTCAGATAAAAAGAAAATAATAGCACTACGGTTTAGTGGGGAAAAGACACTGGAGTCATAGAATTTCCAAGCTAAAGTGAAAGCTTAGAGCCTTCAAGTTAAGCTCCTGGGTTTCCACGGTTTGATATTATTAATATTACCAGTTCTTTCGACTTCCTAGTTCTTTTTGTGTGATAGATTAAATATAATAAAACAAATATATATATATATGAAGTCATTAGGACTTTGAGAAAAACTACTAGCTACGTTTTTACTCTTTGAAAATATTTCAGTAGTAGACATTTGAAATTCTCAGTTGTAGCTGTTAATGGTCGACATGCAAAGAATGAAAATTAGATGTCTCGGTTGTTTCAAAACAATCTCTTTGACCTTATGTCCCTTTTATCCTGGTTCCTCAGCCTACACGGGCCCTCAGGCTCTTTACTTGACAGCCTCTCAGAAGAAAAACATGTTAGGCTTTCCTAGTAAGATACAGCTGCTGGCGGTCACTGTCAAAAGCTATCTAGCAGATTTCTTTATATGAGCAAAATTAAGTTGACATCTATCACGGAATCTGTACCTTAATCTTTATTCACTCAAAATGTTAAAATGCCTATACACTTCATCCTCATCACAAGTCCGGCCCAGTTTGTCCAAGTATACTGATACATTTGAAAAAAATACTTTCAATTGCTTATTTGATGGCTTGTTCTTACTAGATATAATTTTTTATACTGTATGCCTATGATATGGCATTTGGGGGGCACTATTCAAAGTAATTATTTCTAATTTTTATTCCGTTACAAGAAAAGTCCCAACCCTATTGTCCCGTGGCTACACACTGGCCTGCAAAAGTACAGGTCCACACCTTCCCAGTCAGTGTATACAAGATACAGTGTACAGAATACCCTCCAACTCACATGTAACAGTCTTCCTGTCATGATGGATTTTTTTTTTTTTTTCCCCATGATGGATTTTTTTTTTACTCAAGGCTCAAATAAAGGTTAAAATTTAACTGGAGAGGTTTGGCTTCTGGGTATGATGGGGTAGCTTGTATAAGGCCAGTCCTCCAAGAACAACTATGGAAGCTGAATACCACCAGCCAGGAGGATTTAGGGAGTCAGAGAAAAGTACTGAAGGGAGCTGTACATTGACTCCAGCATTACCCTAGGGGACTTGCTCATTGATGTCCATGGGCTCAGAAGCTGAACAAAAAGTAGTGGCTTATAGTTCACTGGGCTGGGAAAACAGGGCTATCACAGGTAGTGAGGTACTGAGGGCCAAGATCCTGGAGAAAAGATAACTGCAGAGAAGGGAGCCGACCAATCTGTGTGCAGTTTGCTCTTGGGGGCACTTGTTCCTATATCTGTCATGTGCAGGAGGAGAGGCTAAGAAAGCAAGTAATAGCATCTGGGAGGATGAAAAGGTAAGCAGGGACTTTCTGGTCTCGTGGTGCTGGGGAGATGAGATAAAAATTGTTCAATCCCTGCCAAGAGAGCAGGGTCCTGATAAATACCCCAGGCTTTCACCTGTGATCCTTAGAAGACTCAAGGAATAATAAAAGAATGTATAACTAAAAAAATATTAGAGGGGAAAAACTGAATAATGAAAAATCGTTGATAGAAAAGAAGAAAGGAAGGAAAAAGTAACAGAATAGATGGGATAAGAAATGGTGAGATGGTAGCTTAGGAAGGAATCAAATTCATTTTTCTCTTCCATACAAATATTTTAATGGATTCGGCACAATTTACCGAACATTCTTTTCCTACTGCATTGCCGTAGAGCCTTTGCTGTAAATTATATGATTCTATATGTGTGGGTCTGTTATGTTCTATTGGTCTATTTGTCTAATTTTATGCCCGCACTACACTCTTTTGAGATTTTTAATAGGTCTTACTGGATGTAGGTCTCACTCTGTTGTTTAGACCTTGTTGTGGCTCCTTTTGGACAGGATTTGGAAGCCATTTTCTGTCGAGGGCAGACAGTAAATATTTTAGGTGTTGCAAACCATAGATTTTCTGTTGCAACTGTTCTGTGTCGCAGTGCAAAAGAGCCATAGACAATAGGTAAACAAATGGGATGGCTATGTTCCCAAAAAGTTTATTTACAAGAACAGGCAGGGAGCCAGATATGACCTGAGGGCTATAGTTTCCTGACCTGTGTTCACGACCGTAATCAGCCTGTCAATTTCCATTAATATATTGTCTGAAATTTGGAATGAGATTGCATTCAATCTATAGATCATTTTGGGGAAAAATGACTTCACACTGTTGCGTTTTTTGATTCATAAACATGGTATAGCCTTCCATTTATTCGGGAGGCCTTTAATTTCTCTCAGTAATAATTGAAATTTTCTGTGTGGAGGTTTAGCACATCTTTAAACAGACTTAATTTGTAGGTATTCGATGTTCTCCTGTTGTAAGTGGTATCTATTGCTGTATAACCAACCACCCCTAAAACTTAATGGCTTCTTAAAACAACAAGATAAATCTTTGTGTTGGCTGGGAGTTTTTCCTGGTCTTGCCTAGGGTCACTCATGAGTCTACAGTCATCTGATGGCTTGACTGGGGCTGAAAGTTCCAAGCTGGCCTTCCTCAAGTGTCTGGTATGCTGGCAGTCAGCTGGATGCCTCCACTCTCCTCCACATGGCCTCTCATCCTCCTGGAGGCTGGAGGTCAAATAGTTTTCCCGAGTTTGTTCCAATTTACACTCTGACAGGCATGATGGCAAAGGCAGAAGCTGCAAAAGACCTCTTAAGTGCTAATCTCAGAGGTTGCACAGCATCACTTCTTAATTTGATTGGTCAGAGCAAGTCACAAGGCCATCCAGACTTAAGAGGTGGGAAAATAGATTCCATCCCTTTGATGGGAGGAACAACAGCAAAGTCATATTGCAAAGAAGCGTGGACACAGAGGAGCATGATTCATGGGGATTATTATCACAGCAATCAACCTCCTAGGATAGACAGAGATTTCTGAAAACACAAAAGCACTAACCATAATGGAAAAGATGGATTAACTTGGACCTAAGTAAAAGGAAAAACTTCTGTTGATCAAAAAAATGCTATTAAAAAAAAATGCTATTGAGATAGTGGAAATGCTAGCCACAGAGGGGGAAAAAATTTGTAATTCATACATCCCGTAAAAGGCTTGCGTTTAGAATGAAGAACTCCTACAAATCAATAAGAAAACCACAAATAACCCATTTACAAAATTGGGCAAGATACTTTAGGCACAATTCACAAAATAGCTAAATGAAGACGAAAAGGTGCTCAAACAGTCATCTGACAGATGCAAAATAATATCATGAAATACTACCTCACATCCACCAAAAATGACAAAATGTTAAAAGTTGGCAATACCAAGTGGTGGCAAAGGGATTAGGGCATGGCAACTCCTGTACACACTTCTGATAGGATTGTCAATTGATGTAACCTCTCTTAGAAAACTGCTTGGCAGAATCTACTAAAGTTGAACAGATGTATACCCTGTGACCCAGCAATTCCACTCCTAGATAGATATCCAACAGGTATGTGAACATATATACGTAAAAGACATGTATAAGAAGTTACACAGCAACATTATTTGTAATATGGCCAGATCTTGCCCGATACTTTCCTGCTACTGAAAACTCTCCTCTTCTCCAATCTGTCATTACTATTTCAGTCCAGATATAAGATCATTATCCCCTTAATAAGTATTTTCTTATACCATATTCTTTTCCTGAGATAATCCCCCAATCTAAAATTAACGTCCGTCAAGGACTAAGGTTGCATCTCTAGTCCATGAAGTTTTCCTATCAGCCAAAAGGGACCTCTCCTTGGAAATCATACATTTGGTTTGCATCCGTTCTCTGTTAGACCTGTATGATTTGCCAGTACTTTTATTTATAGCTATAATTTAAACATTTGTTCCTAATTATTCCTGCACAGTATCTGTGCTTTATATTCCTATCTAGAGTATTTAGGGAATAAGAAACAGGTTTAACACTTCATTTTTCATAGGCCTTTACATGTGATAGATATTTAGTACTTATTAATGAAAGACTCATCTCCTATTCTAGGGGAAAAAATGCCTACTGTATGCAGTTTGTGTGAAAAGGAGAAACTTTTTTTCCTTTAAGTTTTTCTGCCCCTGCCAATTGAAAATATACTGGATTTACTCTCCGGGAATAGAACGACTGTGTTTTGCAGTGCCACACTGGAGTTAAACATTTCTTTGCAGGTAGTATCTATAATACACTGTGTGCTTCTTTCTCCCTTTGCTTGCCCACGTACACATACACATCACAGGAAAAAGAGGACCACTTTGTCACAGGTTGCAGATTTTTCTGGACCACAACATCACTGTGCCTTTCTCAGGGGAATACTGCCTTTATACCCCAGCTTGCAATGTTGACAGCAGCTATTATAGTCTCAACACAGAAGCATTTTATAAAGCTCATTTTCCATTGTGCTCTTAGGCTCTTAGAGGGCCAATTTCTAAAAGCTAAAGATAGGAATTTACTGGACAGAGAGCTCCAAGGCCCCAACATTCTCAGTATAACCCTGAGGCAAGTGTTAATAGGTTCTGTGTTCCATCTCAGCTATTATGCCAGGTTAGCGCTTCTAGTGTCACAAGCAACTACTTTATTTTACATGGTAAAAACAGACTGACCTGCTCAGCTGCTTCTCGTTTGGCATTGTATGTATCCAGGTGCTCTTGCAATTCCAAAACACTGAACTTGAGTGTTTCTAGCAAATCACAGGATATCAGCTGTCAAATCAGAAACACATTGATACAGGTCACCATTTCTGATCGCAATCCTGAGACCAAAAACTTTGGTTTTCAGGCCAGCTTAAGCCGGCCTCCCTAACGGTACGCTGTCCCATACTAAGGACTGACCTTTCACTGAGACACAGGAGAAGTGCAGTGCAATGTCAGAAGGATAAGCATGCCTTCAACTGCCTTCAAAAATGGGCTCAGGCAAAAATGGCATGTCAGTCCAGGATATACCTTAAAGGTAACACCCCTGCAGCTTTTTTAAACCTTAATTCTTTGAAAACCTTAATACATCATCTACAGGCGTGCTTGGACACAAGTGGGGAAGACCAGGGAGTTCTGGGTTCTTCATGGGGGGAGGTCTAGCCCTCTCCTACCCACTTTTACTCAGGAATCAGGAAAAGTCCACATCTCTAGAGCATGATTTTTCAGCTTCCCCATCTAGGACTCTGTGGAGGGTGAGGGCAGGGAGAGGCCAGAATCAGAAATAGTCACAAGCCACTGCATATAATACACGGGAATTATATTCTGCTAGATATTTATAATCAAGTTGAAAATATGAACCTTCAGACTTCAAAATTCTGAATTACCTTAAAAAAAGACCGTTTACCGAATGATGCCATTTCAATTCAGTTTTTATAATAAGCCCTCGTGTTAAAACTTACTGTTTCAGCATCCACAAAGACTGTCGGGCATTCTGAACACATCATCATTACTTCCAGTGAACTTTTAAATTTGGTACCGATGCGTTGCAGACTCTCACCAAGAAAGGTGACTGCCTCATTAGTTATGTCTCCAAACTTTCTTTGAATTGACTATGGAGAAAACATAAGAAAAATGTTAGTATTTCATATGAAAGCCTTTTTTCATGTTTAAGTAAAAAAGCATAATTTATAATTAGAGCAACCTTTTATTTTAAAACTATTATTGTAGTGATATATAGAACTCTTAAAACTGATCTGTAAGTCCTTGTTTTTAGGCACTTCTGTAGGAAACATGGTAATTTCTAAAAATGATCAAAACAGTATTTACAGAACAGTATTCCTGAAAAAAGAAAAACTATTGATACAGGCCATTCATCTCCTCATTCCTGAGGTTTTTTCATTAGGAAAGACAGAAGGAATACATGCTATATACGCTGTTGGAAATAAAGTCCTCACATGTGTGAGGAATTAGCTCTTCTAAAGTTAAGTTTCTACCTGAAAGAAACTTTCAGTAAAAGTAGTGTACTCTCCTTGGCTATGAGCTGCCTTCTGACTTTAAGTCATCAAAATGCATCAAGGGTAATCTTCTCAAAACTCAAGAATATTCAATCACATAAAACAATCAGACAGTGCCTGACCCATAGTGAGCACTCAATGAATTAGTGTCATCAACAGTGTAATTACTATAAAAATACTTAACGTGTACCTACATGTATATGTGTAGCACCATTAGCTGTCATTATGATTAATTAGAAAAAAAAAAAGCATAAGCCACAGTCTTGGGCATCAAGAAATTTATATCTCTGGCATGAAAAGAATATAAATAGAAACCCGAGTAGCAATGCAAAACTACAGAACTAAATAAATAAATGCTCCAGGTAATAAGCACTAAAGAACTTCCAGGAGGGAGAGACCGAAGGTTGGAGTGGTTGGTTGGGAAAGCCTCAGAGAGAATATGTACTGAGCTGGGTTTTCTAAGATGGGCAAAGTTGCTGAGATAGGGAGGAAAGGTGGCAGGTAGTTTGGAGAATAATGACTTAAATGGTGGCATTTCTCTCTGCCTTGGTTTCCCTAGCTACAGAATGCTAAAAACACATCTACGTTACATAGGTCTATTGTAAGAATTACTTAATGTAGAACATTTAGCCTAGCGCCTAGCATGTACTGAATGCTCAGTAAATGTCAGCTCATATTATTTTTAGGGCTGGAAGCAACCCTGGCTAAAATTTTTAAGGTCCCCACACAGTGATGAAAGTGCCAGTGAATGTAACACTTTATGATAAGTTGTCTTATGATACTGACGTAAGCTCCTTGAAGGCAGGAACCACGCTTTATATTTCTTTGGTGTCCTTGAAAGTGCCTAGCACACTGCAGAAAACTTATCAGATGTTGTTCTGAAGTTTTACCCTAATTGCCTTAGAGGCGATAGCGGTACTAGTCATTGTATAATGTCCCAGCAGTGCTACAGTGTCGAAGTGTAAATTTAAATATCACTATCTTAGGAAAATAAAAAATTTTAAAGGGAATCAGTGGGAATATTAAAATTTGAGATACTGATTTTGGCCAAAACCCCGTAACTTTATCAGATAACTATAATATGAATTCAGAAACCCTAAACCTCACTGACCTGAAACAGCCTAGAAAACACGTGAAAAGTAAACACTGCACAGGACCCATCGGTGTCAGACAGCATCTGATTGACGTGACAGCGCCAGGCTTCTTCTTCATCATCGTACGCTACTGGCTGAAAAGCGGCTATGATGGCAGAAAGAAATGGTGATGGCAGAGGTGATGTCTGTGCTTCTGGAAAACCATCTTGCTCTTCTTCATCTTGACTGTTAACACAGATATCATCATCATAATATTATCACAAAAGAATGCACTCAATTACTTAAAATAGTTTGTCATCTAACATGGATTATTTTTTACTCGTATATACACATTGATTTAGAAAATGTGCAACCACCTGAATTTTGTGAGGAAGCACAGACAAGCAGATTTTCTTATTCATCCTGTTCTTTCTAGCATCTTGTTCTTTCTTAGCATCTTTGGAATTAGAAATCTAATTTCACATGACCAGCTTACAACAGCTCAAGTCCTAGCATAGGCCAGGGCTATGGAATAATTTCTGTAACTTCTATGAATAATACAGATTAGAATGCTTTCATTTTAAATGGTCAATTTTGGAGGCTTTTTATTTGAACAGGCCCAGATTGACAATGATAATATTTTTAAAGTTTTTGTCATGTACTTTTAGGTCAAGGGCTATATATTAGGTGCTTTATACAGATTGTTTTCATTCAATCTTCACAGCAACTCAAGGACAATTAAGTACTATTATTATCTTGATTTTTTACCAGTGAGAAAACAAAAAGTTCAGCGAAGTTAAATGATGTGCCTAGGCTACTGGGTAGGAAATGACAGAGCCAGAATTTGAAGCCAGGACTTCAAATGGGACCAAACCCAGTGTTAAAGCCATGACATATACTATATGCCTAGCAGTATGGCAGTAACAGATCTGACTCAAAGAAACATAAGGCCTGGCCATTTTCTTTGAGAAATTTATAATCCCCACAGTCAGATAATACATACAAAAATGAGACAATGGGAAAAGATGGAGATGTATTTGGGTTGGGCATCCTATAAGGAAATGTGTGACTCTGGGTCTTAATATTACGTATTTCACATTACAGCGTAGCTCCACAAGGCTTTATAGAAATTACGGAGCAATTCCTATGGAAGAGAGGGATCTGAGAAGACTGGCGGGGGGGAGATCAAAATGAAGCAGACATTTGAAGTGAAAAATTATATCTCAAAAAGTTTAATTTTTAAAATGTCACTGTGGTGATTGATTTGAACAAAATGTATCCTCTAAGCTTGAGTACATACACCCCTATATTTAGTAAGGATGTTTAATTCTATTTCAACTTCAGTGCTTGGCCAAAGTCAGCACTTTGGCTGCAGCCTTTTAGAAAGGCAGACAGCTGAGTATCTACCCCTGCATCATTTCTGGTGTCCCTTAACTTGTGTATGATCAATGAGTGAGTGATTGCATAGGCTACTGTCACATCCAAGTCAGTAATATGAACAAGGTGTGTCACCAAGATTTGCTGTTAACATCTGAATGTACACTTTCAAGTGTAGGTAGGCATTCCAGATACGCTGAGAGTGAAAAATCTCATGTGCTATATATGTTAAAACTCAATTATCACTTGAAGTACTGATATAAATAAAAAGTTTTTTTTTTTTTTTTTTTGCGCGGTACACGGGCCTCTCACTGTTGTGGCCTCTCCCGTTGCGGAGCACAGGCTCCGGACGTGCAGGCCCAGCGGCTGTGGCTCACGGGCCCAGCCGTTCTGCGGCATGTGGGATCTTCCTGGACCAGGGCATGAACCCGTGTCCCCTGCATCGGCAGGTGGACTCTCAACCACTACGCCACCAAGGAAGCCCAAATGAAAAGCTTTTATTGTAGGAGTAAAGCTCTGATATACTTGATTACTTATAAAAATAATTATCAGGGAGCTTCAAACTGTTGAATAGGGAAATAAATACACTGATAGAGAGTGCATTAAATTAGATGTGCTTATAAAGAACATTATTTTGAGCCACAAATATTTATAAAATTAATTTAAAAAGCAAAATAGTAGATGTAGATTATATCATAAGTCTCACCATTATAGAACTGTTTGGTATTTAAGTTACGTAACAGCCACCAAACTTTCTTTTAAGAACTTTATGTAATAATGGATTATTCAATTTTGTCAGCCCATGAGTGAAAAAAAGTTCTATCTGAGAATTCAACTATCACTTTGTGATAATTTTGAAGCTATGTTGCATAAACATTTAAAAGGAGCACTCTAACATCTGAAAGTAATAAGAAATGGTCACTTTTGCCCATTATATAAGTCAAGCTTTAAAAATATGACTGTTGGGGCTTCCCTGGTGGCGCAGTGGTTGAGGGTCCGCCTGCCGATGCAGGGGACACGGGTTCGTGCCCCGGTCCGGGAAGATCCCACATGCCACAGAGCGGCTGGGCCCATGAGCCATGGCCGCTGGGCCTGCGCGTCCGGAGCCTGTGCTCCGCAGCGGGAGAGGCCACGGCGGTGAGAGGCCCGCGTACCGCAATAAATAAATAAAATGACTGTTGATAATAAAACTATAAAATAATTTTTGGTACCTATTTCAGATTTGTTCTGGTATCACAGAGTTCATTCCATGATTTTGCTACCTGGTTCTGGCCATGGCCCAATATTGATTTTAACACTCGGCCATTTGGCATTTTGCCAAAACAGGTATTTGGTGGACTGCTAAATGCAGAATGCCATTCAGTGTGTTCTGAGAATGGCCTACTTGTTTTTCTTTAAGTGAATGTCAATTATAGAAAACAAACCCATCATAAAAATGAGGTAACTCATTTTACCTTGGAAACATACACAGGAATGAAAGTCCATTTACCAGAACAGAGGGTCGTATTTGGGAGGGGATAGGAGAAAAAAATATCACCTCATTATCGTGTCTGTGATACTGTATTCTCACCTAGACAGCCCAGAGAAATCCGCTTCCTCTTCTTCACATCGTTCATCCAGTTCTTTCAGAGCTAAGGTGACATCTTCTTCACAGACTGACCCGGGGTAGCTCTCCGGAGCCGAAGGCTCTGGCATGTCAGTTTCCTCTAAATCAAGAATCCCTTGACACACGAGAGAATCCTGCTGTTCTTGAATAATATACGACCCTTCATCTTCAAAGGCTGTAAGAACTTGTTCCTCCTTTAATACTGAGCTTGTATCCTGTAAAACAATTATGTTTTTTATGGCCTTGAAAAACATTAAAGAGAATTTTACCAACACAGAATAAATGACTATTGCCACCGACCTACATCTATTTTACTAGGCAGTCTTCATTTACACAGTTTAAGTTTTGGAATTTTTGGACTCTGATCATATAAAATTGATTTTTAAAAATATTTCCAGCTTTAAAATATTTTGAAATTAAAATGTATCACCTATTGCCACTTAGAAACATCATGGAGATCTTTTTTCTCCTACTAGGATTTAGGTGTTTACTTAGAAATATATCCTTATATATATAACACCTTCTCTCATACATATTCTAATTCCACAAAGTATAACTT
The DNA here is from genome assembly GCF_003031525.2 of Neophocaena asiaeorientalis asiaeorientalis. NCBI lineage: Eukaryota > Metazoa > Chordata > Mammalia > Artiodactyla > Phocoenidae > Neophocaena > Neophocaena asiaeorientalis. The sequence goes on along the minus strand of NW_020173388.1, from coordinate 7,926,075 downwards.
TGTATTACTACTATCAATTCTCTCTTATTTGAAATGTCATTTCTTTCATTATGCTTGAACCTTATATCCAGTGAATCATGGATATAAGAAGGGGAGGTAATTCAAAATGGTTAACCCACTGGTCCTGTGGGGCTACCATGAATCAAGAACAGGTCCTGACCAATCAGGAGGCTGCTGAACAAAAACAGGGAGGGCCACCTGACTGGTTTAAGTGAGCCGAACACCAGAGATGTAAGATTTGCTTTCAGGTCATAAGACCACAGTAACTCATTTAGGTTTGAGTTCTGAGGCTGCTTCATCAATGAGTTAGAGTTCAGAGAACACTGGGAAACTTTAGACTGTTGTACTTTTGAGAATTAAATGAACTATAAACATTTGTCAATGGGGGAAATGATAATGGAAATGTGTGTTATAAAGTATACAGTGTGGACTTCCCTGGTGGTACAGTAGTTTAGAATCCGCCTGCAGATGCAGGGGACATGGGTTTGAGCCCTGGTCGGGGAACTAAGATCCCACATGCCACGGGGCAACTAAGCCCGTGCGCCACAAGTACTGAGCCTGCGGGCCACAACTACCGAAGCCCACACGCCTGGAGCCCGTGCTCCGCAACAAGAGAAGCCACCGCAATGGGAAGCCCACGCACCGCAACGAAGAGTAGCCCCCGCTCGCCACAACTGGTGAAAGCCTGTGCGCAGCAACAAAGACCCAACGCAGCCAAAAATAAATTAATTAAAAATGAAAAATTTAAAAAATAAAGTATACAGTGGTATTTCCTTCCTATCCATTGTAACATTACTGAAATAATGTTGCCATGTGCCTGGCGTGGAGTAAAAGTTCAACAGGTACTGGCTGAATAAATGAACTACCACTACTGAAAAAGAAAAAATACTTCCGGGGTGTATATCATGTCATATCAGCACCAGTTTTAATTTGCATGGACATTAGTTCAATCAGTTTGAAAGTAAGCACTAATAGTCTCACAGCTTTAGGAATAAAGATGAACTTCTTTCAGTACTTAGACCTAAGGTTACTACTTAGTTCTACAGTAGTTCCTTATCTCTTTTTCATGGATAAAAATAGAATTTTCCTTCCAAAGTATGAAAAGTAAGTGAAGTCCAGAGCCCCTGACCTCAGACCTCATCCGTAAAATTCATGTATAACATGAAGGATTTTGACCAGCTTCTGGGCTAGGTGCTCTGGGATAAATTAATAACTACAATTAGGGTGCAAACTAATAATGGGGTTAGGCTAATGCACAAATGACGATAATACAGAGTGTGGTACATGTAAGGTAAATATAAGTGATATACAGAGGACTACTGGTACTCAAAGGGAAAGATCACACCTGGTTGAGGCAATGAAGACTAGTCTCTCTGGAGGAAACAACATACGGTGGGGCTTTGACAAAGATGGGGTAGCAATAGTGCTATGGACCAAAAGTTTCTGTCCCCTCAAAATTCCTATGTTGAAACCCTAACTCCCAATGGGATGGTATTAGAGGTAGGGGCCTTTGGGAGGTGATTAGGTCATGAGGGTAGAACCCTCAGGAATGGGATTAGGACCCTTATAAGAGGACAGAGAGCTGGCTTGTTCTTTTCCCACCATGTGAGAACACAGCAAGAAGAGCTCCCAGGAAGAGAGCCCTCACCAGACAACGAATGGCTGGCACCTTGATCCTGGACTTCCTGGCCTCCAGAACTGTGAGAAATACATTTTATTGTTGATAAGCACCCCTGGTGACAGTATTTTGGTATAGCAGCCCAAGCTAAGATAGGCGGTGTCTCGGGGAAAAGGACTTAGAAGATATCGAAGGCACAGAAACATGGCAGGAAAACACAAAGTGTACTAAGGGAACACTGGTCTGGAGGTAGTTATGCAGGGAAAGCACAAACTCTTTGAGTCTTCACAGGATAGTACTTTATAAATAATATAGTATAATCATTCCTTCATTGCTCCAATAGCTTATATTCAGTACACTCTATTTAAGGTTTCCATCCGAATTTTTTTCTTAAAGATCTGGCCATTAAAGGGGTAAGCATTAGTTATTTGGAAAGATATTTTTCCTTCTACGTATCATGTTGAAATAACCCACCAAACTTCTTAGTTTAATGCTGTCACTTTTCATTAGTGTACACCTGTATTTTGTTGTCATTTGTTCTTGAATAATAATTTGAAAATAGATGTTTTACCTAAAATTATTATTATATAGTATATGCTGAAATTTTCTAATAACACCTAGAATGCATGAAGAGAGTGTTTTTGGTTAATGGAATGAATTCCACTATTATACACAGAGGGTGAGAATCAAATTTTCTTGAACTTTACCTTATTACACAATGTCTGTCTCTCTCTCTTTCTTTCTCTCTCTCACACACACGCACACTTCCATTCCAAGTTTCATTTCCTATAAGGAATAATTTCTGTCACACATGAATCGGTATCTAAACTATTATAGATACTAGAAGAAATCCCTCTGTGGAGGTTTCTCTGATAAACACAAGGACATAATCCCTTCTAGAGTAATTTGTATATATTATAGAGAAGGGAAGGACACACTGGGCTCTAAATTTTCTGTCTTGAGGTGGAATGCTTTAGCCTATTACGTTTCTTCTTCCCGATATTAACATAATTTAAGGGGAAAAATTCAAACATTTCTAGGATTTTTTCTTTAGTTCATAAAATGTTTCATCTGCTATAATTAACTGTATTCCTCTTCTTGAGAAACTGCTTTATAGCAATATGCATAGCATATGTAACTCATATATAACTCTATATAATAGAGTTCTGGTCTTATTTCAATATATTAGTGCTTTCATACTTTTTTTAAAGGCACAATTTTGGGTCATTTAACACTGTTTGGCACACCAGGGAAAAACAAATTAGGCCATCATATCCGGCAGATACAAACTTGAATCATTCTCTTGTGGACAGCCATTCTTTTGGTGATTAATTTTAATGTCAATAGAATTATTTCTAAAAGAAATAGTATGATTCAAAAATATCTCCTTCATTCTCATCTGCCAGTGTCACGAAGTTTACAGTGATACTGAACTGCACTACTGTAAAAGGGAAAAAAACCTAGTAAATTAAAGTGTTTTTCCTTCATTTAAAAAAAAGTATCCTCAGGAACTTTGTAGTACCTCGGAAGTAGGCCCATTAGATATTGTCGGATGAATGAATGTCTCATCTGAAATAACACAATTTCCAATATGTGTGGAAATATATATGAATTTCCGATTCATTTCCAATAAATATGAATGATTTACAGGAGGTAGTTTACTCACTAACTATGATTACAGCTATTTTAATTACCCAAAATAAAAGATTTCCCTGTTCGTTAACTACACAAAATTAAAGCACATGACCACTTAGCCATACTGCTTTTGTTAAAAAGGTATTTCTAGGATCAGCCTGCTGTCTTCCACTGTTTCTAATGAGAATGTCTGTTGACCAGTAACATGCTATGAGGCACACCAGACACAGTAGATTAGATTAACTAGTAGCTAATGCTCAGGTAGCAAGCCTCCCAACACTGAAAGGAACACAGTCTACTTAAAGCGCAGCTCTGCACCCCGTCAGCTCCCCCCGTAGACACTTTCCTGCCCACGCACTCTGTCGCTTCGGGACCCCCGATCTCCTGCTGATATTCTCCTCGTTTGTCTCCTCATCTCAGCCCCCTCCAATCCTCCCTCCACAGCTCGGTCAGAGACTTTACTAAAACACTGATCGGACTTTAACCTTCCTTGATGACAGACTGCAAGCTCCATGTGGCAGGTAGAGGTACTGGAACCGCCTTTCCCTTTGCCCCAGAAAAAGCCAAGACTGAAGAGAATAAACACAATCAGATCATGTCCTCCTGCTGAAAACCCTGCGACGGTTGCCTGCTGTGTAGCCTCTAAGCGTGGCCTCTAAGCTTGCCATCGAGAGCGCCAGGCCCCTCCTCGGGGAGTTCCTCCCCGACTCCACTCCCTCAGGTACACGTGCTCCAGCCCCAAGGGCCGGCTTGTCAGCTCATCAGACACACCAGGGCCTTCTCCACTCCCGTTTCCTGGGCCCTGAACATTCTTTCTCCACACCTTCAAGGGATGGCTCCTCGTTACTTGTTTCACCTCAAATGCCGCCCTATCTAACTCTCTCCCTTACCAAGTCCACATTATGGTCAGATTTTCTTAGTATGAAGAGTAAGACGATCACTTTCAGATATATCATTTATGTTTTATCTGTTTTACCTGTTTATTGTGTCTCTCCTACTAGAATTAAGCTCCATAAACCAGGAGCCTTGGCCTGTTTCACACGGTGCTATATACCCAGGGCCTAGGACAGTGCCCAGCACACGGCAGGGGCTCAATAAATAAATATTGCTGAAATGTCTGACTGCCTGTGTGCCCCGTATTCCCAAGTCGGTATCTGGTACGGGGCTTGTGCCATGACGGGCATCTCTGGGAAGAATGAAAATTCATGACTTCCTATCATCTCAAGGTAAAGTGTGTCTTTAGCACGGCCTGTGGGACCCAGCATGTCTTAGACTCGTCCATCTCTCCTACTGCTGCTGCCTGCACATACCATGTTATTTCACATGGCCGTGTCTTTCTGCACGATGCCCCTCTGCCTGCAAAGTCTCAACTGCCACAAAGCCCATCCTTTGCCACCATCACCCCTAATGCACAGCTGATCGGTTGTCCTTTGAGTTTTCACAAAGCTTTGAGCATGTCTATTACTGAGTTTCTCATATTGGCATATAGTGCCCTTTTTTTAAACCATCTCTGTCTCCCTTAATAGACAGTGGACACTCTGAGGACAGGGTAATGTCTTATTCATCTTTCTAGCACCTAATAGAATGCCCAGCATCTAGTAAATCTCAATAAATATTTGTTGAATTGAATTACCTAAACTTCAACCGTACTAATGTGAGCATTTAAAAAACTCCCCAAATGCCTTCATTTCAGAATATATCTGCTTACTGTAAAGATCTACAATACACTGTCAGTGTAATAAGAACATGAGATTTCAACTGACTCATAAAAAATCTAACGACTAGATTGGTCTAGATCTAATAACTACATTAATTTGGTTAACACTGAAAAAAATATAGTATTTTCCTAATACCAAGGCATAACAAAATATATGAGAGAGCTATAGCAATTACAGTTTAAAAAATATCTGTAATAATCTTAAAAAAAAAAAGAAACAAAAAAACTAAGAAAACTAATACTTACTTATTTTTGGTCAGTCATTAGCTTGGAATCTGGCTTACTTCTCACAGGCCTTTCCAAAAAACATAATACTAGTAGTTCCAAAATCTCTCTAAAAGGTTTCATTTTAACCAACTGCTAACACAGCTGGCCTGAGGTTTTCATCCCAATTATAGCACCAATCACAAAAACCCAAATACAAAGCAAAAAGAGAAGAAAAAACAAAAGCGGTCCTTCAAAGAAGGCACAGCGCCACAGAAGATGCTCCCATCCCCAGAGAAGCGCCTGTACATTAACCTAATCACGTTCGGCAGCACAAAATGCTCATTAAAAACACTCAGGGTTATTTTTAACCTGTAGGTCATTTCCTTAATCTATCAATGTTTTTTTTTTTTTTTTTTTCAATCATCAGATCTGACCATATCACTTAACCAACAGGTTAGAAATACTGGTAACAAATCAAATTAATTAGCGTATCAGATGAAAACTCTTTCAAGAGAAAAGCAAGGGGTATAACGGATTGCTAAAAAGAGCCCAGATTGGCCATGCACCAGCCCCCGTGTCTCCCCACCTCAGGCAGCTGGCTGTTAGCATTATCTAGAGAAGCTTCCAGACTTGGGGTCTCATCTCTGATTTGCAGCACTTCTTCTGTTGAGATGCTGCCCGTGGAGTCTTGAGACTGAAGAAGTAAATCAGGATGGTCTGGCATGGTTTCATCTGCAGCAGAATCACTGTTTAACTAAAAGGAGAGACAGTAAGATAAGGAATTCATTTATGAGTCAGTGACGGTCACAAAGGCCACAAGAAACATTCTATGTTGTAAGACATTCTGGGGCCATAGTTATAAAGAGCTTCTTTGACTTCCTAAAATTACTTTTTCCCCTCATTTCAGCCTATGCCAGAATTGGTGCTGTGAACGCAAGCAACTAACCCATCAGCAGAAATGACGTATCCGTTAACAAGGGTTAAATTTTGCTAAATAAAAACTACCAAAGTGAAAGAGCTCCTTGTGACTGTGTTAATCTTGACCTAAAATTCTTATTTTTACAGTGACGTCTCGTGCTTGCAGTTGGTCTAAGGACTCGTGAAGGGGGCGCTTTCACCTCCCCCGTGGCTTTGGCACCAAAGGCTCAGTGGATTCTCAAGAAGCAGCATTAACTGGGAAGCAGGCACATTAAGTCTGAACTGGCCATTCACTTATTTAAGCAAAAATCAATACCACAAAACTTCAGTAAGACGTAAAGAATTGGGACAATAAAGTTGTAATGGCAGGCCAGCCTCAGTGGGTTTATGTTCTAAGAAAATATTACAATTTTTCCTCTTTTAAGCAGGGTTATACATTTTTTTTTTTTTAGGAATTATTTTTTAGGTGTGAAATGGTACTGTGATTATCATTTTATTTTATTTTTTTGAATTTTTTAAAAGTATACATTTTATTTAATATTTAGATACACTTTTTTCTCTTTTAAAAAATTTAATTTTTTTAATACAGCAGGTTCTTATTGGTTATCCATTTTATACATATTAGTGTATACATGTCAATCCCAATCTCCCAATTCATCACACCACCACCCCCCTCCTGCCACTTTCCCCCCTTGGTGTCCATACGTTTGTTCTCTACATCTGTGTCTCAATTTCTGCCCATGCAGGGTTATACATTTTTAACGGCCAATATTTAACATAAGAAAAATCAAGTTCATGATTCAGAATAGATAAAGGCAAAAACTAATTTTTTTTTCCCCTGTGAGGAGGAATCAGCTTCAAATTCTTTTTTAATTTCACTATCACTATGACTAGGGTTGGCCTTCTAAGGAGACAGTCAGTTCTGCCCTGAGAGGCTCTCATGGGAGCTAACCTTTGTTAAGCACTTACTATATGTCCTCCCCATGAAATTCCTACGAGGCAGGTACTGCAGGTACTACTGGGAGAGGGTAGGTAACGACCACAATTACACAGCAGGTTGGTGGCACGATGCCAGCCTCTGAGCCTCTAGTCTGGCTCCAGGGAGAGCCTGGGCCTTCTTCACTGAGTCGCTGCTACCAGCAACTTACTGTTCCTTTAAACGTGCACAGTCCCAGGAGAAGACTGTCCCTTAGGTAGCATGCAGACCGCCTGGCTCAAATGCACTACTTACTCGCTGTGTGTCCTGGGACAAGTCACTTAATCTACAGAACTGCTGTAACCAGACTTAGCTTGTGTGGTTGTGGGGAGAGTTATAGTGACTAATCCACGTAAAACACCTTGCCCAGGGCCTGATGAATCTCAAACACTCAGCGAGTGGTAACTACTGCTACTGTTATCAGCAACACCTTATCGCTTAATACGTGATAGGAAGTTATTGGAAAGACATATTGGGGTAACGGTGAGATGCCACAACAGGAGAGGTGACAGGAAGCCAACCACAAGCTGACAACTGTACATGCTCGCTGTCTAAAGCCAACTCAGCCTGGCCTTTCAACAGCACTGCCAGTGCTTTACCAGCAGACCGAGTGTGATGCAAACAGGCCCAATTAAAGAGAGGCATGAAAGGGCCCTCATGTAAGAGCGCTGTAACTGTAGCTGCCGCCTGGTCTGCACTAGCCGACTCCTCATCATGTGGGCCACGGTGGCTAATCCACACCCCTTCTCTCCCCTTGTCCTGCCACCTTCAAGTTCCAAGCCAGCTACCACTTCGTGCTCGCTGCTCCCCTCGCTCCACACTTCTGAACGGACAGACTACTCCTGCAGCCTTCGTTTTCTCATCTCTCTCTGTCTCTCTCTCTCTGAATATCTGCCATCTGGCCCTTGGAATACAAGTCAGAACCTCCATATAACTGACGTGATCTTGCAAAGAGAGCAAAGCTGTGCTCCATCCTTCCACGCTGACGAGGAAAGAAAAGCAGGTGGAGAATTAAGCGGAGCCGGTGCTCACGCCGATACCAAAACATGTATCATTCGAGGCGAGGGCCTGTAAAAGTGCCCAGCACGACTCACTGTTACTAGGAGAGAAGCAATGGCACATACGTCTCAGCGGCTAAGCGGCACACAGTATCGAATGTGTGTTAGTTCTGTCATGAATAATGGAACACTGCATTGCGGCTACAATTTTGTATTTTCATTTCACTGTGTGCATTTCACCCGCACTGAAATGAAAATCACAATATAGAGAAACAGTAATTACTAAGTTGGAAGTTAGGAGAAAGGAGGCCAGCTGTCACTGTACGAAAAGGTCACTGTACCATCTGCGTGCGTGAGAGTATCTGGCTTGCTGTGAGTGCTGCTTCTTCTTCTGAGGACTCGTCCGTATCCTCCTGGTTTGTCAGGTTCAGGCTGGGGGTGCTGCTGGAACACTGGTACTCCTGGAGGGATGGTGTGTCCCCTTTGTCGATACTGTCCAGTGAGCGCCTGCGGACTCCCCAGTTGAAATTGTCCATGCTTTCACCCTGGAAAAGCAAGACATCGTTTCTAAGACCTCAAATACATGCTTATAAATATAGGAAAGGTAATACAGCAGGAAAACATACACCAAGATGAGAAATACTTAATGCATCATCATAAGCAGAGTTTCAATCAGCCCTTCAATTTCTTGAAACTTTTAAAACATCATTCAATATTTATAATATTTAAAGGGATCAAAATATTTGGTCAATGACCTGTTTTAACTAAAGAATTCTCTTGACTTTCTATCTTATATTACTGGGGACCAACCAAATCTACTACCTAGGCCATTTCTATTCTAATACACAAACACAGATGAGACCACAAGGAAGACAAATACATCACAGATGACAACAAATAAACAATCCACAACACCAGGCTGCAACTTACCTGCAGCTCCTGGTTAGCAAAAAGGAAAACACACAGAATTAGAAAGAACGAAGACAAACATGTAAATATACGCTACACTTTTGGGGAAAACTCTTTGTGATTTCTCAAACCCAAAGACTGATTCAAGCTCTGGATTAAGCTTTGTGCAGGAAGCCAACATGTGGTTCAAACTACTTTTTTATGCAAAATATATTGTGAAAAAGTCAGAGACAGACACTTAAAACAACATTTCTATGATACACTTTTGGCAACACAAACTTTAGGAAAATCTTCAAAATTTACATAGATTTAATGCTGGATACAATGTAAAACTGACTTAAAATACCCACATTCAGTTGACAACATACAGGCTCACGATTATTTTAGACTGTAGCATGGTTCTGGCTACACCCAATGGTCATTTTTTGCTACAAAGTAGTTTAATATCAAGATCATATTTATCAAAACATAACCTTTGCCAATCTCAAAAGGTCAACAGGCAATAAGACAAATTTCAATTTCGCCCCACTTACGGATTTATATAAGTTAACGTTTCTGTTATTCCAAGCTGATCCTCCTTTCGTAAGGATATAACTCTTATGCTCCTCTTTCTTAAGCCCTGATGACAAATTACAGTGTGTTGGCTAGCAAAATATGACTTATGTGTATTCCTTTACCCAAGAGGGATTGTCCAGAATAGAGGTTTTCAGACTTTTTTTTTTTTTTTTTAAATAAAGCAGAGGAATACTCATGTCAAATGAAATTTATGACAGAAATCAACTGTGCAAAACTGAGGAACAAAACCAGGGCTGCTCCGATTGAAAAAGGTGGCCAGGAGTCCTCGGATCTTTCCCTATTTCTCAGGTATCCTACAAGCCCTAAGGCTCTGCAGGTCAGAGTTTGAAAGTCACCTTCCTAGAACATATCATTTCAAATATCGTGATGTAGCAGAACACATAATCATGGCAACAGCCCTTGATATATGTCTGGTGAATGAATGAATACACACTGTGGGCTTTCAAGGTTGGGGGATATTTTAGAAGTTTCATTAGCAGTTAAGTTTGTTTTGTAGCAAAGTACTTCCTGTTAACCATGTTCGAAGCAAGACTATCTTTAGGTTTTAGAAAAGCTCTATCATTTGATTTGGCCTAATTATGAGGCATAAATTAACACCACCCTCCCCAAATTACTGTGACTTGAATGAAAGACAGAACTACAATAAGCATCTTTAATTCCTTCTAAGGTTCTATTCAAAAGTCATATTCATTACTATGGACATTTTAGAGTACTGGATGAACCTGAAAGTATTTGCATTGTTCTTTAAAAAAAAAAAAAAAGGCAAACAAAAAAAAAGAACCTAACCATTACAAAAATGTCAAGAGCCAGCCTTTAGAGATTCTAAATTCTGTGCTGAAAAAAGCAAGTAACTACAGAAGAATTTATAAGTGGCTCATGCCCGTGAGGTAGGGCAGCAGGTCTCTTGAACCCACCACACCTCCTTGCCTGATTGTGCAAGTCTGTCCAATTTCCTACAACATGTTTTTCAAACTGTGGGAGCGACATCAATTTTAGAGGCTGGTGAGCTGCTCTTTTTAAAAAAAAAAAAAACAAAAACAAATGAAAGGGGCTTCCCTGGTGGCGCAGTGGTTGAGAGTCCGCCTGCCGATGCAGGGGACACGGGTTCATGCCTCGGTCCGGGAGCACCCCATATGCCGCGGAGTGGCTGGGCCCGTGAGCCATGGCCGCTGAGCCTGCGCGTCCGGAGCCTGGGCTCCGCAACGGGAGAGGCCACGACAGTGAGAGGCCCGCGTACCGCAAAAAAAAAAACAACAAAAAAAAAAACAAATGAAAGGAATAGAAAATATCACTGTGCATAGCAAAGAGTAAGGTTGCATATTCTTGAAATTTTTATTTTAAAGGTGCGTCCATATAGATACACTTGGATGTGATATAAAATGTACTAGCAATGGCCACAGCTCAAAAAAAAAAAGTTTAAAAGCCACTGCCCTATAAGATGCTGAATAATACTTGTTCTTGGGCTCCTGTGAACCTGTCCAGTGGTGTCTTTGGGAATATGGCGAACTATGACATAGGAGCCTGTGCCGCCCCTCAGCCAGGGTAAGGGCGTCTGCTGATCTCTGAGGCACCATGGTCATACCCTCATATCTGCAGGGGTGGGGGGCCTGGGGGGCCGAAGCACACAGGAGGACCTCCCTAAACTGGCTTCCTATCAACAGCTAATGGTGTGATGTGGCAGAAGCCATTACATTTTATTCCTCCACCTCACCTGTATGAGCCAAAGGAAACATCCCTTTCAAGAGGGTTGATGAATGCATGCAAGTTATATGAGTGATTTTAATGTCTTTGGACAGAGATGTATCAGTGACACGGTATGGATACTTGACAGTAAGGCATTTGGGGCTCTTGAAGATAGACATTTATAACAATTTTAGAATGAACATTTTTGTGATCTGTTTGATGTAAACTTTTCAGATTTAGGAGACTGTTGTTTAGGGGACTGACATCAGCTACAGGAATAGGCCCTGAACTGCCTAACATAACCAGGGCAGTGGGCAATCCTATTCTCTTTGCCACAATGACTGGTTTAGAAATTGGCAAATGTCCCAACTTGGGCCAATGAGATGTGACAAGAAGTGTGCTAAAAGTATTCGGAGAGTAACTTCTTTATTTTCATGAGAGCATTTCTGGAAGTGACCCCTGCTTCCTCTTAACACTGCTGTGTGTGGACATAACCAAGGTCGTCTGAGGTGAAGCTGACTTGCAGAGAAGGGCAGAGCCTACAGAATTGCAGAGAAACAGCCGGAAACCTCACTGAGCCTTATCTAAAATAAGCTCTAACTCTGGGCTAGCTCAGTTCTGGGAGCGTAAATCTGCTTTCTGAGTTGGATTTTCCATTTAGGAAGCATCTAAACTGACACAGCTATCAACTTTCTCTAAACGGAGTCAATATCAAGGACAAAGTCCTTGGTATTGAATGAAATGAGGCATTTGAGAGAGCTGGCTCCAACCTAAAGAAGAAAGTGATGATCAATGTCATAGGCAGAATCTCAGCCATAGGAAAGTGTTCTAGAAGAGAGCCAAAGGCGCCTTAATCGTCAATTTAGTTTCAGGGCCACCCTCTTTAAAGTTGTCTGATAATTTTTTAAAAAATAACTAATTTTATTTTTATTTTTTTGCGGTACGTGGGTCTCTCACCGTTGTGGCCTCTCCCATTGCGGAGCACAGGCTCTGGACGCGCAGGCCCAGCGGCCATGGCTCACAGGCCCAGCCACTCCGTGGCATGTGGGATCCTCCTGGACCGGGGCACGAGCCCGTGTCCCCTGCATCGGCAGGCGGACTCTCAACCACTGCGCCACCAGGGAAGCCCTTCTTTTTTTAAATTTAATTTTTTTGGTCACGCTGCTTGGCATTCAGGATCTTGGTTCCCCGACCAGGGATCGAACCCGTGCCCTCTGCAGTGGAAGCGTGGAAACCTAACCACTGGACTGCCAGGGAATTCCCCATGTCTGGTATATTTAAATGTAATTTTTACTATTCTGCCGCACATTAATTTGTATAATTCATGCAAACATTTAAGTCTAAGCGCACCCTCGATTAAAAAAAATACTTTCGAAGAAATCCGTTTTTACTCTATATTTTTAAATATAAAGATGAAAAATTAGATGTTCCTTTTATTTCAGACTTATTCTGCTATGCCTAACTGTACTAAGCACGTTTAGTTCCCAGTTTAGATTTTCACCTTCTGACTTTACACCGCCCTTAATCAGGAAAGATCCTGTGGTTAAATCCTTCATTTTCATGCAGCTGTTAACTATTCTATCAATATTATAAAAGAAAGCCCATATCCTTACCTCTGCATCCTCCAACTCAACATCTAAAAAGTCAAAATCCTTAAAAACGCCAAACTGTTGTTCACTGCTGTTATCTTCCACAGCTACTTCTTCCTCTTGGATTATGTCCTCTGTTGCAGAAATGAGGCTAGTCTGTTGGTCCCCGACTTCCAAATCCTCATTAGAAGAAAATACAACCTGACCCCCAGCCAAAAACAAAGCAAAAGAAAACAAAACAGAAAAAGGCCATCCATCAGTTTTGTCACTCTGAATATGGGACATCAGTGCCCTAAGAGCCATAGCAGGCCTCATTTGTCAATGAGCTCAGAGCTTCAATTTGGTCTAATGTCTAACTGGGTGTGTGCTTAATTAGCATAGCGGCCAAGTGTCAGAAAGGCAAGTAATAGTTTTTTCATTCTTAGTCAACACTGTAAGTAAGGTTAAGTTAGAAAAGGCAAGTAAGGAGACACAATAATTTCCGTTTCTTCATGGACTAACATGATTGTTAAAACCTTCACACAGGTTTTCATGATTACTCACTGATGGATTCTTCGGAAGACCAGACTCTGGACCACAGAGAGAAAGCACATTCATTAGCTTTTCTCTTGTTCTTCGCTAAGGAGAAAGAAAATGCAAACGTTACGATTCCTGATAAAGTAAGACAAATTCTCAAGTTCTCATACATAGAATGAAATGGATTCTTCTATTCTGTGAACTTTTTAAAAATCTTTTTCTAAAATTTTATTTTATTTATTTATTTTTTATACAGCAGGTTCTTATTCTATGAACTTTCATGTACCTGTGATAACTGTGGCCTCTTCCAACTAACAGGCACCAAGGCATTAGAATTAGAACCAGAAGAAGTTGAGGAAGTGCTTCTCGTCACAGCAATCACTTTCGGCTTCCCGTTTCTTCCAGTTGCGCTATGCTGATCGCCATATTTATTTCCAATAATTGGTGTCTACACAGAAATAAAACGCCAGTGTTTGACTCAAATAATTCAACATAAATGGGTTAATAGTGTATCTATAATGACATTTTTTATAAACAGCCAAAAAAAAACAGCATAAGGAGAAAGATTACTTAGCGTAAGGCAGATACTACAAAAATCAAAGGTAATGATGATATCTTTTTTTTTTAAAATCATAAGATTTCACTTTATTGGGAACAAGTCTCTGAGGAGATTATTGGAGAACTTATTCCTACTTTAAATACAGATCTGCTTTCTTTAAAAACGACCATCTTCACCTTTCCCCCCATGATTATAAAATAGTCCTCTTTGAAAGCTCAGAAAATATGAAAATGATTTAAAAGAAATCACCTGTCAGCTCACCACTCAGACTTAATGTCTATTAATATTTTGGTGTTTTTTTGATGCATGTTGTGTGCTTCAATAAGGTGCTTTGGCAAATATTCAAGATAAGTAACAACTTCAAAGAGAAAGCTATCTACATATGTCTTACTGCAAATCTGATATATAACATTTCCAAAATTTATTTCTGTAAAATTTCATGATGAGTCCAAACGTTGGATGATCCAAAACATGTGTATTTACTTGGCTTTGTGAAGTGTCTCAAATTTGCATTTGAATATAATTTTAAGCTCACTTGCATGTCACCCAAGTCCCCTTATGATCTGGTTCCTGCTTATCTCCCCAACTTCAGCCTCCACCACTCCCTCCTGAACTTCACACTCCAGCAGAGCTGAACTTGCTCCCCAAGCATATGGTGCCTTTGTGGACCTCTGTGTTGGCACATGTCACCTCCTTTGCATAGAACATGCGCCAAGCAAACCCCTAAATCACTTTGAACATTGCCTCCAGACTTCCAAGGAGGCCTATGCTGATACCACCTGGACATTTACCAGGTGATGGTGATTGTTTCTGTGCCTCTCTCCCCCTGCTATACGGGAGTCCCTGGACTGAGTGTGACTCATCACTGCTCCTCTAGTATATCTCCAGTGCCCACACAGAGCAGGTACTTGGGAATTTTTTGAGGAAACAAATTGAAATTAACTATGTGATACAGATAAAATGTTCTGAGGATTCGTATCACCGTTTTCAACAAAATAATTGTGACACCATCTGTTTCTGACTCAGAAGAACAGCAAAGCCCAGCTTCTCTATCATATTCCCATTCTATGTATTCCATGTTAGAAATTCTCAGGTGATAGAAACCAAAACATTGGCAGTAAACATACTTTCTATCTTAAAAAAACAACCAATAAGCTCTGGATAAATTCTAAGACCAAGACTAAACTGCAAAAATATTTTTTAATCTATATAATCCTTATCAATTAAAACATGAGTAGATCTTCAGCTGTTATCTTTCTCAACTCCCCCCACCCCCCAATACTTGATCAATAACTTCTCTCTTGAAAAATTCCTGCCTTGGCTTGTGAAAGACCATTTCGATGGCACCAAAGTCAACAAGAGTGGGCTGAGTTTCTGGAGGAAAAAACGCAAAACTGATGCTCTCCGCAAGGGTCAAAAAATCTTTGCATGAGATTTGTATCGATATTAATATGTAACATAGTCAGGGTTCAGGTTCCCTCTGGACTGGGGGGCCCTGCCTCAGTCTAGCCCTAAAATGTAGGGCTTCTCAAATCTCAGTTTATTTTAGCCTCATTTTTCCTTCCACGATTTCAACCATCCACCTATATATGACACTGAAAACCCTGAAACGTTTTCCTTCTGCCCAAGTTTTCCTCTAAAACTTCAGATCTCTTTAGGTAATCAGCACCTCCGTCGGTATGTTTTTTGGTCTCTTCAGAGCCAGTATACCCGAGACTGAGCTCACCACGCCCTCCTTCCCTGCTAATACCTGTTCTCCCTGCATTTCCATCCCCTTTGAAAGGTACCAACACTCACCAAGTTGTCACAGCAAATGTCCTTGTCTGTTCCTTACTTAGCACCTCCTCTCCTTCCCATCAAACCCCATCAATTACTTCCTCAGACTTTTGAAAACCATCCCTTCCCTCTTTGTTTCCTCTGCAGTTGCCTAGGGACACAGTCCAACATTATCTTTTACCCAAATTACTCTAACAGATTCCTTAAAAATTTCCACCCCGCTCCTCCCTGGTCCGTTTTCTATCCTGTTGCCAGAGTGATCTTCCTAAAATGCAAATCCTAATATTTCCTATTCCAGCTAAAAATCCTTTAAGAGCATCTACTGCTTCAAGAGAAAACCATCTCGTCAGACAAGATGCCGGTGACCTCGCGGCTCCCTATGCCTTCAGCTTCCTCTCTCATCCCACTCTATACCTCCATCCTCTGTACTCCGTGCTCAGGGTAGGCCACAGTAACTGGATGGAAGTTTCCAGAGCGCCGTGCTTTCTCACACTTACAAGCCTTCATTCACACATGCTGCTTTTTCTTGGATTACTCCCCCCTCCCCAGACTTCCATATATACCTGTCTAGGGTTACTTATCTCTCAACACTCAGCTCAGATCAGGTTAGATGTACATGCTATATATTCCTATAGAACTTCGAACCTACTTCCAGCCAAAGCACTTATCACAATGCTTATTTGCCTATCTCCCCAAGAGGCTATAGGCCTTCTCCCCTGAGAGTAGCCTTCTCCCCACTCCCACCCCATTTTCATGACACCTGTCACAGCATCTACTGCTGAGTATGAGCTCAATCAATGCTTGTTGAATGACAGAATGAATAAATGAAGAAATGAAAATTTCTAATAGAGCAACTTTATCAATCTCTGAGCATCTTACCTCAGATATATCAAAATGAAAATCTAAGGTCTTCCCAGGCAACTCCTTAGAGACGTTATTAAAAATTTTAGTGAAGGATATTTCAGGAGAACCTGTATCTCCTCCGTAGGTCCTGGGGATATCGTTGGGCACGACAAGGCTTGCCGAGCGAGACACCACCAGTTTTAAGATGTTAAGGGCTTCCTTCCAATAAGGACTCTGGTTTCAAAAAATAATAGACAAATACATATTTAACTAAGAACAAAAACTTAGTATACACTGTAGACAATGAAAATATTATTTCTACAAAAACTCCTTGTAAATTATTCATTTTTACCTTGAGGTACCTAACAGAGGGTCTGAGTTACAAAAGGAAAGAAAATAAGTTATTATTTGTACCGTTAAATTTATGAGATATTGTACATATAATAATGCTACCAGCTCAGAATATTTTGCATTTTTCCCAATAAGTGCTTTATAAATATTATTGGTTGAGAAAGTCTAATACAGTAATCTGGCAGTTGGGGGTAAACAAAGGGGTTGTATATATATGTGAACTTTCTAGATGAATGAAGTATATGGCTTTAAGACTCTAAAACTTTAAATGTTTTAAGTCTTGGAGATAAACAATTTTTGACGCATACTTTTTAGACATAAAAATATTAAAATACTAAATAAATTTTAGATTTTTCTTAATGACCCAAGCCCCGAATAATAAGCATAAGTGCTGTGCTAAAACGATGCTCTCAGTGATTCCTGAGCTGTATAGTGTGAACTTTTCCCCCTATATATGGTGGCTATGTTTTCGAGTTATTCTTCTGCTTTTAGTTTTGTATATTTCTGCCAATATAATTTAGGGATGATTTATATGACAGACGTATATATGGAGAGGAATTAATGTCTAATTAAAAATTTAGAACTTTTTTTTTACTGCCTACTGAAAATCATATAAGAATGACTTTTTTTCTTTCTTGTGGTACCAAAATCAAACTTCAACCTTGTATTATACATATTGTTTCACAGTTGGCAGTTCTGAGACAGGGAAAATACTACTTAAAAAAGGAAGTGAAAAATCTTTGGCAGAACTGAATTATCCAATTTAGCTAATAACATCTTGATATGAAGACATCTAAAGCACAAAATATTACTAGTAATTAAAAATGTCTACATGAGGCTTCCCTGGTGGCACAGTGGTTAAGAATTCGCCTGCCAATGCAGGGGACACAGGTTCATGCCCTGGTCCAGGAAGATCCCACATGCCGCAGAGCAACTAAGCCTGTGACTACTGAGCCTGTGCTCTACAGCCCGTGAGCCACACTACTGAGCCTGTGCACCACAATCACTGAAGCCCGCGAGCCACAACTACTGAGCCCACGTGCCACAACTACCGAAGCCCGCGCACCTAGAGCCTGTGCTCCACGACAAGTAAAGCCACCGCAATGAGAAGCACGCGCACTGCAACAAAGAGTAGCTCCCGCTCGCTGCAACTAGAGAAAGCCCACGCACAGTAACGAAGACCCAACGCAGCCAAAAATAAATAAATAAAATAAATAAAAATTTAAAAAAATGTCCACATGACACCGTGACATTTTAAGCACATCATCGTAGAAAACAGTTTATCTTTAACAAAGTTAGACTATGTAAAAATCATCATCATTTTTTCCTTATGGAAATAATTAGGAGCTCTGGGCATTGCAAAATGCTAAAATCTCTTCAGAGATGTTTCCATAAATTATATTGGTACTTCTGTTCTAAATGTAAAAGATTATCATTTACATGTATGTAAAATGTTTAATATTTGAATAAAGCAGAAGTCACTAACTGGGATGACCTGTCAGCTAAATATAACCTTGGTTTACCCAACATTTAAAAATAAATTTAAGGACTTCCCTGGTGGCGCAGTGGTTAAGAATCCGCCTGCCAGTGCAGGGGAAATGGGTTCGAGCCCCAGTCCAGGAAGATTCCACATGCCGCGGAGCAACTAAGCCTGTGTGCCACAACTACTGAGCCTGTGCTCTAGAGCCCGCGAGCCACAACTACCAAAGCCCATGCGTCTAGAGTCCGTGCTCCGCAACAAAAGAAGCCACTGCAATGAGAAACCTGTGCACTGCAACGAAGAGTAGCCCCCTCTTGCTGCAACTAGAGAAAGCCCATGCGCAGCAAAGACCCAACACAGCCAAAACATAAATAAATTAAAAATAAAATAAAATAATTTAAAAATAAAAAGAAATTTGAGACATTTTAAAATTAGGCAATTTTAAAGAAAAACCCAGATTTTGAGCTTCTCTTTATAAATTAGAAAAGAAAAACTAGAAGTTCTGGCCACAGTGGACCTGTACTCCAACATGGCAACCATTCTTAGTCGTGCTGTTCCTTTTAGATGAGGAATGTGCAGTTCCCTTAGTCGTAAATCTATGCCCTCTTATGGTTACTTGCTGGCCCAGTGGGCATATAAGCTTGTGGTTCTGAACAAAAGAAATGTATCTATGTTTCATATATTAGTAATTCAATGTGCTATGTATTTCTGCGGGTGATCCAGCAAATATCTGATGAGTTAACTTCTTTAAGCCTTAAGGAAAAAAAGGAGAAAAGTGCTTTAGGAAAAAAAATATAATTGTTGAGTGGTGAAGCCTTGCTCCTTAAGAGATAAAAATAGAGAAGATACACAGGGTTACCAAAGAAACCTATGTTTTTTTTTTAATATCTGCAATCTCTGATTTTCAAGGGAATCTAAAAAATAACCCAGATTACCCAATAAAAATACTGAAAAACATTTTGATACAGTTGTGTGACTTTCAGATATGGACTAGAACACAAACTCATTGCAGCTGAGTATTTCCATTTGTAAATTTTGCTTTAGTGAATACAAGTATCACTGGAGTAGAAACACAAAGTATTAATCTGTTAAGGCTCTCAAAGAGTTTGCTCTGTTTGGTCAGTTGTATCCACAATACTGCTCTGCTTGTCAAGGCCTTTCTTACAGATAGTTCTAAAGTGAAATTCAGTACAGACCAAGTTGACTTGTCGCCATTTACAGTTAAACCAAGTCTGATTTTCTACTTTCTAAGTATCTGGCACTTTTTACCAGACCCAGAAAGCAACTCTAAAATACAGACTCTTCAAAGAGTTCTTCTGTTTCTAAAAGTAATATCTGTTCCATTATGTAGGACTTGGTTAAAAACAGAAAGGTACAAAGTACACTGTCCAGAGACAGTGACTGCTGCCATTTGTGTACATTCCTTCCAGTGATTCCTGAAATGTACTTTCGAGGACGTAATCATTAAAAATAAAAATCAGGGGCTTCCCTGGTGGCGCAGTGGTTGAGAGTCCACCTGCCGATGCAGGGGACACGGGTTCGTGCCCCGGTACGGGAAGATCCCACATGCCGCGGAGCGGCTGGGCCCGTGAGCCGTGGCCGCTGAGCCTGCGCGTCTGGAGCCTGTGCTCCGCAACGGGAGAGGCCACAGCAGTGAGAGGCCCGCGTACCCCAAAAAAAAAAAAAAAAAAAAAAAAAAAAAAAAATAAAAATCAGGAATCATGCCAATCCTACCGTTCGGATTCTGCTTGACATCACTCACATTGAGAACATTTTCTCATGTTGTAACTATTCCTGAAAACATGATTTATGAACTAACCACTTCCCCTATCTTAGACACTTAAGGTGTTTCCAATTTTTTATGATTATAAGGTGTTTCGAGATGATCACTTCTATACATGAGATGTGGGGTCACTTACCTGTACATATTTTCCAATAATCTTTATGATCTCCAGATTAAACTGCTTGACTGGGGCAGCGGAGAGGTCAATATGACTCAAAAGACTATAGATGATCTGTAGTAACGACTGCTGCATACTGGACAGTCCTTTTTCTAACAACTGAAAGTAATATTAAAAAGTATACTTTAATCAGGTTAAAGAAAATTCCACAGGATTTACATTAGTGATGTTGAAAACCATAACAGATTTAACCTAAGAGTTCACGGTTAGAGTTATCAGAAATCCAGAGAATAATGAAGGTAAAAGGTAATGTCTATTATTGTTACTTGTCCTTGCTGCAGAAAGGAGAACTAGATAGATTACTTGTCATCTTAATCTTAGTGCTTCCTTTTATATCCTTAACTAATTTAGTTAAACACCATTTATTTTAGGTTAAGAGAAAAACCGCTACACCACCGTCACCAAAGAATAACTAACTACCCGCAAGCCATTCACACCAGCCACTTACCACCTATGTGATCTTGGATAAGTTTCTTATTTCTCTGAGCCTTGATTTTTAAAAATAAAACTGGTAACACTTGCCTCATAGGGTTTGTAGGACAATTAAATTATATATGTGTAGTTTTAAATATGTGTAATTAATTTTAGTACTGTTGTTAGTAATAATTTGAGAGTTATTAATAATCATAAAACAAGGATAACTTACGCTAGTAAGAGTAACACTGTAGACAAAGCATTCTCTCTGTAGACTGGAACTACACGGCCCACATGTGGTACCCAGTAGGCTGTATTGTGCCAGTGCCAGACCTTAGAATCCCACGATGGGTCTTCAGGGAGCGCTAGTGTTGCTTTAATGTTGAACTTTATGGTGGCGCCAAAGTGAAAGCTAGACTAAGGCACTTAAATTCAAAGCCAGTTAAGGAGGTCTGGCTTTATGTTGGCTCTTGTCCTAAAGGTGTAGGTATAAGAAAACCTAGCGATGCGCATTCATTCAGCTTAGGAAGCTCTCAGGCAGAGGGCTCACGCTGTTGGCTCACCTAAATATAAAGTCGATGGGAGTAAACCCACCCAAACCAGCACCTTAAAAATCCACACCAGTCCTGAGCACTTTATGATGCTCACCATCAGTGACTTAGCTAAGTTAACCAGTGCTATGAGCAATACTTAAAATGTTTATTGAGGTACAAGTAATTTACGTTTGTACAGTGTGTTAGGTTTAGCTGCCAGAGGTCAACTTTCTGAAAAGGAAGGTATCACTGACAAACATTTTTAGTGACTAGGAATTTCTTCCTTTTGAGGGTCTCCTTGTGGCTCTCTACTCAATAATTTACTTTTCTAGGCACGAAGTTAGTTCTTCAACAAATAAATACAGTCGACCCTTGAATAACAGGTTTGAACTGCATGGGTCCACTTATATGTAGGTTTTTTTCAGCAGTAAATACTACAGCACTACAGGACTCACAGTTGGTTGAATCACGGATGTGGAGGGCTGACTGTAAGTTACATGTGGATCTGACCGTGTGGAGGCTTGGCACCCTTAACTCCTGCGTTGTTCAAGATGAACTGTATTGACTTTTCATGCGGCTCTATCACCAGATTTAAAAATTCTATTTACTCCCCCCCAAATCATATTTTACATTAGGAAGGAAATATAGTTTTAATCAAAATATAGTTTTAATCAAAATTAAAACTTGCCCAGCAGAAATGACTTTGCATGCTGTATTACTATTCTAGAAAGGATCTCAAAGCCAAGAGCTGGTTTTGTAGAAACAAAAAGATAACCATTCCCTAGGATCAAGACCAGGAAAAAACCCATTTGCCTTTTGAAATAAAGGTGAGGTTTATATCATTATGAGCTCTATGTCACTTAAGGACAGTGAATGAGGAAATAAACACTGAAAATGAAAAAAAAAAAACCTTTATAAAAACTTCCTCCTTACTTGAAAGATATTACCTATATTTTTCTTCAAAAAAAGATGTTACCTATATTCACTCTCAAAGAAAATTTGAAGATTAATTAGCATCAGTGCTGCTTCTAGAAATAAAATCTATTTGAAAATTTTGCCACAGAGCAGTTGAAAAATCCTTTTTTGGGGGAGTGAATTTACCTCTGCAAGATAAGTCACAAGACTAAATGTAGTATCTGAGAAGGAGTCATGCAGGTATCTACACACTACGTTGATCCAGTTAGAACAGTCTCTGGAGTACGTGTGCGTACTGTACAGACTCATCATGTGAGCCAGATTGACAAGTGTTGGGCATTTTTCTTCTGCACAAACCTAAAAAAGCAAGCAAAAGTTTCATTCACTTAAAGACAGTTAAGTTTGATTTTATACTAAATGTATTTATTTAATGCATCAATTTAGATATATATGTTGAAGAGTTAATGCATTTTATTTCTATATGGTAGAGAAGTTAAAAAGAGGAAGAGGAAAAAGCACAAGGCATTCTTAAGAGAATGCCTTAGATCATACGGAGAGGATTAATATGTCAAGCACTTCCGTGGGTGTTAAATAGTATGGCTTTTTTTCAGTCTGATGTAAAATGTCTTTGGTAAAAACCCAAATGTTTTTGTAAACCCTGTGTGTCATTTCGTAAAAAGAGTTTTGTTTTGTAAAATCTGTATACGGTTCAGTGCACAAATAACTAAACAGGCAGTGCCGCTCAACGTGGGAATCCTCAGCGAGGTTCGGAGCTGCTACGCCAAAGAAGAAATGCTTTAGTCTCAAGCTGTCCAGGGTATCTCACTAGGGCAGTCAACTGCAGAAGCCTCAACCTGTGTGATACAGTCAAAGGACTTCATTGGAGGACTGATAAAACGTTTGAGTCCCTGCATCTCCAGTGAATGGCAATCTCCAGTGTGGACGTCAAGCTACTCTTCAGGAAATCACCTAAAGCTCTTAAGGTCCTTGGCCAATCATTTACAGGCTACTACAAAGTGTACTGACTTCCTAGACTTTGCGTGACACGGTACTACAGAATCTGAATCAACAAATGTAGGCCCAAGATATGAAGGCATGCAAGACTATGCAGAGATACTAATACAGTACCTTGGAAGTTATTTTATAAAATCATTAAAAGCAGCTGTTTTCATGCCATTAGCCTTTTACTCATAAAACAGACACCAGGAAGAAAAAAGAAAAGTTGTTTGATATTTCTGATTCGTATTTCAAAATATAATAATTTATCACACTATTTTTAAAAAAACCACATAACTTTATAATTTCAAAACTTGCTATCCTTCAGCAAAATTTTTTATAGTTTAGAGTAAATTCTAATCTTATCCCTGAAGGATAAGGCATTCCTATAGAATTCTTATATTCTTAAAGAATATTTCTTGAAAGAATGATTTTTTAAGAACCTATTTTTTGAAACAGAAGAAAGTTCTTTGGAATAATAGGCTGTGTAATTTTATAGTAAAGCAAATGGCTTAGATTTAATTTTGGAACTTTGGAATTACCAGGTTAAAATACGAGCCAAAACAGAGTATGTTTTATAACAAACTTTTTTAGCATACTATTTTTGCCATAATGAATAGCTAAAAAGGACAATATTTGTCCTAAGTGTTGCCTCATTTTGAAATTCTGTGCTCTCCAAGGGCACAAACAGTAGAAAGAGTGATATTTGCATAATGAGGAAGCACATAATGGCAGAAAATTATTCTCAACAGTTTAAGTGAGAGAACAATTAAGGAATCAATTTAGTTCACATCCTGCAGGTTGCTGAAAGGCCACAGAGGGAACCTTTGTGTGCTGCTCAACAGGAAGAAAACAGACTTAATAGCAGTTTATGACTATCAGCAAGCCACATACTTGATTTCTTAAAAACATAAAAGGTATTTGGGACTTTCCTGTGCTTTGCCTCAGTCATGACAGCAGAGGCTTGGAGCTCAAGGGCCTTCTATGGCCTTCCGGTCACGCTGTGCTTCTCACCTGACCTAACACTTAGCAAATTACTCGGCACTTCAGCTGCCAATCTCAAATGCTTCTACTTCCCTTATCAAGGGATTTATGCTTTTTACTTTCTTAAAATCCCCAAATAAGCCAATATACATTCTTTCCTTATATTTTCTTTCTTACCCCTCATGTAGAAAAAAATAAAATCTTTGTTTACATTTTCCTAATGGTGTGTTATTAGAATATTAAAATGAAAGTCATTTTAATAAATTATTTAAAAAATCACTTTTAGACCTCATTAATGCAAATACATGTTGTTGGGTTTTTTAGCACAAACCATCATTTTCAACACTAAGATATGTCTCCATGAACTATAATAATGGCTCTTCTTTTTAAATACATGCTTTTAAAATGGTTAAGCATTTCTCCATATCTATTTAGAAATTTAAATAAGGATGGATTCAACAGCAAATTTTATTAAATATTTTCTTGTCACTTATTAAATATTTTCTATCCAGATAATGAAAATGTTCTTCCTCTTGTTACTGTGTATGTGATTAATTGGGTTGGTAGTCTTTTTTCACTCCATTGGCACCCAGAGATAAATCTGCACTTAACAGTATTGAAATGTGGGCCATAGAGAGATGGGTGTTTTATTTGGTTTTCTAGAAGTTTGCTCCTTCCTTTTACTGCTGTGCTACTTGCTAACTGAATCTCAGGTTTGAAAAAAACTGCTTATATAAAAAGCTCTTCCAGAGAAATTTACTTGCTTGTTCCCTTCTGTTGCAGACTTCTCTGATTTTTCTCCCAGTGCTTTAGCCAGGTTATCTTACTTAGATTACTATTGAGACACTCCCTCCAGTTCACCTGACTTCCTGTTGTATGTATATTACTTGTAAATTCCTATAACTCCTTCTTGTAACTGTTTGTATTTTCAGCCTGAAAAGTCTTTTTTCCAAGACTCAATGTGACCAAAAAAAAATAAATATATAAAATAAAATTAGTTAAGAATTAAGTTTAAGCCGAAGGTAAGGTATTTGTGATCCCTTTATTGTTCTTAAGAGGAAGTTACTAAACAGATAAAATGTCAACATCATATTCTTTTACAATTAAGACTAAGAGCTATAAAGCTTTCAAACAAATGTTCACAAATGATTTAAAAACAGCTACATACGTGTTTAAGAAATATATGATGGGAGGGAAAGAGTCAAATAAGGAAGAAAAAAGAATGAAGGGAGCAGAGAGAGAAGATAAAGAGAATGTTAGAAGGAAAAAGGCAAACAAAGGGAGAGAGAACTTTCAGAATCAAAAAATACATTATGCCCTCTTCTTCCGCAGGGCCTTTGCACATGCAATTTCTCCTGCCTGGAAAATTTCTACTTTCAGCCCTGCTCTTGTTTCTCATCCAGGGACCTTATTTTGGTTACTCTTATTTGCCCTTCAAGTCCGCTTAGATATGACTTCCCCCAGGCAGACTTTTGCTTTACGTGTCCCTAGAATATTTTGTTCTCCCATTGCAAAGTCACCAGACTCTACGGTGATTGCCTACTTACTTGACTGCACTGCCACCCTAGGGCCCATAGGGCTAAGGATTCTATTTACTCTGATTATCACTGTATTTCCAGCACCTGATCCAGTGCTCAGTACATATCTGGGGGGGCAAATGAATGAATGACTTGGAAACTGACAGAGGATAAAGTAGGGAAACAGCAGAAAAAGATTCAGACTCAAGAGGAGAGCTACTCTAA
Source organism: Neophocaena asiaeorientalis asiaeorientalis (assembly GCF_003031525.2). Taxonomy (NCBI): domain Eukaryota; kingdom Metazoa; phylum Chordata; class Mammalia; order Artiodactyla; family Phocoenidae; genus Neophocaena; species Neophocaena asiaeorientalis. Next base: position 7,900,179 of record NW_020173388.1, on the reverse strand, counting down.
ACAAATAATTTTATTCACTGTCATTTGAGCAGCTAACATATCATTACTATATTACTCCTTCATATGCATAAAAGAATAAAAATTTAGATAGGAAGTGACAGTAAAAGGATCTTTAAGAGACTTCCCCCCTTAAGATAAACTCCAGAGAAAATTCCCTAAAGTGTTATCTTCCAGCATCACATTTGCTTACCTTTGCTATTCGACTAGCTGTTTCTTTGCAAAACTGAGTTGGGCTGTCAAAATGCTGGATTAAGTGAGGCAATAAGCAAAGGATGTTAAGAGGAAAGCCTATCAAAAAAAAAAAAAGCAAACAATAACCAATTGTATTGCACATTATTTTAAAAATTAAAGGATTTTTTTTTCATGGTTCACAAAAACCATTTTCTTTTTATTTCCTGGAGTACTTGATCTTCTAAAAAAAAAAATTTTTTTTTTTTGCTTTTACCAAAGAATTTAAGCTATCTCACATATTAAGAAAACCATAACTGTTTGTGGAAAAGCAGAAATTAGTAGATTTCAAAACCAACGATTAGTTTACATTTCACTATATTAAAAAAAAAAAGCAAAGAGTTGGTGCAATTCTAGTCACATCACCTGACAACTGGGAAGGATCCACCAACGTGTGTTTGGAGACAGCAATGAGTTTACTCAGGAGGTGCACTGTCATTTCCTGTGTGGATACTGAGGTAAAACCCTTAAGGAAGAGCTGCTGAAGGCCTGGGAAATTATTCCACTTCAGTTTGCTTTGTACGGTTTCAATCTTCTCTCGACTCTCTGATTTTTCCAAGGGCAGGTGGATCAGCAGTTTGTTGAGAAGTCTGAGAGCCAGGAGGTATTCATATTCATAATCTGATTCTAATAAAGATGCTGCTATCCAAAAAATGGTGGCCATCAAGCTGGCAGGCTCAGTAGTGGGCTGCACATCATACACGGCTTTCTCTCTCAGGGAGGAAAGGCTTCGAGTCCTCGCTAAGCTACTGCTGTGGTTGAGCCGTCCATCCATTATATCCAGTGTATTACTCCGCCGCCGGTCACCTCTTCGGTCACCGATTAAACTTAACCTCAAAGAGTTACTTCTTGCATTACTGCTATATCCCATATAACTGCTACTATTAATGGGACTTGTGCTTAGATTGAGTTGTCCAGTGCTTTTCCTGTTAGCTGCATACTTGTTTCCCATTAGAGGATCATGGTATGAGGTTCTTTAAAAAAAAAAAGAAAGAAAAAAAAAAGATGAATCCATGCACAATCGCTTCTTTTGCTACATTAATTGTACTCTTGAAAACACACTGCAAAATGGTAATAACTGTTACCAGGAAAAATCATTTTTAAGTATATCTGACTTTGCTTAACCCAATTTCAGTTCTTTCCTCCCTATTAAAATGTACAACAGTATCTTTTCCACTGTGGCTACTTTGGGTTGGATGAGGTTTGATTTGAAGCGAAAATTCTGCTATAGTTATCGCTGGTAACTTTCAGCTCTGGGATTTAGTACATATTACGTCCAAAGCAGGCCTCGTTTGTCTCACCCCCAGCCTCAAAGGTCCTGATGTCCCTATTTCTGTCAATTCACATTCTTTCCAAAAGAACCAAGCTCAAAAATTTAGTTTTGATTTCTCCTTCTCCCTCACATCTACTTATCATTGATTAAAAAATAATTACAGAATACTTTCTACGTGTGCCAGCAGTATGCAAAATGCTACGAATATTAAAGTCCATGGAAATGGATAAATTAGAGCCTGTTAGTTGCTGTTATGAAAATATTAAGAAAATACTGTGAGATCCCAAAGGATGGAATGCTTAGCATTCCCCTGGGGCAGTTAGAAATTCTTAGCTAGGAGGTGATATTAAGACGGGACTTGAAGGATAAATCAATTTGGGATTTGCAAGGAAGACAAAGTTCAAAGAGAGGCTGGTCCAGGGAGAAGGAACTGTATGTGGAAGGTGTGAGTCCCGAGGAGCCTGGCCTGCTGGGGTGACAAGAGGATGTTGAGTGTGGCAGTAATACAGCCTGTCACTGAGGCTGAAGCCGAGTAGCACAGCAGAAAGGTCTCTGATTAGGGTGTCAGAGGAACGGCACTGCCGCATACTAGCCCCGTGAGCTTTCACACGTCTCACTGTCTGAGGTTCATTTTCCCACCGGCAATCCATCTGAATTTAGGGGTAGTACTCTCACTGCCGATATCAGAACAATATAGTATTACACATATTTAGCTATTGAAGGTCTAAATACAAGTCTACCGGTTGCCTAGTTTTTCAGTTCTTACTGAGAAAGGGCAGAAAGAAGATCGTAATGCTTCATGGTTTCAGCCAAAGTATCAATTGCAGATTCCAACGTGAGAAGAAGCTCAATCACAAATCCCTAGAAAAAAGGGCAGATCTTAATTAATCATACTCTGGAAAGAAGAAACTGCAATGCACTTCCTGACGAGATTTCAAAATAGAATAAACCCCACATTAATATTACAAGATAAACCCTTGAGCAACATGATCTTGCTCATGGATGAGAATGCATCAAACTAATGGTATAAACTGATTGTACTGGCAACACGAGTCACCCAAAATTACCTGGGTCAGAAAGCTAGGAGCCATCCTTGTTTCTTTCTCTCACATCTAAATTGAATCCATCAGCATCTTGAAAATATTACTTTAAAAATAAATCCTAAATCTGACTTCCTTTTCTCTACCTCCATAGCTCCCCTTAATCCAAACTATCATCATTTTGGCCTGGACTCTTACAAAGAGCCTCTTAACTGACCTCTCTTGCCTTCCTAAGGATTCCACCTAGCCTCCAGAGTGAGTTTTTTAAAAAAGCAAGTCATATCCATCCCTTCCTTTTAAAACCAATGGGTGGTTTCCCATCAATTCAGAGTAAACTCCCACCTCCCACCAGAACCTCCTTGGCCTCACATGATCTGGACCTGCTTACCTCATCAATCTCCTGCCTCTGGAGGCCCCCAACCAGTACGTTCTAGCCACATTGGTTTGCTTGATGTTCCTTTGTTTTATTTTAATTTTTGGCTGAGCCATGAGGCTTGCGGGATGTTAGTTCCCTGACCAGGGATTGAGCCCTGGGCCCCAGCAGTGAAAGTGCCGAGTCAGTCCTAACCACTGGACCGCCAGGGAATTCCCCTGATGTTCCTTTAAAAAGCCAGCTGCTTCTGCCTCAGGCCCTTTGCACTTGTTAGTCCTGTTTCCCTCTGCCCTCTTCCCCAGATTATCACAGGGCTCACTTCATTTAAACATGTGTTCAAAACTCTTCTTGTCAGATGATCATAAAAAAATAAATAAATAAGTAAAAAATCCTCTCCCCCATCATTCTTTAACCTGTTACTCTACCTTATTATTTTCACAGCATTCATCACTAAGTAAACTTGTATTCTACTTTATTGGTGGATTAAAGGCTTGTTTCCCCAATGAAATGTGAGCTCCAGAATGCCAGGAACTTTGTCTTGTTCATTACTGTATCCTCGGTGTCTAAAACACTGTTAATAAGGTCATGAGTCTGTACAGACCTATGTAAGCTCTCTACTGCAGTATTTCACTTAATTTATCTTAACAAATGGAATTCAGTGGTCTAGTTTACATCTAACTTCAAATTCCTCTTATACCTTGTGGTCATCTCAGAATAATATCCAGGTGTGTGTGATAAAGCTGTTTCTGATAGGCACTATTTAATTCAATTAGTGTGTTATTAAACATTAATTACACAACTTTGTTTCTTAATTCTTTGCTTGTTAACATCCGACATCAGTAATTCTATACAACCATTATCTTGCTCTACCTGCCATGATTTACATTTGGCAATAAGTCCTTGACAACAAGGCGTGCTCGATACTTGCTGAAAGAAATGAATGAACTACCTGTGCATCTTCTCCTGGATCCCCTACAGTTTCTACAAGTCTGGAGAGAACATCAGAAAGCGTAGTTGCCGAAAGAGGCTGCTTAAGGGCCCTGAAAATCTGAAAGGATCTCCCAGCATAGTGTCGAGAAGAACAAGAAAGTGCTGTCTGCAGAGCAACCTCGCTAAGATGATGTTCCAAGTGAATTCCTTCTGTGAAAGCAAAGGAAACAAGTAAGTGCTTGTTTTTCAGGATATATATAGGGGTTAGGATCAGAGGCTAATAACCAGGTTAAACCCAGTGCCAGCACAATACCTGGCAAACTGGGTGGGCACTAATATTTCATAAGTCAATGCTTTTTCTTTTCATTAAATTCCATCTGCACTTTAGATGACTCTTCATTCTAATCTCCAGGGACGTAATCCCTGAGAACAGGGTTTCTCAGCCCCAGCATTACTGACATTTTGGCCAGATAATTCTTTGTTGTGAGGGCTATCCTGTGTAGTGTGTGTCTGTGTAGCAGAATCCCTAGCCTCTACCCAAGTGGACACCAGTACTAACCACTTGCCCCGCGCCCCCTAATTGTGACAAAAATGTCCCCAGACATTGCAAAATGTCCTGAGAAGCAAAATCACCCCTAGCTAAGAACCACTGTTTTAGATACATTTTACTATAATTTTCAGAATGTGTTAAATTTTAGATCAAAGCCCAAACCAGTATAAAAAAATAATTTAAGAGTTTGTCATCTCTACCTATGTTCCTTCAACATAATTGTTTCATAATAAACAATTATATTGTAATTTTATTATGCCGTCTTACACCAAACTAAGAACCCCAGAGCGTCAAAGTGGCATTCTTATTTTTAAGTAGTAACAATTTTTCTTCAACCAGAACAAATCTGTTATCACTAGTAAGTAAAAAAACCTGTCTAAAACTTTTGAAAATTTAGACATGTCAAATTTTTGCTAAACATTATCAGAAGTTTTGACATCACACTAAAAGATCTGCTTGAAAGTAAATACTATCTGAAATGATTATTAAAAGATACCTGAGCTTGACTGCTTAAAAACAGAAACCACATGTTTCAAAAATGTAGTTAACTGCTCAGCACTCTTTATGCTAGGATTCTTGGCAGAAACATCCTCATGGTTCCAAAGGGGCCCTCTTTTTCTGAAAACAGAGAACAGACATGATTCCCTTGGTTTTTAAACTTAATTAAGGTTTACTCATACTCACCTAAAATGTGCTTTTGCAGTTAGAAAGGATAGTGCTTGAATAAATCAAACAGCACGTCACACAGTCTACTGCTACTATTTATGTACTTGGATATGTAATGATCTAGAGCAAGTACAGGAAGATCCAAGTTACGTATAATTTCAAAGCCTTCCATTGTTACAGTCAAATTCTCTCAGAGGTAGCAGGAAAAGATGGCAAATTTTGCCAAGTGAGAAGAGTACTGGTTATTGCTTAGGTATTACAGGTCAAAACAGTCTCGTTTGTAGAGGCTAGATTGTATTTAGATTGTAATGCCAATAAAATAATTTATAAGTTAAAACTACCTGTCGATTCTTTCTTTAAAATATCTTTGCATTCACCAGCTTGGTTAGTAAGGGTTAAGGCCCCTTATTGCCATAGGCCCAAAGTGCCCTGGAAAAAAGATGTGCTCCTGCTGCCTCTAGTCCATAACACCTCTAATTCATCACATACTTTGCTATGAGACTGATTTTCTCAACATTTTTTTTTTTTTTGCGGTACGCAGGCTTCTCACTGTTGTGGCCTCTCCCGCCGCGGAGCACAGGCTCCTGACGCGCAGGCTCAGCGGCCATGGCTCACCGGCCCAGCCGCTCCACGGCATGTCAACATATTTACTTAATTGGGTCCTTCACCCTCCCCATCCAGCTCAAAGATTTTTGATAATGTCTCCTTTCTTAAAAGATCTATATAACCTCTGGCCAGGGCTTCATGGCCCTCCAGCTTGTCAAAAAATTCCTCCACGTTACACTCATGCTGGATTACTCACCAGTTCCAAAAATACTTTGTTTTCTCACACGTCTGTGATTTTGCTCTTGCTGTGGTATATTAGCCCCTTTCTCCCCACCTACGTTTCTTCTTTATTTATAGTGCTTTTGCAAAGAGTAGGCCATAAATAAATATTTGAAGATTGAATGTTAATGTAGCTAATGGAGGCAGAAATATATATTCAGATAATACTGTATCCTCTTTGGGTACCTGGTATCTAGTCATGATTAAGGCCCTCCTTAGGTATAACAGTGTGAGCAAAAGAAGAAAGTCCCTGGTTGCATCAAATTTTCTAAATATTGCACAATACAAACCTGCCTATTCCAAATCAATGACCCTTTGGAAAACAAAATAGGGTTCGCTGAAGCTGACAAATGAAACAATGACTTAACACAGCTATGCGTCAGGAATGGTAGGAGCTGCAAACGTTACCTTGAGGTAATGAATTCCATGAGGGTTTTGACTTTTCCGTCCTGCTCTACTGAGATGTCGACCTCGCTGAGGACGGTGGTGTGCAGATGTGAAATGGCAGCGCTGTTATTTCCTAAGCTGATACTAGAGGAGGTAGAACTTGAGCTGAGCCCTGAGTCGGTCATGGGGGAGGGCTGGTAATCAGGTATAAAATCGCTAACACCTGCTGAAAGAGACGCGGGGTGTGAATGCCCAGATGGAAGCAATCTCCCACAACCCTCAAAGAAGTGAGCCTCACAAGCACCAAATTACACTGAGTGAGTTTTTGAGCAAACATTGTTTTCGGAGCCTCTCAGTCAAACTTAACGATTTGGACTTGCTATGCAGTCCTGTGCTGCCATCTGCTGAACAAAGTTGAAACTGGCAGTTTCCTAATATTTTGGCATATTTCCTCAACATAGGTTGCCATTCACACTTCTATATATAATGAGAACTGGTTTTTAATTTCTCATGTTAAGGCGTCTATGCTTTCTGCTTCACTTTACTTAAACAAGGACGATTTTAAAGTCTATTTGTTATATTGATATTATGTCAATTATTAAATAATTCTAAAGGTCATTACTAATGCCCACACTTACAAAATAGCAAAAGGAGCCTTTAAAAACAAACACCAAACGATGAAATTTTGAATAGAAATGCTTTAACATAAAAAAAGGCAGTAAACTTTATTCCATTCATCTTTTAATCATGGTTTAAAAAGGCGAATAAGTTTACTCATAGATGTTTTCTCACTAACTACAGGTTTTTAAGTAAATAACACGGCTTTAAGTAAGTAACTTTAAAACGTTATTAACCCTGTATGTGGCATTATATGAGTAGGAAAAAAAAGTAATTTTATTTCAATTTTATAAGCCAATTATTTTCTAGATCATCTATTATAAACCTGATGATACTGATGAATGAAATAAATAAGTTAGGGCTATTAGGGAAAAAGAAAATACAGCTTGAAAAGTAAAACAAATTCACATCAACAGTGAAATAAATTTTACATTAAAGTCTCATTAATTTGGACCTCACTACTTCAAAATACATAATTTGGAACTTACTAAACTTCAAGATGTACAACATTTTGCAATCAGTATAACTGAGTGAATAAAAATTTTTTTTTAATTTTAAATGTCTTCCTTTGTCAATTTTTCAGATCTTGAGAGTAGGGGGAATCTAATACAAGTTCACCATCTTTGTCATAACCAGTGCTCAACAAATTAAGCCACTCTTTCATTGTACCTTTAACTTACATGTGGAGAGTTTAACATTTTTATGACAAAGACCCTTAAAGGTAAGAGAGATTCAAATACTCCAAGTTTAATTCCTTCTTCTATGAATTAATAAATAATGTCAATGGTACTTAAAATAATAAAACTACATTAAAAAATATTCTCTAGTATCTCAACTTCAGTTGATGTTCTCTAATGCAGGATCCCAAATTAACGAAGTACGGTTCCAGTTTCAAACTGTACTTTTTTTTTTTTTTTTTTTTTTTTTTTGCGGTACGCGGGGCCTCTCACTGTTGTGGCCTCTCCTGTTGCGGAACGCAGGCTCCACGGCCATGGCTCGTGGGCCCAGCCGCTCTGCGGCATGTGGGATCTTCCCGGACCGGGGCACGAACCCATGTCCCCTGCATTGGCAGGCGGACTCTCAACCACTGTGCCACCAGGGGAGCCCCAAACTGTACTTTTAAAGCAAATACCTGTGAAAGTATAATCTAAGTGTGCAATTTGTTTGACTGTAAGCACCCTGGGCTCATTAAACTCCTTGTTCCTGAGAAGGACAGAAGCAACAGTTCGGATGTTACTGTTGGATCCCATTACTATTAACAAGTGCAGAAGCAGGCGTTTACAATGTTCATACACCTCAGGGTGGCAGTGGTCAAACCCTAAAGAGAACAGTAGAAAATCATCATCAGTAAAGAGAAATAATGAGTATTCTTGCTATCAAACTCATATTTTAAATAGAAAAGCAGAAATTATATAAAATATTTTGTGAAAGATGACATAGTACATCAATCAAGTTCTTTATTGGCCTAGAATATGTATACACTTTTACAATAGCCTATTGTCCTACTGGACTAGGGAGAATCAAGACAAATTTCCAGTGTGTTTTATGTCTAAAATTTAGTAATCTCTTAGAAACTAATCCTCTGTTACATAACACTAGATGTAAAAGAACTTTTAAAGGCAAGCATTTTTTGTGCCTAGAACACAATAGAAAGTCAGGAGATGTTTGCTTACTGAAAGAAAGCAGTGCCTGTATAATATGTGTACATACCAGGAAAATTTAGGAGAAGATGGCTATTTTGACTTGCTTCAGGAGAGCAATCCTACAAGCATGAAAAGTGTTGCTGATGTGATGGATCCCATGTTTGTTACAGAGGGCACAGTGGAGTTTTAGCTGTAATAATCAGACTGTCCACAATCTAATTCTTTTGGGAAACACTTAGTACCCGTCTCAATTTCCCATTTACTCTGAAAGTTCCCAGTCCCATAGGTAAATTTATTTTACTCCTGCTACAGTTACAGAGATTTTCCTGCTGGAGGGCATACCTGTATGCCCTGTATGATAGGAATGGGTATAATAGACTTGTTTGTGGTTAAAGGAGAGGCTAGGAATAACTCTGCTCTAGACCACAAGAATCACGGTAAAAAGTGTCATGGAAATAACACACAGAAAATAGAAAGAGAAATAGGAAGAAACTTTCTTGAAACCATATCTCCTTTCCCACTGTGGAGAACAATATGGAGGGTCCTCAAAAAACTAAAAATAGAGCAACCATATATGATCCAGCAACCCCACTCCTGAGCATATACCCAGAGAAAACAAAAACACTAGAAAAGATACATGCACCCCAATGTTCACAGCAGCATTATTTACCACAGCCATGACATGGAAGCAACCTAAGTGTCTATCAACAGATGAATGGATAAAGACAATGTGGTCTATGTACCCAATGGACTACTACTCAGCCATAAAAAAGAATGAAATAATGCCATTTGCAGCAACATGGATAGACCTGGAGGGTATTATGCTCAGTGAAATGTCAGACAGAAAAAGACAAATACTGTATGTTATCACTTATAAGTGAAATATAAAACAAACTAGTGAATACAGCAAAACAGAAGCCGACTAATTGATATAAAGAAGAAACTAGTTGGTTACCAGTGAGGAGAGGGATGCGGGGGGGCGGGGGGGGGGCAAGGCAGGGGGGGGAATTAAGAGAAACAAAATACTGTGTATAAAATAAATAAGGTACAAAGGTATATTGCACAGCACAAGGAATGTAGCTGACATTTTATAATAACTATAAATGGAGTAGAATCTGTAAAATTTTTTGAATCATTATTTGTACACCTGAAACTAATATTGTAAATCAACTCTACCTCAACTAAAAAATAAATAAAATGCAACCTGTAAAAAAGCAAACAAACATACTATACTGACTTTCAATTATCACAAAAATATAAAATGAAGGAATTAGCGCCGAATATGTATTACCTATAAAGACTGCATGAAGAAGAAGATGGAGGTAGCTTCCCCATTCCACCTTCACACTATGATCGATAATGAGATCCGTCAAAAGGATGACGGCTATGTTACACCTATGACAAACAAGAGCATTATTCATGTGTCACTAGAGTAAACCTAGAGAAAATCTTATGCAAATTACTTGAAGATTTTAATATTGTCTTTTATGGAAAAAATACAATTTCTCAAGAATAAAAGAAGAAAAGAAATACAGCTGAAGAAACTGTTACGTGATAGCTTTAGAAAAAACCTATCTGGCTAAGGGCTCCTTGAAGTCAAGGCCCATATTTTCTTCATCTTCAACCCTAAGGCCTAGCACACTGCTTGCCACATAGTAGGTGTTCAGTACATGTTTGGTACAATAATACATTTCGAAAGAATGCAGTAACTGTTCTATTGTGATTTTTGCTAAATAGAAATCAGCTTAACTCAATTCAAAATAATAGTGCCTACTACCGGAAAATAATATTTTTCAGATGTAGTAACTGGGTCCCAGAAAGGTCAAGTAACTATGCCAGACACCCAGAAAAGCAGCAGCAGCAGAATTAGATTTAGTAATACTAATTGTAAACAGTGAGAAGTGTGAGTTTTTAGATTTCTTAAAATCTAAACGCACGGATCGAATTTGTTGCAGTATCAAAAGAAAGAAGGTTTCTTATGTTCTGTGTTGTCAGCGTAAAGAAAGCTGGAAGTGTTAGACAGTGGTTTGGCTCATATGAAATAGGAATGACACTGTGGTCCACCTGTGAAGAGGTAATCCAGGTGATGACGTTTCAGGCAAGTAATCCACCAGTGGTGACCAGCAGCCTCCAGCTGGTGGGAAGGGTAGTGGCTCTCCTTGATTATGCTCCATCACTTTCAGTCGCCAATTAGAATAAAGTGGCATTGAATCACCTATCAAAATAAAATGATCTCATTGTCTACACCATCTACTTTCCGCCAATATAAGCAAACTCTAGTAAAACACCAACTATTTATAGCATTGGAAAGTGATAAAAAGATTTTCCCACTATTTGGACATATGTTTGCTAGGTAGACATGGGTACAAATCTTATCAGATTAAGCAAATCAGAGAGAGAAAAGAGATATCAATTCAGGTTCCATCCTTTAAATCATAGCAAAACTACATGAGCATTTCATCATGATTCCACAGTTGATGTCCAAGCTATGAGACCACATTATAGGTAAAGCTGCCTTGTAACAAGGGCCTTCTGGTAAGTTACTCAGTTCTAAATTTCCTGAGATAGGGCCAGTACAAACCCATCTTCAAAGGAAATCTGCTCTACCACAGTGGGGCTGCAGGGTGCAGTAAGAAAGGCCATCAGGAAATGTGAGTTCTGTGTGACATGGGTAAGTCACTTAACCTCTCTGGGCCTCAGTTCCATCGTGTGCAAAATGAGGAGATTGGACCAGATCATCTTCAGGGTCCCTTCCAATCTGAAGGCTTGTGCTTCTATTCTACCCTACCTTAGTGTTATAATGAGACTCGGACACATTATTCATTTTGCAATTGCAAGGGAGAACGTTTTAGTAAAACGTGAATCCCACGAAAGTTCAAATCTGTTCAAAAAAGCAGCCTGTTGGTCAATGCCTGTTCTATGATGCTTCTTGAGAACGAATTCTTATGTTCCTTTTGATTTATCTACAGGGAACCTGTGCTTTTGAAACATATTTCCCCCACTTAATGTTGCTTCTTAAAATCAAGACATTTCAGATTATGTTGGAACACCACTAGTGGCAGTTAAATACCCTTCTTAAAAACAACTTCCGGGAAGAATATATTTATTAACATTAATATAATGATAATACACCTTGCCATCGCAGTTATTAAAAAAAAAACATTTGGAATGTATTACTTTTTTCTTCTTCATAAGATCCTCCAGAGCTGCTACTGTATCGAGATTCTAGTCTGTGATGTTGACGATTTAAATGACTGTTTAGTCCACTGTAGATGTCTAGGTGCACATAGCTATGGGAATGATCACTGAGTTAGTCACAGTTCATGGTAAAGTGGTATTTGTACTCTATGTTTCACTTTCTTTGCTTAAAAAAGAACACAGTACACAAAATACTAAAGTTTACTATGATATATATTAATTTCCACATTACAATTCAAAAGCTTAAGCTTTGAAGTCAATTATTTCTACCTGAAGATTTTTCTTAAATTGTTGTGATAATAATGTGCTGATGAAACCTATTCCATATAAAACAGGCAGAGTAAATATCCATTTAGAAAAGTTTAAAAATGTAGCCACACAAAAAGTGACTGACCATACTCTACCTATTCATCCATTAGCGCATATTAAAAAATCTAGCATGCCAGCATCTTTAATGTTAAAATAGTCAATGTGGAAAATTTCCAATATGGAAATATATTTCCTCACTAGAATTTTAACACGATGAAATATACATTCCAATGCAGAAATTATCATTTATGCTGATGATAATCTGTATACGTCAAGCTGACAGGCTAATGAAGAACAGAGAAGTACTTACCTCTCTTCAATATTCTCTTTTATGGGCTTATTATCGGGATTGCCGTCCATGGGAGCTACCATTGTATTGCTACTAGAAGTAGTTCCTGTAATCATAAACAAAACAGTATCTATGAATTTAAAACCTAGGATAGCTCAATAAGAACAAAAGATTTCAAATTATAGATGTCAAAACTCCACTAAAATGAGAAGGTGATTTTTAAAAAGGAATGTACTCTTAACAACCAAGAGGGTAAGGAGACAACAGCAACAAAATTATGGATACTGGAAAACAAATGGACAGGAAGTAATCAAGTGTTAAGAAGGCTGAATCCAGAGCTGTTAGTGGAGGAAACAAGAAGCTTCCGTATCTATACTGCTGAACCTCCAAAAGGTCAGGAATTAGTGGCTTCAAGTACCTCTGGAAGTAGGGGTTGAAGGAGGTGCTAAAAATGGCAAGAATGGGGCTCCCCTGGTGGTGCCGGGGTTGAGAGTCCACCTGCCGATGCAGGGGACATGGGTACATGCCCCGGTCTGGGAAGATCCCACATGCCGCGGAGCGGCTGGGCCCGTGAGCCATGGCCTCTCAGCCTGCGCATCCGGAGCCTGTGCTCCGCAACGGGAGAGGCCACAACAGTGAGAGGCCCGCGTACCGCAAAAAAAAAAAAAAAAAAGGCAAGAATGGTTGAAAATCTCTTTCATAAGTAGCTGGTTCCCAAGATCTACCCCTCTGCCTCCTGTAACTGGGTAGCTCTCTCTCCTCACTTCCAGAAGTCTCTTCTGATGTGAGTAAATCAGAGGATTTCTGGACTAGGGCACACCATATACAGGTGAAGGAGGAAGTACTTTACTGAGGATACGAAGACTAAGTGAAAACATACATACATACATACATAAATTTGCCATTGGATCCCCCGGCAACCTTCTTACATCACTGGGCTACCAGAAGGCTTGAAGACTGTGCAAGTGTGTGTATGTATGGATTATATGTATTGGTATACACACACACACACACACACACACACCTACACCTACACCTTCTACTCTAGGCAGAGGACTAGAAGAGTTTTCTCTGGGGAATCTGATTACTGCAAGAGAAAAGACCTATGTATACTTCTATCTACGAAATCATCATACAACAAATGACAAAATAAGTTCCATATATACCTACAGAACATCCAATCAACTTTTTAATATGCCTGTTAAGTGAACTATTCATGAAAAGACAGATCCAGAATTTGTAGGCTTTTGAGGAAAGCTTTTACTAAGACAAACCAAAACAAAAACACAGCAATATAAAGAAAATAGGAACTTTCACTGGTAGAAAATTTTATCAAATATACAGAAGATAGTCCAACCATGAAACATGAATAGGACGCTCCTAAAAAAATTCTAATTAAAAAAACCTCTCTTTGGAATTAAAAACATTCTAGCAGATATGAAAAATTCAACAGAAGCATTATTAGAAACCTCTTGGAAAATATAACAAAAAGATGAAAATAGATGACAAAAATAAATTATATAGTATGAGAGATTTCTAATTATACAATGTTATTAACATCACAAAAACATTTAATATAAACTGAATGGCAAAGAAATTCATAGAAACTTAACCTACAATAGCCCAGATATTATATTTTCAATGAAAGTTATTCCCACAGCAATGTAGTTTCTTCAACTCGAAATATTACAATAAGTATATGGGTATACATAAAAGTATATACACTCGTGTGATTGGACACTATGTATAATATATGCCCAAATAGTTATAATATGAAATTACACAGTAATTTTCAATAAGTGAGCATTTTCTATATTTACATACTAACTACAGTCATTTTAAGAAAGCATCTGTTGTATAGAGATATATAAATGTATATTCCAGTTCTAAATAAGTATGTAAGTATGTTTCCCTTTATCACATTACGAATCCTTACACTGTCAAACTTCTTTACTCATATGAGGATTTACAAAGTTTTGTCCGGTTAATTAGATATATGATTCATGTTTGCTTGTTTTCTTTATGACGATATTTAAAGCAAACGCTTGCTAAAATGAACAGTTATGGAAAGCTGCTCTTTTTATACAAAGTAGTCAGTTTTAAACGACTTCTCACCTGAGGTGACAGAAGGGATTTTACAGCTGGAAGTGATGCGGTAATATGGGGGATTATCCATGTGAGTGACGCCTGAACTGACAGGGTCGGTCAGCTGCAGTTCACTCACCAGTTCTTCTAGCAACTGCATTGTTTTGTCTCTACCTAAATATACAATAACTTTCTTCACCTGTCACAAAAGAAATTGTTCGGATAAGAAAAAGCACAATTTTTATCTCACAAACTTGTCTTGAGACAAATTTTATCAGAGTAAGTTCAACTTTAAGTGGTAGATGGATGAGCACAATCCTAGTTTGAATAGACACTGACTAGCAGTCAGATATTAATCAGCTTTATACGTACTGCCCTGCCTTCCCTCTAACCCTCAACATTGCATCTAATTAGGATGACCTAAATGTACTGTTTAATGGTGTCCATAACGTTATCTACTTCTTTTACCTTTCTGGGGTTTTCTTAGAAAAGCAACAGATAACTTGCCTTTCTTTAAATCAGTTTCTCTTTCAATGGAAACTTTCAATTAATATCATCCTAAGATTTTCCTCATATTTTTATTCAGCCAGCCTTCAAACCCAGGATTCATCATTTATTCTGCCTTCCCCGTTCTCTATATTCAACCAGCAGTATAGAGTGTTGACTAAGAGTGAGAATCTAGAACTAAACTAGAACTCCAACGACACAGTCTGGATTGGATTGTAGATGTAACTTTTACTAGCTAGGCGATCTGGAACATTCCCCTCAGTTTTCTCTTCTGCAATTAGGGACAATGTCACCTACTTCATAGGGTTGTTAGGATTAAGTAAATTAAAATTTATAAAGCACTTTAAAAAGCCCTAGTACACAGTACGAGTTAAATAACTGAAAAAAACTTTTCAGTAGTATGCTTTATAGGTATATTTTAGGAATATGTATTATTGAAATGGGCTGATCGGTGAGTAAGCAATCTCTCTTTTTTGTCTCTACTTTAATCCTTACTACTCAAAATGAGGTCCTCGTAGAAGATGCAGCGTCATCTGAGCTTGCTAGAAATACAGAATCTCAGGCCTCACCCTCACCTCCAGACTCAGAACCAGAACAAGATCCCCAGACGACTCACGTGCATACAGACGTGTGAGAAGCTCTGTCTTATTAGATGACCCCCAGACAAATCTTACAACATGCTTTATCACATCATACCAAAAATCTGATAACAGCTCCCTAATGATAACTGACCGTCCTCCACACAGCTCTTGAGCTCTCCGAGCTGTTCTAACTATTTGCTAATTCTCTGTTCCCAAGTCCAGTCTCCTCTGACCCAGGAAACGTCAAGTACGTTTCTTCCTCTGTGCCTTTGCTCTGACCCAGGTCATCTGAGTTGACACTCCTGACTCTAATCCTGTCAGGTCTTCAAGCCCCATCCCCGCTCCAGCTTCACTGCCTGTCCAAGAAGCTTTCACTGACTTTTCACCAACAGCTCTGGGTTGGAATTCCAGCTCCATGAAGACAGAGCTAAATGGCTGTGCGGCTTTGAGGAAATTACTCTTCTTTCCACCTTATTTTATTCATCTGTAAAACTGCAGTAATCTTAGCAAGGCCATAGATTTCTTCCGGAAATTAAGTAATGGAGATGAAGTGCTTATATCGTGCCTGGTCTCTAAGTAGTGCTTAAGAAATGACAATTAAGAAATTATTATTATTATTATTATCATTAAAAGTAGCTCTTTTAAAATTTCTGGCAAATGGCTATGCCCTGAACTTCATCTTGGCTTCTTAGAATTATAGCTTCATGCCTGTTTCTAGTGCCAACCCCGACTCACTCATTCATTCGTCTGATTAAGGGGAAGATTCTATGTGTCAGGCACTAGTCCAGGCTCTGGCAAGAAGGCAATGAACTAAGCAGACCAAAATTCCTGCTCTTAAGGAGCTGACAATCCACTGGGCTGATTGAGGCAAAAGTTATGAGCCAAAGAGGTAAAATATATAACAAGTTTGATGATAAGTGCTAGGAAAATCAATGAAACAGGGAAAGGAAAAGAAGAGCTTATGGGTGGGGGGCAGGGCATTTGCAGTTTTAGACAAGATGACCAGCAAAAGTATCAAGTGAGAACTGACATTTGAGGAAACGTCTGAAGGAGGTGCAGCAGTGAGCAATGTAGCTGTCTGGGAGAGAGAGAGGAAAGTAAGTACCAAGGCCCCAGGGCGGGATGCCTGGTGTGAAAGCAGGACAGCGAGCGGAGTCAGCGTGGCTCAAGGGCAGGGGGCCTGAGGGAGAGTATTAGGACGTGAGGTCAAGAGGTAGTGTGATGGTGTTGCTTGGTACCAAACACCCACCTTTCTCTAAGTGCTTCTCACTGAAGGTTAATCTTGTGACATGCCTTCAGAACAGTGCTTTCAGGATTCAAGTTAACTGGTTCGTTTAAAGTAGGATCCATAAGAACCTTCAGAGCAACATTCTGCAGAGCTAGTCTTCTGTGGACATACTTTAAGGAGATGCTACCATGTCACTGATAGCTATATCTACATATACACGTGTGTGTTTGCGTGCATGTGTGTATATTCAGTTTAACCTTCATGTTTGATAGTTTCACGCTGTTCTCTTAACCTGAGCAGATTTAAGTACTGCTTTCCCTCTAGAAGGCAAAGACATATTCTTCACTGTATATCTCTTATCATGCTTCTCCTTGCTTCTAGAAGCCTTACGGCACGATTCCATAGGCACTGAGCTCTCACTTCCCATCCTGCTCCAATATCCCAATGCCAGCCCCTGATAGGAAAAACTACTAACATCTCTCCACTTCCATATCACTTTCTCTCCAGTATCATCTCTAATCGTCCCAGACAGTGGTGATTCCAAAGTTATCCACTCTCAGGACTCTGCAATTTTCCTCTGTAGCCCTTACCATGACTGTACTTTATTACTGATTTATTCATTAAATAAATTAGGTATAGGTTCAAAGAATAAAATCTGTAGCATCCATCAGAACCTAGAAGAACACCTAGCCTGTCGCAAAGCCAGATGATATCTGTTAAATGAATCAATGGATAAATCCATGTGCTATTTCCTGATTTTCCTCATCTTGGCCCCTGCTTTGCCTCTGCTGGTCTACTGCTGCCCAGACTCTGACATCACAAGACACTGGGTAAATATATATATTAAAAAAATAAATAAAAAGTAAATGAACTTGAACACATACGTAAGGCAAGAGGCTTGGTTCACTATTCACTCCACAAATGCTGATCAAAAAGTGCAAAATTATTTTCAGGTTTTTTGGCCAGCCATCTGCGAGTGTGGTCCACACATTCTCCACCTCCGACCAGGCCAGCTCATCACCATACTAGAGGCAGAAAACACAGCACAGACTTTAGTAACGGCTGTCTTTTCAATATCAAACTTGCCATGTCATGAAATAATAGAAAATAATGCTTTTACAGACAGCTTTAATCTTTTCCACACTTTAGAGGAACAATCATTTCTTTCAACAAATCTGAACACAAGTATCATTAAGCACATATGATTTTAGCTTCCCCCCACCAAAAAGAAGATATTTTATATCTAATGAGAAGTTTTTTAAAGAAAGGAACTTACTGATAACACATACTTGTTTGGTTACCACAGGATCATCTAATCTCTTTGTCTATTTCTAACCTGTTTACTCCTAACTTGGTAATTCTGTCCAGCAACTGCAAATACAAAAACCATGTTACCTTTGCGGTCATGTACATCAGATTATTCAAAACCATGGCAGTGGCTTGTGGGGATCCCCAGCCTTCTCCTCGTAACCAGCGCCGGCTAGTCACCATAAGTTCTCGGTCTTTTAAGGAATCATCTTCATCTTCATCATGTCGCCTTGCTGTGGGCAACGGTTTTAAATCCACCAACTCGATGTTGTTCATCCACGGTAACAGGTAGTGCAGCATTACTTGCCTCCCAGAAGGGTGAGCTGTCTGAATTCTCTGGCTTATCTCTGTAATTAAGAACAAGTCAAAGAGGGAACGACTGATGTAATTGTGGTTTCCTTTGACTTATAATGAATTTAAATTTTAAATTTAACTTTTTAATTCTTAAAAAACAGCAAGCTTGATTTTATTCATTACATTTAAGAATTATGAGCACTGTTTCTCCTTTTAATGAATTTACCATTGATGACATCATAAAGAAAAGATAGCCGCTAACATATATCACACACTTAGCTTTTTTTGTTTGTTTGTTTTGCAGTACGCGGGCCTCTCACTGTTGTGGCCTCTTCCGTTGCGGAGCACAGGCTCCAGACGTGCAGGCTCAGCGGCCATGGCTCACGGGCCCAGCCGCTCTGCAGCACGAACCCGTGTCCCCTGCATCAGCAGGTGGACTCTCAACCACTGCGCCACCAGGGAAGCCCGCACACTTAGCTTTTATATAAAATCTCTGGCGGTTAAGAAAAACAAATGTCTGCACACTATTGGTGAGATTGTAAAATGGTGCAACTGCTATGAAAACAGCATAAGAGCTCCTCAAAAAATTAAAAACAGAACTATCATATGAGCTAGTAATTCCATTTCTGAGTATGTATCCAAAAGAATTGCAAGCAGGGTCTTGAAGAGATATTTGCACAACCACGTTCATAGCAGCACTATTTACAGTGGCCAAGAAGTGGAAGCACTCCAAATGTCCATTGATAAATGGATAAACAAAACACTCTAAATGTCCATTGATAAATGGATAAACAAAATGTGGTATATACATATAATAGAATGCTCTGCAGCTTTAAAAAGGAAAGAAATCCTGTTATGTGGTACAATATGGATGAATGCTTGAGGACAGTATGCTAAGTAAAATAAGCTAGTCATAAAGCCACAAATGCTGTGTGATTCTACTTATATGAGGTATCTAACATAGTCAAATTCATAGAAATAGAAAGCAGAATGGTGGTTACCAGGAGCTGGGGGAAGTTCAGGAAAAGGGTGGTTACTGTTTACTAGGTATAAAGTTTCAGTTCTGCAGGATGAAGAATTTCTGGAGGTCTGTTTCATAACAATGTAAATATATTTAACAGTACTGAACTGTACAGTTAAAATGATTAATATGGTAAATTTTACTATGTATGCTTTTTACCAAATAAATAAATGTAATTATAAGATAAAAGACAATCTTGATACATGGATGAATTTAAAGTGACCCATGAAAAATCTCACATATTTCGGTTTTATCTAGGGGAGACGCCTATGATGTGCTTATTGCTTTAACATTCATCTCATTTAATGCTCATGACAAACCTGTGTGGTGGACAGTCCAAGTAACTTGCCCAAGGTCAATGATCCAGTGGCAGAGGATTCAAATACAAGGTTGATTCCAAAGCCTGTGAGTTTTTATATGCTATTTAATTTCCATAAATCACTTCAAGTACAAACCTTCTTTCTCCTCAAGTCCCGTTTTGCCCACTAGGTCTTATACCTATGTACTCATCAGAAGGAATAAATATGGAAGCGTAGTGATTTGGAACTTGGCTCTGGAATCACACACACCTGGGCTTGAATCCCAGCTCTGCCACATACCTACAGGTTGACCTAGGGCCAACCTGTCAACCTCTGATCCTCAATTGATTATTCTGTAAGAAGGTAACAAAAGCAGCTGCATCATGGAGTTATTGTGCAAATTCAACATAGTACCAGTGAACTGCTCAGTCCAGTGCCTTGCACATATTTACGCTCAATTCTAACTTTTTACAAGAAGCCCTTCTGTTAACGGGTCAATGTTATTGCCATGAGTATGAAATATTAGACCTGGAGCTCTGAAAGTAGCTGAATGAAGAGATCCTGGCCGGGGGGTTGTAAGTGCATAGAGCAGCCGGGGCCATGGCAACACCCACTGCCATCCTGACCAATTTCATGAACTCTGAGACCCAGAGGACTCCTCTGTTTTCTGTGCTGGAGCCTCCAGAAGAAGCCCAGCAGCAGCAAAATTAGTGTTGACAGTGGTTACTACTTTGCGTTGATGACCATCCATGTCCATCTTGAAAGGGCTATCAGGACTGTGGGAGCTGGGAAAAAGGAAGGGGCTTTGATTGCTGCCATTTATCAGTGCAAACCAAACACGTGAGCTGCTTTAAAATCTGAATGTTAGGAGAACTGAAGTTGTTTTTTCCCCACTCAGGTCAGTTAGGGATGGGAATCAAACTATCTCCACCACTAAAATAGGTACTGTGGAAAGATGTGCGAAGAAGGCCAAGGCTTCTATGCCTTGAGCCCAAATGAAGGAAAGGATCCACTTAAGAACCCTGTTATTCCCTGCACGCCAATTTTGGTGCATTTCTAGTACTTGGATTAGAACAAGATCTTGCTGCAGATGAAGAGCAGAAAAACTAGCTGAGTGTCTTTTGTAAATATTATAATTAAAACTTTTCAGTTAAAGGATAAAGCACTATGGGGGCATCTGCAATAGTGTGCTCACTGGCCAGAGGTTAAGCTGGATGAACCCCCAAATTATCTTAAATCTAAATCCTGGGAGGCCCAGATATACAGGACATCTTGCCTGACACAGCCCTGATGTTTTCAAAACTCCTGCCAAGAATATCTGTTGGCCCACAAGGAAAGGAAACTGGACCAGAATGCAATGTGGGTTCCTAGCAATAGCTTTGCTTAAGGCAGTGCAGGACCTTTCCCTAAGATTAGAGCTTTTACTTATAGAAAGAAACTTGTATCTCTATCCCTGTCTATTTTTATTATTAAAGACAGACCAATACACAAGATAAACTGCATACCAGAAGATTCAGGAAGTTCTATGTCTACTAAAGAAATACTTTTCAATTGCCTGTGAAGCCCCCTTCTACCTTTTTTTTTTTAAAGCTGGGTTGAGGTGGAGAATGGAGGCCAAAGTTAGAATCCCTGCAGAGATTTTTAATAAGCAATCTCAATATCATGGTAGATAAGTGTTAAGAGTTCATACGGAAGAAAAAAAATTATCTTATATAAAGACATGTTTGGTTTTGATTCAACCTCAAATTTCATATATTTAAATTTCCTAAAAGTAGTTTTTCTCAAAATGGTTGCTAAAGAAAAACTATTAACCAGTTCAATGATCATACCTGAGAATATGGCGAGAGTTAGCTCAGGATATGCCCTTGCTAATTCTTCGGACAACTGATAATATGAAACAGAATACAGATGCGGCAGAGGAGACAGCTGGCTGAGTACTCCATCTGTTCTCTGAACCTCCAATTTGTGAGCATAGCGAAACATCTTCGGTTCCAGGATCTACAAGAATGCACACTCCATTAATTTAAGCTTTTATGGGTCCTCTAAATTACAGCTATAATGAAAAATATAAAATCTTCTCCCAAGAAATATTCCAGTTTAAAAGTTATATATGTTGTAAAGTTTTTCAGGTGCTCATTTCTAATTCCAAGAAATGTTTGCAAAAGATCTGTAACTCTTTACAAGCCTTTACATTCCCTTTGTTGAATGCCAGTAGCATAGTTTGAAAATAACTTCAGCGACTTAATATACAATTACTTAAAGAAGATTTACCACTTTTCCAATTCAAAACTATGACTGCATAAAAACATGTATACTTGAAAAAAAATTCTTCAAACCTATCTTATTTAATAACAGATTAAATATGGAATGTAAGCTAAAAATTCTTTTGACATTACACTATACAAAGAGCTACACTACTCAACTTTCTTCTTAATTAATAAAAACATTAGGGTATAATTCCTAAGATGGTCCCTACCAGCCTCAATACCACTTCAAACCCTTTGGAAAAATGTGCATCTCCTTGAATCCCATTCTTAACCCTTGGTTAAGAGTGAAGAACCACACCCCATTATCAATGGATATAATCATATATCCACACTTGATAAGTTAACTTTCTAGGTTATTTTCCTCAGTCTAGTAAAGAAATATTATAAAAGGTTATCATAAAAGAGCTAATTACTTTTCACTTGATTTTCAAAAACAAATTTGATTCGCATTATTCTTATCTGATGAACAGAAATAGTTAAATGCACACATAGGCCTTAACCACTCAGTTTTTATAAGTACACACACACAGACACAGACACAGACACACACACACACACACACACACAGAGGCACACACAGGTGAGCAGAAGGGGGGCTGCGGGAAGGGGAAGAGTATCGTACATAATCCCCTACAGGACATTTCTGAGTAGTTTGCATGACTTATAGACTTAAATGACCCATATTATTTTACTCTTCTATTTCTAATGGTAATCAGGAATTAACACCATACCCCACTATTAAAAATAAAGCTGAATGTTAGCATACTTTCAAGGCAAGAACAGATTATTATGCTTCATTAAATCCCAAGCAAAAATGTATTTTAATTAATGTTTGTTTACAAACCTGTAAAAGTTGCATAGCAACTTCATAGATACTTCGAGAAGAATCAGCGGCTTTAAACAGTATCAGATTGAGGAGCATCACCGTGTCACACTGATAATCCCTAGGGACAAACTGTACGTGTTAGGTAAAATAACGTTTAGAGGCTTTCACACCAGTTAATAAACATGATATAAAGGGAAGGCTACAGGCATGCAGCTGCTAAGCCTATGAGATGACTGCGTGTTTTTGTTTTTGTTTTTAAGGCAATTAGGTACAACAGATGCATGGGGATCATTATCCGTATTTGGTTAAATTTTGTTAGCACTTAAGGAAAGAAAGTACTGGTTCATTATTATTTCTGAGTTCAAAAGGACAGGTTTTCTTTTTTAGGGAAAGCTAAATAAAATATGAAAGACAGTAGTATCTAGAGTACCTGTTCTGGAATACATTAGCTATGGCTTTAAAGCAGCCAGCTGCCACTCTCTTGGAACCAGTGTAACAGCGATCCACAGCCCAGTACATCAGGTTGCTCTGATCCGGGTTCAGCTCCAGCAGTAATGTAACTGCTTCACAGCCCAACTGATGAACCTAAGTAAAGGTCACAAAATTGCCCAGAACAGAGAAAGGGATATATTATTCGTCTACTCCTCTATATTTTAATTAAAATAATATAGTGCATATATTCACTGTATTGAATCACGAAAATCAAGCCTCCTTTTGTTCAACTCTTTCTCATTTTATTCAGCCAGCAGAAAAACCAACGTGGAAGAATTATGCTTGGTCTCCTGCTTTTTATATAAGACTCTTAGAAGTACAATTCTCTTCTCCAGCAGAGCCCCGGAGGTGGTTGATGAATATGAACAGTGATTAAGTGCTTTCAGGAAAGTGATTTATTAACCTCTCCAGTTATTTTTATCAAGCTTTATTCTTGTTTTTGATAACCCAGTAGAAAAATTATTCTGAGGGGAAAAAATGTTAAGTCCTATTTTAAACTGTGAAGTCTGTGTGTGTGCAGAATGAGAGTAAGGAAGTCAAGAAAGAATGATTAATTGGAGAGTGGTCAAAAAAAATTCAACTAAACATAGCAAACAACGTATTTTTCCATGGAGCTCAATGTATTCCACAATTAATATTCTTTTATTGACTCAGAACTCTATTGTGATATATATACACACACTACTGTATTAATTCTATAATATAAAAGGGAAATTAAAATTATTCAAATGAGTACTAAATAAGAATTACAAATCTCGTAGTTTATGGTATCCTATTTAATTTTACATAATATTTTTTTTTGCCTGTAATTCTAACCTAGCTTATGTTAAAAAGATATGTTCAGTGGGCCATACGATAACTCTAAATACTGCAATGACAATTGATTGTAGAACTTTAAGGGAACTGTCATAAGTACCTTTTTGTCCAGAGAGTCCAAAATGTTATCCAACCATTTGTACAAATATCCATCTGATGAAAGTCCTACATTATCTGCAACAGGGCCACAACATAGTACAGCAGACATAGCCTTCAAACAATAATATTAGAATTACATTTAAAACATTTAAGGGTTAAATGTTGGTTGCTTAATGAGAAGAGGCAGGATATTTTACTCATGCTTATGTAGCCACAATATCGTTAATTTTTTTCTTTATAAAGAAAAGCAAAATAGTAACTTTTGAAATGAAGAAATTTACTATGAGTAGTATGAAAATATCGTGATACCAGATAAGACATGGAGTTTGAACAGTATTTGAGGAGAAGAGGGAAAAAAAAAAAAAAAGACCAAGAGTAAGTACTTAAGTAGGAAAAAAATAGTTATTCCTTTGAGGCAATCCTCAGTTCTTTAAGAGAATGGCTCCCAATTTTGGTAGATTCTGGAACTTTTTTGCATTGTATTTTGTACATTTAAATAAACCTACAGTATAAATGTTTGAATACAGCAGGCAAATGTATATTCTCTCAGGTACTCTGAAGAAATCCCTATCCGTTTTATAACACCAGGCACTGAGAGACAAAAAAATTTAACTCCACTCTTAACATAAGAAAAAAGAAATCAGATTTCTAGGTAAATACCTTTAGTGCACAGTACTGATGTCTGTTAATTTGCATATTTCTATCACTGTATCTGTCCAAGGGCGTAAACATGATGCTAAAAGGACCTGCCCAGTGACTGAACAGCATAAACAGACTGTGACGAAGGCTCTGTTGAGGAAAAATACTTCTTCTCTGGTGTACTGTAAATAAAAAATAGGTAGAAAACATTATTTCCATTTCTTTTTTCCTTAATACGCATGTCAACTTCGTTACTGAATATATATTATAAAAAAAGAAAGCAAAAGCTTTCATTTTAACCTACCGCGAACCTCCAGAGTAACTGAAATTATTTATATATATGCAAATAACAGGAACAAAGTTGCAGTGCATGTCATCATGTAGTGCAGTGTTATGTGAGATGCAGCGTTATATGAAATACGGCATCTTGGCAAGCAGAATTTCACGGCAGTCACAATGCTGCCTGAAGGCTGGCACAGAGCTGAGAGTCGGGACCCTGGCTTCTCCCTGGGCTGTTGCTGGCTACACGGTAACCTTGCCGAAACATTAACACAACATACTTCTGGATCTTGGTTCATTGGTAAGAGAGGGCTTTGGACCATATAAGCTCTTTTCAGCTATAAAAGGATCATTACATGGAATATTGATATACATAACTGACAACAGGGGAGCTGATCTACTTGTAGTAAAGTGTGAGGCCTGGAGTCCAAACCCATTCTGCTGCCCTTTGCTGCTGGTTTAGATGATTTCCAAGGATTCTTTCCACTTTAAAAATCTATTCTACAAGTTCTCTGCATCAGTTCTTGTTGAAGAAACTCAATAGTACCGTAATGAACCAATGTGGAAGTTGCAGACAAGTGTTGAGTAATGGACTAAATTACATCTTTACATCAGTGAGCCGAATTCAGATCAGAAAATTTAGAGGAAAAAAAGGCTCTCTTCCTCTATATAGCATCATTTGCCCCTAAAGTTCAAAATAGGTTTTCTGCACTTGAAATTAATGTATCTAAAGAAGTGCTTACAGGACCCTCCTATAAAATACAACCATTGCCTTTCTTTAAAAGTCAACTATTTGCATATACTTCTTTTTTTTTTGCATATACTTTTTAAGGTAACAAAGTAACTTTAATTCTTTCATAGAAAGAAAAAGAAACATTTGTATTTACATTTTATATCAAAAGCTATAACCACATTTTTACACTTGTAAAGTATTTATGGCTTTTTAAAATGCAATTGCATATAGTAATCTTCCTGCTGTCTCAACCAGTACCTGGCACGTAGTATGTGTTCAATAATAGGCACACATCTGTTAAAGGAATCATGAGTCACACTGTATCCTTATTATACTCTACTTCTGTGCCTATACCCTTCTCCCATTAGTCAAATGTATCTTGTTAATTCTATTCTCAAATACCACTTGGAGCATTATGCTCTTCGCTCATTGTATCTGGAACAAGTTTGTCCAAAGAGTTTATTCTACTGATTTCTTCAAATTTTTGTTAGTGTCTTGACTGTCGTTGAAAACCTGTGTTGGGTTGCTTTTTGATTTCTAGTCATTGATACTAATTCAAAGGTAAAACAAATTCTTGCTATCTGTGTTACCCTGACATATTTTTCATATGTTCACAAGTTGCTTGTCAACATCGATTACAAAAGCTCAGGGGGAGAAAATAACACGATGGTCTCTTAATATTCATTAATAGTTCGAGGAGCTAAAAAATCGTACCTGGAACATTCTGAATGATATTCGCCACTAAGGCACTAAAATGGCATCGTATATCCTTCAGTGTGTCAGAGTCTTTTTCATTTTCTGCTTCCAGGAGTTGTCTAGTTAAATCTACATATTCCAATAAAGTGTTGTTGAGGAAATGTGTTTCACTATCAAGGCCACCGCTTGCACTGAAAATATTAAAGGAAATACATGGTAAAGAAAATGTGATTTTAAATTATAATTTAAGTCAAAATAAATTCCTAATAATCAAAATAAGAATAATATATATTAAAATTTGCATAGCCGTAGCACTGTGCAACTTATAAAAAAAATTGAATGAACAAGATTTTGGCTTGCTGAAATATAAAAATACGTGGTGCTTCATAATCAAGGAACTGCCAATGTAATTTATTCAATTCCATATCCAACTTCAATCACCTATTGTGAGTGCTAAATGTTATTTTCTCTCCATCAAAATATATTGCTTTTTAAAATAAAGAAATAAGCAGACACATGGATGGGGTAGGGAGGATCAGTTTAGAAGGTGGAGAGAGGAAAGACTAATTCTATATGTTTGCATAGTTGCCCCACATATTCATATTATACCTTTAGCATAATCAATCAAATGTCCATTAGGTACTTATTCTCAGCAAGATTCTAGCATAGGTATTACCGGGGATACAAAAATTTAAGAGAATTCAAGTAAGAGAGCTGGTTTTCAAATCTTCTCTTTAGACTTTGGCAGTTGCCCCAAGAATCTCTACAGTAAGATTCTCTTTGAGGCCAAGGTCCTGGGCCTGAAGCCTACTGACTGCAGGGGGATCGTTTGGTTAGAGTCACAAGTCCTGGATTCCAGTCTTATTCCATCAGTTATTAAGCATGTGACCAGTAGCTACTTCAGAGCATTTTAGTAATTTGCTTAACTTCTCCTTGTTATAATTGAAAAATACCTCTAAAATGTATGACTTTAAATATGCTTTTCATAGCTGCGAATAGTTTTTTATAAATATCCTACAGCCATGAAAATAAGAGAAAGAAGCAACAATGGTACTAGAGCATATTAAAAATATCAGTCTACAACAATAAAAATATGTTGAATATATTCACTCAGAAATTTTTTCCTTTATTCCTTAAACGAATGTTTTTTAAACTCTGGGTCATGACTTCTTAGTGGCTGGGAAACCAATTTAGTAGACTATAACCTGGCCCAGAATAAACTCTGAGTACCTACTATGAATCAGGCACATAGGATCGATTGGGTGAACAAATTAAAGATCCCTGCTGTCTTGCCATTCAGAATTCATCTTTTTTTCCTTAAGCAAAAAAATAAAAAGTCCATAATAGTCCATAACGGGTAACTTTATATTGATTTCTCTTGGGGGGGAAAAAAAAAGACAAATCCAAAAACAAAACATGCAACTGTGTTACTAACATTACATTAAAAGCAATCAAGGAAAAAAGGATTCAGATGTGTATTAGGTTAATTTTTTGCATCAAGTTCAGTGTCAAATTCACTTTGGCTAACTTCCACTGTTTTATTTTTGTGGAGGACAAAAAAAAAAGTGATGTTTCTCTTTTCTTATTTTCATTTGTTTTCCATGTACTATCATAGTAAATCAATGGCTTAAATTCTCTTTGATTAAAGCTATATTTTGAAAGCAGTCGTCAAAAGCATTCGATGCTAAATATGAAAGGTGTTAGGCACACTGAGAAAAAATGATCAGGACAAATGGTAAAGTAACAATAAATACAACACTTGTTTGATTATTACTACTTTTTTCTTCAGGATCTTTTTTCAGTTATCCTTTTTGGAAATGGTCAGATTCCTTTTTTTTCCCTCCTTCAATGGTCAGGCAACACCATTTACCTTCCTAAGGAAATAGTTATTTCTCAACATAAAGCTGATGGAATTTTCCTCGAGGGGATGGTCTTAGTGTCAACAATAAGCTCAGGTTTTATGTTTTTTATTTGAAAAGGGTGGAAACAAGAATTATGGCTTTGGATTTCATACTTTTTCTCAGCACAATAGATTAATAGTTGATTGAAATAAATTTGCAAACCTTAAAATGTTTAGGCTTTAAACATATGATTTTTACAACTCCAGAAGAAATAGATCTTAAGAACAAGGTAAGACATAGTTAGATCGGACACCAAAAGAAAAAAAAAAAAAGGCTACTGTCCACTTGCCTAGATTACTAGATCCTCCAAAATATTAAAATCATAAGAACATTACACCCAATTTTTGCCTGAAGCAGTATGTACCAGTGGTAGAACTTCAATACATTTTTTAGCCATGGGTTAATGTACCAGATGCATCTTTGGTAAATAATGTTTATAGTGGTACAGATTTTTTGTTGTTGCAAAGGTGCTTTTCTGTATTTCCTCAGAGAAAAAATATTACAGTCCCTAGTTTTAAAAAAGTTTTAAAAATCAAAATCCAATACTGACCTGTGACTAATGACACCGGCATCTGCCAGCAGTTCAAATATTCGTACCAGTTGTACTCGTAAAATATCTCGACGCCTGCGTCGTTTCATGTTCTATTCCAAAGATAACAAAGATGTTAATTAAAAATCCTTCAAGGAAGTTGACAGAAAAGTTGCTGGTGTAACTTGGAAAGAATAATGTGAATGTCTTAGAGCTTGGGGGCTCATTATTTTGCTTGTGCAAGGTAGATTTGGGGCACTGTGGTGGCTATTGCATCAAAAAGGTATGCGTGGATAGTCTGAAATTAACGAGCCAAATAAAATCAAATGACATTTTACACAGTAGTAACACTTATGAGGTGAGAAAATAAAATTCTACACTTTACAGTTACTTTTAGGTCAGATTTGCTAATCTGACAACTTTAGAGGAACTGAAACAGTTTAGTAAACTGTTCCCTTTGGATGGTAAAGAATCCCTAAGATACTCCCAAATAATATGACAGAAGGGCAGGGAATATATCACACAGGGGACTGAGAAACCCCACAGATTTTGCTCATGCCATGGTTTTTCACTTAACAATTCTGACACACAAAAATACAAACAAAAACAAATTTCTTTGATAATCATGGCACGAATTAATATGTTTGTCTTACTAGGGCCAAAGTACTAACACCTAGGGTAATAGCTGTAACATCTTAACTTGATTCTGCTTCTAGCAGAAACTCATATAATGGTAAGATATAATCATCTCCTATAGCACTTTCTTCTATAGCTCGTTATGTCATTTATGATATAATTTTCATAATACAGAGCAATTAAAAATTAGTCATTCACTTTCATGTCCACAATCCAGTTTTCTGCCTTCCAAAAGCAGGCCAATTTGTGGATAACCAATTCATTAAATTTACTGTTTCTTTTAGCTGTTATGAAGTTTGCTGCAATTCATATTGAATGAAATGGTTTTTTAACCATCTTTGACGATTTTTGCAAAGTTTTAGTCAACCTGTTTTCACTTTGTGTCCATAGAAAGATTGTGAATCTAATGCTCTCAAAATATATCATACATTCAAGGCACATCACTGTGCACATCTATTCACCTGCTAAGATGACTTTTTGCCCTGAAATTTGTAAGTACAAATATTGCTACTTAATTTTATTTCCAATTCCACTTCGCTCTAATAAATCATTTTGCACTGTAACCAACACGATCAATCTGAAACAAAAATTAATCAATTACAAAATGGAGATACTATCACTACTCCACAGGGCTGAATTACAAACGAGGAGTAAAGAATTACAGATGCTGTTTTAAGGTCCCTATAAAAAGTAGCTATTGTCACCATCTCCCTCTCCTGCTAAAATTCCTCAGAGGATCTCCAACATTAATAGCAGTGACTCTCATTCAATGTTCTACATCAGATTCATATAAGGTGCTGTAAAAAATAGATTTCTGAGTTCTGTTCCAGGGATTCTCATTGAATAGGCCCAGGAATCTATAATCTTTAGCAAGCTCTCCCAGCGAATTCTCAGATTCCACTGCCATATGGGGCACTGCCACTGGTCTACTGGATAAAGCTGAAACCAAGAGCCTTTCATAAGATAGTTCCTTTTTTGCTTTCCAGCCTAACATTCAGTCACTTTCCCCATGACATAATTACAAAGAAAAATCTGCAATGTCCAAAATTTTTAAATAAAGTTTGCAAATGCCGTTCCTCTACCTAGAATGTCTTTCCCTTGCTTGTCCACTGGGGACTATGCTTCAAAAATTCACCTCAAATGTCATGCTTCACCTATAAAGCATTCTCTTACACCACGGGCAGAATCAGAGGCTTTCTCCTCTGTAGCTCATGTAACCCTTTATCTATGACTTTATTTGAGTGCAGAATAATTGTTATAATTATGGATTACATATCATCTGTCCCAAAAGACATGTGGCTTCTGAAAGTTGCTCTGAACCTCATGTGTAGATTTGGGGATCTAGACCTGGGCTTGGCAAAACACAGTCCTCAGGCCAGATCTGACCCACTGCTGCCAGTAACTATAAACAGAGTTTTATTGGACTACAGAGCAACACCCACTTGTTTAGTTGTCTAGGCAGCAAAACTGAGTAGCTGCAACAGAGACAGGATGGCCTGCAAAGATGGAAATACTATCTGGTCGTTTACAGAGAAGGTTAGCGGGCTCCAATCCAGACTCTGACCATCCTAACTTCAGGTAGAGCAATTATATATCTGTATTACAGAATGGGTTTCTGAGTAGGACCTCCTGTTGGGGCGGGGGAAAGAGTTCTACACATTTTTAAAATGTTGAAAACTGCACTAGACTTATTTACTTATTTACTTCTGAACTTCTAACTTTTGTTATATTGTATAGAATAGAGAAGCCAGTTTTAAGCGTTTGCCAAATAAATATTTAATGCTAGAAAACTACACAGCTTACCTCTGGCCTTCGTTCAAGTGCTTCTTTAATTATGGGATGTAATTCCTCTATTAGTTCCCTAGAAGAAAAATGATGTTCATTCATTTAATTAATAGCTAAATATATAATCTGACATGTAGAAATATGTAAATATTAATATAATGATGTAAACTAACAAGTGTTAACCCTGATCCTACTGTTTTAAACACAATTTTTATTGTATTTTTGTTTGTTTGCTTTGGTTTGGTTTTGGCCACACCGCGCAGCTTGTGGGATCTTAGCTCCCCGATCCGGGATCAAACCCAGGCCCTAAGCAGTGAAAGCGTGGAGTCCTAACCACTGGACCCCCAGGGAATTCCCTGTTTTGTTTTGTTTTGATTGGGAAATAACATGCACTCTGTAGGACATTTGGAAAACAGAAAAAATGGTATAGGCCACCTATTCTAATTTGTAGAGATAAATACAATCTGTTCAATCATTTTCAACCCACATACATTTTACATAGTTGAAACTCCAACATATATAAAATAGTATCCCTTTTTCTTTAATTAACACTAGCAATAACCACTTTCACATGCCATTAATTAATTCATAATGCTCTAGTACTGATAATTTTCCTAACCATTTTCAGTTATTACTGTTTCATTAAATTTTATCTAACTTTTTAAATAAATACTGTCCAGTGAACATCTTTGTACACTAATCTTTGATTTCATTTCTGATTATCTCTGTAGGATTAATCCTTACAAAGGAGATTAATGGGTCAAAGGGTATGAACTTCATGAAAATAATCTTTTTGTTGTTTTGCTTATATTCTGATTTTAAATTGCAAATGTACTCGTTGTAGAAAATTGGGAAAAAACAAAAAAATAAGAAGAAAATAAAATCCATCCACGATTTCATCATGTATAGAAACTGCTGCAGACATTTAAAGTATCTGCCTCAGAATTGTTTCTATTTATGGGGATTTGTTTTTTAAGAAATTGAGATCATTTTTGTATCTCACTTTTTCTATTAGCACGATCGTGTGTTTACTTGTCATAAAATTATCTTCCAACACTTCATTTATAATGAATGCTATCCCACACCTACAGACATATTACAATTTATTAACCTATTCTCTGTTGTACATGTTATCTTGGAGACAAAACATCAAACATCACCCCATATCAATGGAGGACAACCTCAAAAGAATAAAGTCAGGATCCATCAGGCAACAACAAAGCAGAAACTCAGGCAAAAATGAAGAATTTGCTTTATGACTATCAAAAACACCAAGAATAATATAAAATATGTACATAAATACTTATTTTAAGAATAGTCATTCTCTTGAACAAGAAGGGGAAAAAAACCTACAGTTTTAAGCAACAGATCAAGATTATAAACTAACAGAATCAGTGTGTAAATAAATCAGGTAGGAAAATATTACAACTTTACACGGCACTTTATAATTTCTAGAACGTATTTATGTATAATATATATTTGATTTCCATAATCATTCTTTGAAGAAAATATTGTGTTATTTACTCAATCAAAATGAGGAAATAAAGGCTCAGATAAAGTAAATAACCTGTTAAAGGTTAAATGGCTAATTAGCTGGTAAAAGTCAGGACTGATATGCAACTATCCTGATAATAAGTACTCTACCTCACCTTCTCTCCAAGGAGCCACATTTGCTATTTTAGGGCATAGAGAAAACATGCAAAGATAATTACCTAAAAGCTCCTGGGTTGGTCCTGCCAAGACCTAGAACAAGGGATTCTGTGATTTCCATGCTCTCAGAGCGCATCATTGGAACTATGTGCTTAAACAAAGATGAAGGGGATGGGATGCCAATAATCTGGAAAAAAAATATTATATTTATCGCAGCCACTAATGATAGTACATCCAACTAAATAATTTGACATTTCAACAGTATTTGGTCAAGGACAATGGATAGGTGACATTTTAGAATGAAAGTCGTTTCAAAATTCACTTGTGGTGTACATAATCTAAAAGAGTTAAACGATTTATCCAATGGCTCGCTACAAGTTCGTTAATGGAAGTGGGGTTTCCAGGTCTCTTAATTCCTTACAGACACTCATCATCATATAATAGGCTGTTTATCCATCAGCCTATTTCTCTCGATCTGTAAAAATGAGTAAAAAAATTACTTCTAAAAGAGTCATCAGTGTTAAAGTTAGACACCCAGGTGTTAAGTTTTGTCAATTTCCTCCAACTACCGGATAATATTTTGTGTCATATCATGAAGACTACGTCACTATTCTTATCAAGTTATTTGTACCCCTACACAATCCAGGGAAATTCTAAAAGAAAAACTTTACGCATTATTGATTCCAACTAAGAACCCATAAAAATAGTAATAGGATTTCTTGAACTATTTTCAGTATTAGTCCAAGTAACTAATGCACTTTTCAACCAAGTTATTTTATTGTCCTGAAAAAGAAATTTTAAAACATTATTTTTATGCTTCCATTTGGATTCGGTGGCAGGTGCAGAAAACTTACTTTAGAATCAATGCTGTAGCCACTATCAGGGGTGGACGCCAGCGTCTCAGGAGGAGAGCACCTCACGGAACCCGCAGATGTTGAAGATGCCGTGGAAGTCGCCGCACTGCAGCAAAGAAGCAGGTAGTTTCTCCACAGGCCCATGTAGGAGTCACTGCTCGTGGTAGTATTTACTTTCTTAGCATTGATGGGGCTACTGAAAAAAAGAAGAAGAAAAACAGGAAGACATAAATAATACATGTTTTGAAAAGTTTTTGTTTTTAAACTAAAGCTAAATTTCTATCAATTTAGGGGAGATGGTTAGCATACAGTTTTTATTACTACCACTGAATCCTGGTGGAATAAGATATAATGAATAAAATATTAGATTGAAAAACAAAACACATTATAGGATCATTTTAACCTAATCTATTATTTCTGTGAGTACAGCTAGTATTTTATCAGGTCACATTGTATAACTTGTTATACATGCTCCACGTAGGGAAAAAAAGTGAAAACAGAATGAAAATCACCTTTAATCCTATGCCAAAATAAGCACTGTTAAGTCTTCTACATATCTTCAACTCATATACATTAAAATAAAGGCATAAATACATCTCTTTCATTTAATAAAAACTGAATATTGTTTCATTTGTTTTGTACATGCTTTTTTATACTTAACATATATATTTAAACATCTTCCATGTAAATTAATATACTTCCATGACATCATTTTTGATGACCATATATCAGAGAGATTATCATGATTGATACAGCCACACTTTCACTGTCAGATATTTTAGCTAATAGTAATTTTCCCCTATTATACACAACACTATACATTTGGATATATGCTTAATTATAATAAATGTTTTGTTATTTTCTTGAGTAAATTCCTGAAAATGGAATTGCAGAGTCAAAGAATATCTACATTTCTTTTTAACATCTTTATTGGAGTATAACTGCTTTACAATGGTATGTTAGTTTCTGCTTTATAACAAAGTAAATCAGTTATACATATACTTATATCCCCATATCTCTTCCCTCTTGCATCTCCCTCCCTCCTTATCCCACCCCTCCAGGTGGTCACAAAGCACCAACCTGATCTCCCTGTGCTATGCGGCTGCTTCCCACAAGCTATCTACCTTACATCTGGTAGTGTATATATGTCCATGCCTCTCTCTCACTTTGTCTCAGCTTACCCTTCCCTAGAATATCTACATTTTTAAGGCTTCTATCAAATTTCTGTTTTGAGAGATTAGACCAATAAGATATTCTGGAACAATTCCATAAATCTTTCCAAATACCAAAAATTCTGTTGGGATTAAGGACTGAGAGCAAAACAAAGACAGGGAAAATACTAAGCTTTATTCCTCACCTTCAATAGATTTATAATCTATTGATAAATAATACGTATCGTTTCACTGATTCGTCGTTTCTCAGTATCTTAAAAATGTTCAGAGCACTGTGACAGCAGTAAAAAAAAAACAAAAACAGAAACCTGCTAAAAAAATGAAAATCACTGCCATCATTTGTGCTAGGAGAGATATATAATAGAGAAATAAAACAATGTCAGATGGCACTAAGTTTGATGAAGAAAAATAGAGCAGAAAGGGGATATAGGGAATGGTGGTAGGAGAGGCGCTTATAATTTAAAATATGGTAATTAAAGGACACTAAATAAGTTCATAAATGTTACACAAGGTGGCATGTGTCAATCTTCTTTAAAAAACCAGCATCCAATACACAATACCTGAGAATCTACATAGATATATAATTAACATGTATGTGTATATATAAACAGTAAAAACAAAAACAAAAAATATATGTGTGTGTGTATATATATATGTTTATATATATAAATGTATATATAGATACACACAAATGCAAAAGAAGAAATAATTACTCTGGGTTGGAGATATAAGAGAAGGCTTTAAAAATAAGGTGGAATTTGCGATGCGTCAGATATGGGCAGGGCATAAAGAAAACAAAAGGCATTCTAGGTTCATGTGAACAAAAACTCACGGAATAGACACTGCAGACCACATTCAGTGAACTCTGAGAGGTTTATTTTGGCTCCAACATAAAGTACATGGATAGCACTGATAGAAAGTAAGGGAGAAAGTACAGACTGGAGAAGCCAGGTTTGTGCAGTATTTTTTTTTTTTTTTTTTTTTTTTTGCGATACGCGGGCCTCTCACTGCTGTGGCCTCTCCCGTTGCGGAGCACAGGCTCCGGACGTGCAGGCTCAGCGGCCATGGCTCACGGGCCCAGCCGTTCCGCGGCATGTGGGATCCTCCTGGACCAGGGCACGAACCTGTGTCCCCTGCATCGGCAGGCACTCTCAACCACTGCGCCACCAGGGAAGCCCTGTGCAGGCTTTAATATGAGCTGAAGGTGTTAAGTTTATCCAGGTGTTGGGTTTATATGGTCAAGTTATATGACAGGAGGACTCATGCCATGCATATTGGATAAGGTGAAATCAGGAACCCAAACTCAAATAAATTCTCTTTAAAATTTAAGAGCAAGACTAACCTGCAGTTATAAAGCCTTGATCAACTCTCCATCACATCACCAGTTACTCCAACTCTTTGCCATTATCCTCAGAACTAAAACCAATGTCATTATCACGAATCCCTAACAGTGGACGGCCTTCCTTACAGTGTTGTCAGGAAAAGTAAGGTCACTGAACTCAGTTTCCCTTCACTTCTCACCCTTTATCTACAAACTTATCTATACTCGCAACCATATTCATCTTCGGATGATTTCCTCATTAATTCTTTCATTCACTGGACACAAACTACGTACCAAGCAGTGTGTTATTAAGTAAATGAACGATTACAAATTGGTGAGACCAAATTATACGAAAAGAATGAAAGGATAATGAGACTGGATCCTTTACAACTTTCATCTCCCTTCTTCACATACCAGTATGTTATGGCATGTTATTTATGGGATTTCCAATTTGTAGAACTTTTCAAATGCATACCTTATGAAGGCTGACAGTCTATACATTTTAAAACCTGCACTAGAAAAACAACTTACTTTATATCAACTTGTGGGGATAACAACTGAAGTCTTGTGTATGCAAACATCCAAGCATAGCTCACAGCTGTAGGGCAGTGTTTTGGAAGGTTTTCTTGCTTTAAAAAACTGGAGAGACTTATAATCCATGGATCTTGGCCTTGGGTCACATGTGCAAATATCCATATGTGCGATGGACTAATCACATCAAACTGGTGGCTAATAGGAGAAGAGTTCCATTCTGCTAATGTCTGTAAATCTATTGAGCTAGGGCAATACAGCAAAGTAGTCTAGGCAGATAAAAAAAACAAAACCAATTGATTATTGTATATTTCAACAACTTTCAAAGTT
Source organism: Neophocaena asiaeorientalis asiaeorientalis (assembly GCF_003031525.2). Taxonomy (NCBI): domain Eukaryota; kingdom Metazoa; phylum Chordata; class Mammalia; order Artiodactyla; family Phocoenidae; genus Neophocaena; species Neophocaena asiaeorientalis. The sequence goes on along the minus strand of NW_020173388.1, from coordinate 7,862,971 downwards.
TTGCCATATAAATTGCTTTTAACTATAAGTGGCCTATTGTTAGTTTCTGGAACAGAGGTTCTTAAACAGGGGTAATATGAGCAGAGAATTCCTGAAACTGCATATAAGCTGTTTCGTGCACATGTGTACATGCAATTTTCTGGAGAGAGATTCCATAGTTTGTGTTAGTCTCAAAAAAGATCCATAAACCAAAAAGTTTAAGAACCACTACTTATGTAATTCATGTATGAATATGCAGCTTTCACGGGCATACTGAAGCTGCTAGAGAACTCAAAAATGAACCACTGACTTTCATGCTGATGTGCCCTATATATGCATAAGTGGAACAGACGGGGAAATGGGCTCCTCTCCAGAGGTACATATTCTCAAATATTTGCTCAATAATATTCAAAGCTCTTATACTGAAGAGATAAAGACTTACCTTAAGAGCAAATTACTTATGATTCAAACAACAACAATGACAACAAAACAACAACAAAAACCGGAGTCTTAAACTGAACAGAGGCCCAATTCACTCGATCATTCAACAGATATTCATAAAGTACCTGCTCCGAGTCAGGCACTGTTTTAGGCACTAGAGACAGCCATCCATTTCTCAATTCATGGTTAATAATCTAAAACAGAATGCTTTATTTATTTTTATTTATTTATTTATTTTTTGCGGTACGCAGGCCTCTCACTGCTGTGGCCTCTCCCGTTGCGGAGCACAGGCTCCGGACGCACAGGCTCAGCGGCCATGGCTCACGGGCCCAGCCGCTCTGCGGCACGTGGGATCTTCCCGGACCGGGGCACGAACCCGTGTCCCCTGCATCGGCAGGCGGACTCTTAACTACTGCGCCACCAGGGAAGCCCAAACAGAATGCTTTAAATTGCACATACTTATAACCATCTCTTAGGTTTATAAAATTTATTAATATCTCTCTTGGTTACATATAACTCGTGAGGTATGAGAGCCAAGTGTTATGTGGAAAGCACAGAAACCTCTTGTCCAGCTATTCCAAAACGGGAAGAAAATAATTTCAAGTGGTAAAGTGTGATGGTTATTCTTATATCAGTTTTGAAATCTTGATATATGACCTTTTCTTCCCCCAAGCCAAACTAAGAAAGTTGGCATCAGCTTTCTTATGTATGTGTTGACAAAGTGTTTTTCTGCATCTTAATGAGTCAAATTACATATGACTCGGGCATAAAATACTATATATTTACTCTATGCACTTAAATTTACGTGGCAAAGCAAACAAATACAGTTACTGAAGGTGCAGAGCGCAATATTTTGCTTCGAATTTCAACAAAAATTTTCCCCATAGCCTTTTAACCAGCATATATAGGTCAAGAATATTATATACTGTAATAAATAGCAAACAGTAGTTGACAGCAGCTTCAGACTTAAGAGAAATTTTTTAGATTGGAATGGTTGGAATTTTACAAAGATGAAATATTTTTATTTCTGTGGGAAGAGTACTGACCATAGCATAAACTAGTGCCACTTTGTGTGTGTGTATGCCACTTTTTTAAAAGTATTTTTTATTTTTAAAGCCCTTTACCATTTTCAAAAATACTTTCTAATGCATGACATTTGTAAAAGAAACTCATGTATATACGTATGTCTTAAGTTCCAACACACGATTGAATAGCACAAAATCATTAAAGTTACCTGATCGGCCCCAGTGAGATGGATGAAGCTCTCAAGAATGGATGGGCTCAGCCTGTCCATCACATCTATGGCTAATTCGTCATCACCCTATAAAAAAGATATCACATGTCTAAAAAAGTTTAGGAATGTTTCAGAAAAGCCGTCAAACCTAGGTAAACATTAAAACTCACTTTAGCCCTATTTGTTACAAATGGAATCGAGGGCAGGTGGGTGAGCTTAGACCCTGTCAAAAAGATCTTGTTATAAAGTAAATTATCCCTGTCGGTAAAAACAGAAATGGAATAAGGATGGACAAAAGGAGTTTTTAAGTACTTTCATTAGGTAGCTGGATGAGATGTCTAAATCTTACCTTAGGTATTTCCAAAAGTGCAAATAAAGCCCGTATTTCTCTAAGGACACTGACAGCTAATCTCCTAGTGGCAGGTCGACTGCTACAGAGAGTGACAAGTGCAAACCCTTCGACCACATGGAATACATTGGAACACGGGCTCCTTTCCAGAGGAGGGGGATGAGAAGCTCCATTAACCATACCATGCTTGAAAAGTAAACAGAAGTTAGAAAATATATGTATGTATAGACATTCTAGTAAAACAATTACTAAAGAGTAAAGCAAATCATAAAAATGACGGCTATAGGTCTGTCTCAGCTCAAGAAATTTAAATAACATTTAATTTATAAAAATGTCATAGTCACATAGTGAAAAAAGCATTTAATTGGCAGTCTAAACAGGAATTCTGTACCTAAGTTCTATCACTCTCTGGCTACTTTGTAAATGCCTTAGAGCTGACACTTAAAGTCACTACTGGCCTAACATTTCTATATGGAAAATGAGGGGACTGGATGGTATTCTTTGTACTCAAAGTGTGGACCAGCAACGTGGCATCACCTAGGAGCTCGTCAAAAAGAGATTCTCAGGCCCCTGTGATTTGTAGGCTCTTTAAAGGTTGAGAAGCTGGGTTGGCTTAGATGATCCAGCTCTAATATTCCAAGATTCTATGACTTAACACATTATCACAAATCAATAATTTGAGCAACTTTTATGGTTAAGAAGCACACATACTGTAATGTGAAATGGGGACTGGTGCCTTTGATAAAACAATCAAATAACTCAGCTGAAAGGCTACCAAAATTTTTTATTATATCAGCTTTAAATATATTGGAAACAACCTAAATGTGAGCTAGAATTGCCTCTAATTTCTATGTTCATTTAAAAATAATTATTACCGGGACTTCCCTGGTGGCTCAGTGATTAAGAATCCATCTGCCAATGCAGGGGACACGGGTTTCAGCCCTGGTCCAGGAAGATCTCACATGCCACAGAGCAACAAAGCCCATTCGCCACAACTACTGAGCCTGCGCTCTAGAGCCTGCGAGCCACAACTACTGAGCCCACATGCCACAACCACTGAGCCCATGCGCCACAACTACTGAAGCCCACGCGCCCTAGAGCCTGCAAGCCACAACTATTGAGCCCACGTGCCACAACTACTGAAGCCCATGTGCCCTAGAGCCCGCGAGCCATAAGGACTGAGCCTGTGTGCCACAACTACTGAAGCCCACGCGCCCTAGAGCCTGCAAGCCACAACTATTGAGCCCACGTGCCACAACTACTGAAGCCCACACACCTAGAGCCCGTGCTCCTCAACATGAGAAGCCATCGCAATGAGAAGCCCATGCACCGTAACGAAGAGTAGCCCCCGCTCGCCGCAACTAGAGAGAAGAGCCCACGTGCAGCAACGAAGACCCAATGCGGCCAATAAATAAATAAAATTTTAAATAAATAAATAAAGATAAAAACTAAAAATAATTATTACCAAAGAAAGAAAGTTGGAAAGGTTGGACACGCAAATGTTATGTATTTAATATATAAACTACAGGAAAGTTCTGCTTAAGGGATTACAAACACTTTGAAAGGAAGTAAAACTAATAAAACTTTTAGTTTTTGAGAAAGTCAATATGTTTTAACATCATCATTGGTCATCTACCACTGACCACATACAAAGAGACACTACAAAAGAGTTTGGTACCTGTGAGTCCTGGTTTTTGTTATGCATTTGGGTTGCTTGTTTCCACTGATTTATTAATTGCACCAACATCTTTACGGCATTATCAAGAAGCGTGGGATGGACATCAGTCACTTCACGAACAATAAAATAAACAAATCCTGAAAGAACATCCTCCCGCCAATCTGGAAAATCAAGCATTAGTGCCTGCAGAGTATTGAAAGCCAGAGCACGTAGTTCTTCATCCATATGAACTGTGAGCCTACCAAGAACAAAATTCCATTAGCAAACCTCAAAAACCTTCCAAAGAGTTTTATCATCTAAAATGTAAAACTAAGAATTTAAAAAATATATCCTTTCAGTTGGTTCATAAGAAGTAAGAAGATAGGAACCAATGTGCACTTTTTGTGCTATATTCATCTTTATGCTAAACTATATTCATTTATTTAAATTCACACGTCAATCTACTAATATTAGTTGGTACTTGTACTATAATTCAGAATAATAAGTTTGATCATAATTCAAATGCTGTACTTTAGAAAACACAGATTGACAAATCAGAATTACATAAAAAAATTCTTTAATCCTTAAAATGCCGTATGTTATCCTATAATCAATCAAAAATTACGTCCAATCATATAATACCTTAGCGCTAGCTCATATTTATTTAGTCCTTTATTGGAAAGGACATGATTTATCTCTATCATTCCTTTCATGCTGCTGAGGTTACAGTTAAACATAAGACGGGCTGATTGTGAAGGAAGAAATACAACAAATCAAGATGGAATCAGTTTAACAGAAATAATTCTTGACAGTGAAAATGAGAATAAATTTAGGAGTAACTTCATAAATGGGGTATGCCTAGAAAGAAAATGAAAAAAAAAAGTGTCAAACGAACCCATAAGGTCTTCAAGAGTTTAAGTCTAAAAACACAAAAAAAAAAAACCAAAAGAGTTTAAGTCTAAATAAATTATAGGAGAGGCTATATATAATTACCTTTTAAAGACATCAATACAATATGAGGACATGAATTAATATTAGTTAAAGGAGTTTAATGGAACTTAAAGAAGAGAATGATAAACAAGAAAATCATAAAACATGGCTGCAGCAGTGAAGCTACCAATATATAATGCTATATGAATATGAGTTTCCGTTGGGGGCGGTAGAGTATTATTTTCATGATTGACCATCAAGACACATGCATCAGAGTTAGAAACAGCCTGAATGAATAAAGAAAAGCAGGTGTATTAAAAAGTATGCCACAGTTACATGCTTGGGCAGCTGGAAAGATGGAAATATCCTCAATGAAAGAGGTAGAGAGCTGCAATGATTTATGTGAGAGGAGATACCAGTCTTCACCCTGCTGAGCTCAGTTCTGGTCTTCACTAAGCCAACATTCAACTGACCATGAGACTGAGGAGAAAATGTATTACAGCTACAGAGACCCAGGAGTGAGCCACGAAGCAGCAGCAGTTAGAGCAGCGCACTGGAAGTACCACATGTGGTCAGATCAAGGGTCTCTAGCCCAGTGTTCTGTCTCTGATAGTGGCACCAAAGGCGATACTGTGGGCTAGGAGAGTGACTGACTCTGTGCTGCTGGCTTTAAAGGTCATTTTAACATCTCTTAAATCCACAAATTTACACCTATCTGTGTGACTTGGGGTATAGCCATGAAGAGAATGGTGCCTGAAGAATTCAAGGCAGGAGAACAAATCGACCTTCCCTAGAGACAGCAGACAGGTCTGCAAATTTACAGTGTATCTTTGCTTTGTTTGTTTGCTTACTTTATTTCTAAGTAAATAAGATTTAGACATCACAATTCCAAATGATAGGAGTTGGGGACAAAGTAAGCAGACCCTCGAATCTTTCTTTCTGCCAAAATAGACTAACTGGTAACTGAATACCACAGGGGAAAGAAGCAAAGTATTATAAATAGCAAAGCAAACTGTCAATCACTGTCGAGATATTTGCTCCTCTACAAGGCTCCTCTACCCCTGCCCCTTGGAGATGCAATTTCATTTTGGTGGGGGATATGGACTGCCGTCCACAAAGATGTAGGTGAGTTAAACTGAGGTGGGAGGAGTAAGAGTGGAATTGGATGAGAGTTGTTTACTGCTTTCCCAAGGAATAGCATTATAAATAATTAAAACTTATTTTCCCTCCCTAACACTGACAAGAACTTCATAACTCTGCAATCTAATTTACAGCAAGAGTTAAGAGACAGAGTGGGAAGGGATGAATTTATCTCATGGTGCAAAGTTTCTAAGTAACCCCTTTCTGGGCTTCCCTCGTGGCGCAGTGGTTGAGAGTCCGCCTGCCAATGCGGGAGACATGGGTTCGTGCCCCGGTCCGGGAAGATCTCACATGCCGTGGAGCGGCTGGGCCCGTGGGCCATGGCTGCTGGGCCTGTGTGTCCGGAGCTTGTGCTCCGCAACGGGAGAAGCCACAACAGTGAGAGGCCCGCGTACGAAAAAAAAAAAAAAAAAGTAACCCCTTTCTTCTCCTCATAATCCTAAGAGACCAATACCATTCAAGGCCTGAGTGAAACCCACAACCGCGGAGGATAGGTAGTGCGCGGGTGTGTGAAATGCTAGGTGTTTTCAAGGAGGTAGACAAGGTTGCTGGAGTGGTCTATTAACTGTTTATTCATTGTGAATTTAACTTAAGACTTAGTGATAAGTGCCCAGCGAGCAGTAAACATCTTTCAATGTGATCAAGTATCACTGCCCTGATAGTCTTTGCACTTGGTTTTCCCTTTAGGCTGGGGCCAGCAAACTATGGCTCAAGGGCCAAATCCAGCCAGGAGCCTTCACAGGTGGCTGCTTCTGCACTACAGTGGCAAAGATGAGTAACTGTGACAGATACCACGTGACTTGCAAATCTTAAAATATTTACTATCTGGTCCTTTAAGAAAAAAAGTTTGCCGACCCCTTATCTAAAGAGAATCCCCAACTATGTCAACATAGCCTTTTCCGACATGGCCTTTTTCGAAAGGCCATCACCTCAACTTAGAATTACTTTTGGGAGCTGGTATTTAAGTTTGGATGTCATGTTATTTACTCATTTACAGAGCCTAGTAGAAGAAAGAGATAAAAACTTGAATGCTATGGCCTCTGAAATAAGAGGAAAAAGTGAAAATGAGACCTGGTTATCACCCTAGGTGCTAAAGAAATGACTGTAGGAGTTAACACACTAATTAATTGCCCAGTGGGGCCGTCATACACTGATAATGCCCATATGTTAAGAGAAAACATGGTATACAAGTCCTAAGAAACACTACTAGATGGAAAGGCAAGGAATTTAAAAATAGGATTTGTGGGGGAATCCAGAAGAACTTTAACAGTTAAAAAATGAGTGAGGACTGCTGGTGGGAATGTAAATTGATACAGCCACTATGGAGAACAGTACGGAGGTTCCTTAAAAAACTAAAAAGAGAACTACCATACGACCCAGCAATCCCACTACTGGGCATTTACCCTGAGAAAACCGTAATTCAAAAAGACACATGCACCCCAATGTTCATTGCAGCACTATCTCCAACAGCCAGGACATGGAAGCAACCTAAGTGTCCATCAACAGATGAATGGATAAAGAAGATGTGGCACATATATACAATGGAATATTACTCAGCCATAAAAAGAAACAAAATTGAGTTATTTGTAGTGAGGTGGATGGACCTACAGTCTGTCATACAGAGTAAAGTAAGTCAGAAAGAGAAAAATAAACACCATATGCTAATACATATATATGGAATCTTAAAAAAAAAAAAGGTTCTGAAGAACCTAGGGGCAGGACAGGAATAAAGACATAGACGTAGAGAATGGACTTAAGGACACAGGGAGGGGGAAGGGTAAGCTGGGACAAAGTGAGAGAGTGGCATGGACATACAGACACTACCAAACGTAAAATAGATAGCTAGTGGGAAGCCTCAAAGCACAGGGAGATCAGCTCGGTGCTTTGTGACCACCTAGAGGGGTGGGATAGGGAGGGTGGGAGGGAGACGCAAGAGGGAGGGGATATGGGGATATATGTATACGTATAGCTGATTCACTTTGTTATATAGCAGAAACTAACAAAACATTGTAAATTAATTATACTCTAATAAAGATGTTAAAAAAAAAGATACTTTTAGGATTTCACATTTAGGATATCAGGTCATTTGTTGCTCTCATTCCCTGGGGAAAGAAAGGCTTTGACCGCTCTGCCATGAAATTAAATAAAAGTCATTAAATACATCTTGAGATTAAATTTCATCAACAACAACAAAAAATGAATGAGGAGAAAGTGTTAACAAAATGTAAAAGACAAAATGGGAGTTTAGAAGGTTATCAAATAAAGGATTAAAAATGTCTTTATCACTACTTTTTTAGTGATAATAGTAACAGGGGTGCATTAGAAATTTAAAGAGATTTAAAGAGATAAAAGGTAACCTCACAAACAGTAATTCTCATTTACCTTGCTAACAATTCAATGAGGTCAGTTCTGCTCATACCGTCAGGAATCAACCTTGGAATAGCAGCAATACAAGTTCTAAACAAATCAATTTTGGGTTTTCTTTCCCCCCTGAAAAACAGATCACAAGAGGACTTAATAAGAAGACTCTTACATACACCAGACAATGAAAGCAGACTTGGAAAAATTATTACAGAAAATGAGCCCACCTCCAAAAGTTTAATGTATTTATTATAAAAAGAGCATATACAAATCCAGTAAATAATTATCAGTTTATAAATGCAGAAAAGAGTATATGGATAATTCAGGAAAAAAACACAGGTAGCCAGCAAAAAAGGTTTTCAGTAATTAAAAACAAGTATAACAACTATTATGTTTAAATAATAAATATTATTTAAGTAAATTATTTATATTATAATTGTTTCAAATAGAATTAAATACATAATATTTAACCTTTGATAATATTTAATTATTAAAATAATAAAATTGACATTAAATAACCAAATATTAGTTATTTGGGGGGGTCTATAAAATCAACAAAATTTTTTCTTTCTCTTAATATCATATACTAACAAGGGTTTTAGAGAACAGACATTCTCATATACTACTGCTGGAGTTGTTTTTTCTTGTCTTTTTATTTTACTTCAGAACGTACACACACACACACACACAAACATATTTAAAATTTTTATGTAATAAAATATGTGAAGTTTTGAAAATCCTGGTTCCTCCAGAGGCTTGATACAATTTAATTCTTCTGTATTTTCCCCTAGTTTATTCAATGATTTTATTTATTTTAAATATCTAACCTTTTAGATACTGGTTTTTATTTTGGTCTACATTTCAAGGGGAAGCTGTTAATTTATTTTACCCAAATTATCCTTCAATTGGCCCAATAAAATAATTCTTATATAGACAAGAATTTGGATGTTTTAAGAGTTTTCGGCTCAGTATCCATTATCATGGCAATGGACTACTACTTACTTTTAGTGATTTTATATACAGTGAGTTTTCTCAGCTTGGTTCCAACACACATGAATTTCAGTTACCACAATTTAGTTAAATAATACCAGTCTCCAACAATGTGCTTCAATTTTCCGTTACCATCAACTATAAGTAATTGCGTAGCCAAGCTTCCCTGTTAGCTCCTCAGTGCACAAATCAGGACGTAAAAAAACAGATGTGATCATAACCAGTGATTTAATCACATTAATTTTTTCAAAGTCTGTCGTGATTGGTCACTGCACATCTGTTATTCGGTTCACACATACATGGCAAATTATGTAGTTGTGTTGATTCCTTGCCTCCAGGGGTAAACTCAGGTGGCATTTGACAACAATGGATAATCAAAAGAGGAAACTGGCCAACAAAGATTAAAGTACAGCGAAGAAAAGAAAAGTGAATACTGGGAGTCAAATATTGGGTTGGCCAATTTTTCTTACGGAAAAACCCAAACAAACTTTTTGGTCAACCCAATATCAATCAAATATTAATGGAGTTACAGAAGAACTAGCTGACCGGGGAATGCTGCCACTGCCGTCATTGAAGATGCTACATACACAGCCAGAGGAACTCAGTGAGGGCAAATTTACAGGCAGAAATGAGGAAAGTGTGACAAAAAGGATGAAGACTTCCCAGAGAAAGTAATGCAAGAAAAAAAACTTCACATTGGAGAAACTCTCAGAGATATTAACATTTTCTAGTATATAATAACTATGCATTAATTGAGAGAGCCAATATCCAATTTGGTTATCTAAGATGTACAATGCAGATATTAACACCTTAAAAAAAGTCCACTTACAAAGAATATGTAGATATTTCCTAGCAAGTAAAAGAAGTTATTGCCATAAAATATATCTTCCTGAGGAGGAAGTCCCTAACAATAAGGGAAAAAAACATGGGTTGACAAGCAGTGCTGGCAGTGGGATCGGGGTGAGATGAGGTACAGTTTCTCACACAAAAAGCCACTCATACATTATTCCCCTCTGTACCCTCAGTTCCCAGGAGATTTTCAGGTTTTCTTTTTTTGTTGAACAAGGCTCTGGAAATAACAGCATTTGTTTGACTTAATAAACCAACCATGTCCACACACATCTGCGGTCACTAGCATTTATCTCTCACTCACAGAATAAGTATAAGGGCTCAACACTGACAACAAACTGGACGGATCCAGGATGACTTTTGCTATCTGTACTGGTTTGACAGCACTTTCAAGAGTAAAACTGAGCCTGTGGGAGGAATCGCTGTATTAAAAACTGCCGCAGATGGCAACAGGGGCGAAATCCATTAGAGAAAGGAAGGAAACAAGCAAGAAGCGACCCACTTTACTTATGAAAACGGAAATAGCAATGAAGAGAAGTAATTGACTACATACGTAATCATATCTTCAGGCTCCTTATTAGACATCTGCACGCTAGTCATACACATTGGTCTCCCAACTTCTTTGTCCAAATGTCTGAGAATGCTGTCTAACGCTTTTCTCACTTGAGGGTAGTAAACAGACATTCCTGGGGGGGGCGGGGGGGAACTTCACAGTTATAAAATGTCAAAAATTAGATAAAGAATAGTTACAGTTATTTTCTGTAAAAAAAAATAAAAGCCCATCACAACCTTTAAATTACATTAGCTTATTTTTGTTACAAAGGAAGGAGTTCTGACTTTGACATACTATTCTCCCTGATAATTTGCTTCAGTATATTGGAGAAAATGTGAAAAATTATGCACACAACTGAAATTAATTTGAAGGAAGGACAAAATGCAGTGAATAGTATCCTGTGAGAAAATATTTAACAAGACTTTTAACATAACAACTTATGGATATTATAAAAAAAGTATTCATTTTTGAATCACTCTGTACACTGGAATAACTAGGCAAATATATACTTTCATAGGCAAATATATACACGTATGTATACATTTACACAGGCAATAATACATTTTAGATTTGATCATAACCTTTCACAAAAGAATATTAAACTGTATTATTTACTTATTCCAGTTAACACTAACCTATGACTTTTGCCTCTTCATCTGTCAAGGTTTTATTGAGAAAAATTTTCTTTACACGCAGAGTGTTTCCTGAGGGAAGAATAACTCCTGTTGTTGGCATTGGCGGCTCACCATCTTTCTGCTGCAAACTGTCCGCTATTACAAGGAAGACTCTGAGGCCTATGTTCATTCTCTTCAGAGAAAAAAGTTTCAAAATAAAGAAGTCAGAGTGTCAGAAAATTCCTTTTTTTTCATGCTAAAAATATCTCATCAAATAACACTGGGGGATGGGAGGAAGGAGGACAGAAGAAACACAAACCTTTCTGTCCCACATTTTAAACTAGCCCAGGCACTGCAGTTTGCTTTAATACCAAATTCCCAAGTGCCACCCATTCACTTATGAGGTCAACTGGCTCTCTTATTTTCTAGCTTATTTCAAACCTCTTCCATCCCTTCCTCAACTCTCCTACACCCTGATACCATACTCTCCCCTCTATAAGCAGATGATCTGTCACCCACTTCACAGTCAGAAAAAAAACATCAACCTTCCTCAATCTCTCACTACAAAACACACTGATCTACTTATATCTGCACCTCTTCTTCCTCTACTTTGCTCCCGTTACAGTTGAGGAGTGCTGGTATTCCTAGTTATTAGAATCCCATCTGCTCTTGCATTATCAGGAAATTACACTATCAATTATCCCTTCTCTTTCTTGCATCTTCAACATTTCCCTTTTAACTGAATATTCTGACTCTTGTTAACTATACTCAACTATCTTAATGCAATGAGTTCTCCCCATAATACTTCCCTCTCACTCATCAGTGACAATACTGTTCAAACCAGTGGGCATTTTTCCTGCATCCTATTTGACTTTTCATCAGCATGGGACACTGTCAAATATTCCTTATTCCCTGAAACCCTCCCTTCCTTGGATACATCTGTGCCACTGCTGACTGTGTCATCTCTGTCCACATTCCAAATTTACCCTCCTTTATCTGAATATTAAATGTTAGACTGCTTCAAGGCAAGTTCCTAGGCTGCCTTTTCCTATCATTATGTATTCTCTCCCAAAGTAATTTCATGTATTTACATGGCTTCAATTACCATCCATACCAGATCACCTGCTAATTTTAAGCCTTACTTCTCCTCTGAACTTGGACTCTCAGACCAATTTGACACTTCTACTTGGATGTCAGAAAGATGCCTCAGATTTGCCACGTTCAAACCAAATGCCCTCTTCCCCGCCAAACTCAGTATCTTCTCAGTGTTTCTTTTCTCAGTAAATGATCTTCTCTCTATCCACACCACACCATCTCAGCCCAAGCTGTCATTAGTTATGACCTACACGAGTGGTCTCTAAAATGGGTATATGCATTCCAGTGGGTGTTCACTGGATGGTTCACTGGAATACAGGGAGAAAATAAAACTTTCGTTTATATATTTTTTATCTAAATAAGATCAAGGTTTTAAGATTTACCCCTCTTTACATACGACATAATACTGGTGATATTAGTCTAATATCAGATGGTCATTTCACATAGTCATAGAAGACATCTTGAAGGGAGTGGGAAAATTCCACAATGTACTGTGGTTCACAGAGGTGTCCTCACTTATTCATTCTTTCAGTGTATTGCAATTTGCTTGATTTGATTAAGTGGATTAATAGATAATTTTATCTGGCTTTAACTAAACTAGCTCTCACAAGCTTAAAAAGATTCCTGAAAAGGAAATACAGATTGAAGAAAATCCTAATAAAGTAAGCCTGTAGAAAAACAACAACAACAAAACAGCACAACTGACATTTTTTCTACTCTTAGTATGAACGTTTCAGTGAGGAAAAAAATTAATTTCAGAAATAAACTTGTTCAATGAAGAGAATATTTTTGAAAACAGATGATCAAGAAAACGTCTTTCATTATGTGATTTTTGTAGCTGAGAACCAGGTTAAGCATGTCATCTATAAAAAGTCGTTTCTGCTCACTTTAAAAATTTGGAAATAATTATTAACCTATCTTAAGAATTCTACAAATAAAAAGCTTCAATAACTTTCGAGCTCATTTGTTAACTACATAAATATATATCTTAAGATTTGATTATGAGGAGGACCAGCACAGTCATTTAAAAGAAATAAGAGAAAATATAACACTTATTTTGTCTTTTTACATTCTCTAGTGTCATTAAATTCCAATAAGCAATTACTTCAAAAAATATTCTTAAACAATCTGAAAATTTTATATCTAAAGGATGAGCAGGAGTTTACGAGGGAATAACAAGGCCAAAGAAGTAGGAAATAACATTTATCTTAATTTTTAACTAGAGATTTGAGCCTAAGAGTTCTGATTCCAGAAATTGTGCTTAAAAAAAATTTTTTTTAATTGTATAGGATAGTAAATTACTACATTATAATTTTTTTACCTCTGGATTAATGGTGAAAGTTTTGGTAGATTTTCCAACACTGAGAAGATCAAATATTATTTCTTTCATTGCAAAATCCAAACGTTCCTAGAGGGAAAAAAAAAAAAAAAATCAATAAATCCTTATAACTTTCTACTGCTATGGGCATACCTTGGAGATAATGTGGGTTTTGTTCCAGACCTCAATAAAGCAAAATCAGAATAAAGCAGGTCACACAAATTTTCTGGTTTCCCAGTGCATATAAAAGTTATGTTTACACTATACTGTAGTCTATTAACTGTACAACAGCATTATGCCTAAGAAAACAATGTACAACCTTAACTAAACAATACTTTATTGCTTAAAAAACACTAACCATCATCTAATAACACAGAGTCGCCACAAACCTTCAGTTTGAAAAAAAAAAAAAAAAAAAAGGCAATATCTGCAAAGCACAATAAAACAAAGTGCAATAAAACAAGGGTCTGCCTGTATAAGTTAAGTATCATGTTAAGAATTATACAAATAATGGCAACAATACAGGTCTGTACCCACAAGAAGTTCCTGAATCTAGCTGGACAAAAGAAAAATGCATATGAATTAATGTTAAAAGTATATGATTATAGATACATGATTTAATTATCAAATGATTGGTTGAATAGCCAAACCAGCAGGATAGAAGTTTTAAACACGCATTTGCCAAACTCATATTCAAGACCTAAGTGAAGGAATTCCCAAAATAATGATAAAAGGAAGTCCCATGACGATAGCAATGAGGCAGGCCTGGAGAGCAGGGAGTTCATACTGGGACAGAAAGAACAGGGCTCCGGGAAGGGTAATCTCAAAGGAAAGATAAGTTAACTAAGAGTAACTGATGTTTGAGAGGAGCTCTATAGTTCTGGAGGAGTGTTGGTGTGAGGTGATTAAGCAAAGGTAGTGGGTATGACCCTCGGGGAAGGGATGCAACCAAATAGCAAAAGTTTTCTCAACAACAGATCTAAAGCACAATCTGCTTTCATTCATCTTATTGACACATTTATTCTTATCTAATTATCATTAATTCTGTGCTCCCGTAAATAGAAATTTATTCGTTTTATTTAAATTGTCTTCATTGTCAAAAATAATTACATTATGGGTCATCTTCGTTGTCATAGTTTTAGTTCAAAGAGAACTCAATGAACATTCTGGAACCAAAGTGTTTTTCCCAAATTGAGAAGGTAACCCTACCTATGCTTCTCTGGGGCTGATGTCCCAAAAGAGAATGTGACCAGAGCCATGGATTTGCTTACTCAGCCCCCATTTAATCCTCTTCAAATAAACCTTCCTTTACTGCAGAGGCTAGAAAGCTAAAATGATATTTCCCAGGATGCCTTTGGACAACAGGCTTCAGGATGCGACTGAGACCCAGTCAAGTGATATACTCACGGGAACCCTTGGGAACTGGGGTACGGGAGGAGGTGGGGGAGGACAGGGAGAAAGGAATCTATTTTACTGGTGGGGACTGTGGTGGAAACATGATTCTTAAGCGCTTGGGGCACTTCCTAATTTGGCAGGTTTTTGACTGTGGCAGAGGCAGCAGCTTCCTTGGTAGCCCGATAGTGTAGTTTCCTCTGGATTTCCATTTCGGCTAGAATCTGTTTCTTCAGTCCTATGAGTGATTCTGTGAACGACCTCTATTCCTTAAAAGACCCCTTTGGATTCAACAAGCTACCATGCATGGACTCTAGTGTCTCTACCTGAGAACATAGATTAATGCAGGTTATGAAAACAATGTTCCAAAATCTTTCAAGACACTCAGGAACTAATTAGTAAATAGACAAGAGGAGGATTATGAGACATTTTCTTGACTCTTCCTAAATTAAGTGTCTCCTCCTCTGAGTCTCCAAGTGTGTAGATCAATCATCTAAATGTATTTTGCACACACACAAAAATCATTAGCATCATTTATTTTTTACTTTTTAAAGCATACTTTTATTTTTCACTATTCAGTATTAATAAATGTTTTGTTATCATGCTTTTAGATGTGTAACAAATTCTATGACTCTAAGTTACTCTTTTTTTTTTAACATCTTTATTGGAGTATAATTGCTTTACAATGGTGTGTTAGTTTCTGCTTTATAACAAAGTGAATCAGTTATACATATACATATGTTCCCATATCTCTTCCCTCTTGCGTCTCCCTCCCTCCCTCCCACCCTCCCTATCCCACCCCTCTAGGTGGTCACAAAGCACCGAGCTGATCTCCCTGTGCTATGCGGCTGCTTCCCACTAGCTATCTACTTTACGTTTGGTAGTGTATATATGCCCATGCCACTCTCTCACTTTGTCCCCTACTCTTACAATTTGCATGTATATAGGTATTATGAGGTGAGGCACTCACCTGAGCAATGAACTGAATAATCTTCACAAATATATTGAGAGGTGTATCACGAGGAACCACACTACGTGACCCTTTTGGGAAAAGTGCTGACACTATGCTCATAAGACGACTGTAGAGAAAAAAGATTTAGTCATAAAGAGAGAATGAAATCAACAAAACATTAGCAAAATATCCTTCGCATCCTTCATAATATGCCAAGATAATTCATATTCCTCCTCAAGGTATTTGTAATGTTAACTAAAATTCATCGGTGTGGCATTTTTTACCAAGATGTTACTTTAAATATGCTTTAAAACAAAGGCACTCACCTTTGAGTTACAGTGTTGCTTTCACATTTTATTCTAATTACATAGACCCACAACAATCTATACAAAGATTCCAGTGCAACTCGAGACATTTTAGGATCTTTATTCTGTTTAGAAGCAAAAGAGAATAAAAATAAGCTTATTTATCAAAGTACTTGCAATAATTTAAGATCAATTATATTCTCTGTCAACAACTAAAAGCCCTCTCCATTCCCTTCTTTATTCAATCTAAAACAGGTTTAAATATGTAAGCATATATTTGGTATACGGTAAGTACAGAGAGCTCAAAAGCAACCATAAATAAGGAAATTGAGCCATCCCTTATATTCTCAAAACAAAATACTATTAGTATCTCTAAGAACTCTGAAATTATACACACTTCAACTTACCTAATGGTAAATGGGACACACAACAATACTGACATAATGATAAAAGGATTGCTCATCTCTGCTGTAATTCATTGCAGCTCATACACAGTTAAAATTTAGAACACCAAATGTTGTTATAGATATTTGTGTTTATGGAATAACGCAAAATATTATTGAGTGATTATACTTAAAAGAGGAATACAGAATGGTGGGTTAAGAGCATAGACTCTGAGATTAGGAATGACTGGCCAAACCCCATCCTTGGATCAGTTGGTGAAACAGTTTCCTCAGCTCTAAAATGGAGATAACACGGTACCTGCCTCACAGATTAAGGGAGTTATTACGTGAAAAGCACTTGGAACACTGCCTGACACATGTTAAATGCTCAGTAAGTGTCAGGTGTTTACCTTTAATTTTTTAATTTAGAACTAGAACATTCTTATTTAAAATCAGAAAAGTATATCCATTTCAATCGCAATTTGATCAGCAAACCTTTTCTTCATACTAGCTATTATAAAAAGTGAAGTTCTTAAATGACAAGAGACATGTAATGAGATTTAATTGTAAATTTTGAAAATTAGCTAATAATCCCTTTAGTAGGAGAAACTCTTTATGCATCTGTTAATTAGTTGTAGGATGCATTTAGTCCTATAAATTACCATTTATTTAATCTGGTTTGAGAGATTTCTTATTGTTAAACAATTATTTTATATATAACAGGACAAAAGGGAGTTTTTAAATATTAAGTAATTTACCATCCTATTTTTATGTTTTCTCAGACTACAGAATAACAGACATCTACTACATATGATGAAAAGCAATGTAACAAGATTACCACTGGACATGTTTTTTAAAAAGACAACCACTAGAAAATATAATTTTGCACATCTATGTATATGAAAATTTGATATAATTCAGAATGGTGTCTCAAAGCCAGTCTCTCCTCCTACTGCCAAATCCACGATTCCAAATTTCAAATACACTCCCCAAGTAGTTTTCTATTAATTTGTTACTAATGTAACTAAAGTAACATATAAAGTTACACACAATATATCTTACTAATATAACAACCAAGCTTTTTGTAGTACTTTCTTTTCTATCACTTAAATGCAAGGTCTCAAATGTCAAAGTATGAGTTCAATTAGTTTTATGTACACTCCAAATAATACCTTCACATAGTTAAATTATCCTTTCAAAATATGAATACTACAAATTAACATATAATAAATTATATAATAGAAATATTTAAGTCCAATTCCACATAAAAGTTCTTCTCATATAAATTGTTAATAAAGTATTTGGATTATCTTATGTGCTGAGGTATCTGGCATGAAACAAATTTGATTTTCAAACTTTCCAAGATGGACTACTATGTTTTACAAAGCAGACTTATTTTATAATGAACAATTCCAGCAAAGATAAAAAGTGATAAAAATTATATGACTGTTTATTCGGTAACTGCAATGCTGTTATATATCTCTGAATAATGAAAACATCCTCAATTGATCTGATCCTTAAACAAAGATACATAATTCCCTAGTTACAATTTTGGTCTAATTTGAATAATCAGATTACATTAATAAAATCCAGTAATATTAACGTATAACACAATTTTCTTTACTTCTTTTTTCTTTCTTTCTTTTTTAACAGCAGGTTCTTATTACTTATCTATTTTAAATAATACAGTTTGGATGTCAGGCAAATATGCTCTTTGGCAGCAATCATTTTAATGTTTCTTCCTTTTTTTCCTACTGTGAACAACAACAAAAGATTTGTTTAAAACTCAAACCAGGAGGATTGTAGTTTTAAAGTGCTGCATCAAAATCATGTTCAAAATCTGAGTTACTGTCTCCTGAATTTCATTGGAAAATGTTATAAAAAGCATCATTTATAACAGCTAATTTTAATTAAACAGAATATTTTAAAACTGAAGATTATGGTTAAAAATCAACATTCGGTATCACTTCTCTCTCTTAAATTCATCTTCTTGGGACCACATTAATATTAAACTTTTGGTAGAATGTTCCCGCTGTGTGCTGCTCTTCTTTTACAATACGAGAAGCAGGCTTAAATAAATACGTTGGACATGCAACGCAGCCATAGGTAAAGGGGGAAAAAAAGCCACACTTAAAGGAGATAAAGCAATATTTTACTTTGTAACATCAACACGACTCACCTGGAGTGTTTCTATTTGTTTTCTGATACTGTTGTTAGATGGCATCTAAATAAAGCAATGTGAGACAGCAAACATAAACATGAGATGCAGCACATGCATGTTAGATGAAAATAAGCACAAAACAAGACAGCTCTTCACCAAGGTCTCTATTTAGAAGAAATTTGAAATGTCCAAGACAGTGGCTAGAATCACTGAAGAAAAAAAAATTCTATAATTTGGGCATCATGGGATACATCTACAACACTCAAACTGAGAGAAAATAGATAAATTTTTAACTATCTAATTTTTCCTCTAAAAGTACTGCATTTGATTTCAAATAAGTTACAATTTTTAAAAGAAAATAAGCATACACTGTAGAAAAAAAATCTAAATTATTTTTACATGGCATCTACTCTTACTCCTCTCTCTCTCTCTCTCTATCTCTCTCTCTCTCTCTCTCTCTCTCTCTCTCTCTCTCAATTATTCTTTAGAAACTTTAAAATCATTTTTCACAGAATGACCTTATTTGACATAAAGATAGGGGAATGGGAAACTACCAAATTATGTTTGGGACAAAAACAGCAGATTTAACACTTTCGGTGAAAATAAACTGATGTTCTCTCATGCTATTTATGGACCTACAGACTAATGCCCATTTTTCATGGTCACCAACTTCAGAAACTAGTATGGTAATTTTTTAAAAATTGTGCGGTATCTTAAAGTGCCTTGAAAATGCATCATATTTATTCTTATGACTCTAGGGAATAATGCCTTTTTACTATCCCAGAATTATAACCCAAAATATTTTTTAAAATACTCAGTAAAGCAACATTCCTTATAGCACATTAAAAGGTAACATGGTAGACCAGAAAGAGCAAATTTTATTGAACTGGATGGATTAGATGCAAATCCTATCCCTATCACTTTTTTGGCTCCTAAACTTGGGTTGCTTATTTATCTTCTTTCGGCCTCAGTTATAGTAAGAATTAAATGTGATACTGTACTTAAAGAATCTAGCCTATAATAAATACTAATAAAAATCTATTTTAAGGAGTAGTAGGTCTAATAAACAGAAAAGTGTTACAGATTTTTTTGAACTCAAGAGATTACTTAAATCTCAAAACAAAATCAATTTAGGTTAAGACCTTTATCTTGGACCAATTTTTCCTGTATACAAAACAAATAAATTATACCTGTCACAAGAGATAATTAGCATAGTTTTTCCCTGAATGCTCGACTCCTTACCTCAACTATGTAGCATAGCCACAGTACCTAAAACTTAACAAGCAGGAACCAAGTCATAAAATTTCTGCTGAATAGAGCCTTAATGTAAGTTAAAGGTTAATGGTCAAGACAACTATATTCCAAATATTCATGCTAAGTGGCTCTTATCTCCTTTAGCCTGGCAGATTGACACAGCCATTAATGAAAATGGACAATATGCCAGAAATATTTAACAGGAGGTAAGGGTTCAAAGAAAAGAGCATTTTAAATGAAAGCCTTAAGCCAAAAAAAAAAAAAAAAAAGTTAAAGTACTGCGAAAGAACTGCAAATATGTTAGGTGCAAACGTATATATATAAAAACATTCCAACAAGCAACAGAAAAGTATGAATTGTCATGAAACAAAGCAAACTTCCAGAAACACTTAAATGCGTGTCTTAAAATATGTTATTAAAAGTTTGAAGAATCATACTACCCAGAAAATGATCAATTCCCTTTCAGTACCTAAATCTGTATGAATTATCAAAATAAGGACAGAAACAATATAATGTACTTAAATAAAACTTATTTTATGGTTGCATGACATAAAGAATTTAACCAGCTTGATTGGTCCTGGGAATTTTCATAAACAGAGCAAAGAGAATACATCAATTCTCACCCAAATATGAATAACATCAGTGTATGTATATCTAGGAGGAAAATAGCCAAAAATATTTTTCAAAGACATATTTTAGTACACCTTACTAAGAAATCAAAGTATTTTTCAAAATGATATGTAAAATCATTTAAGAAAAAAAGATATATAGGATAACGTTGTCCAGTGAATCAATCCTGAAGTGAGGAAAAAAAGCCAGTCCTATTTCTCACAATATCACGATGAGCTGTAGGGTCAGAGACAACTCATTTAATCTCTCTGTGCCTTGGTTTCATTGTCTTCCAAGTTTAAGTTTTTCAGTCTTAACCCTAACTTAGAGGAATAACAGAAAATGAAATGCCATGTCTGCATGTTTCTATAACATGCAAGCAAATATTCAAATATATTCATTTATGTATCAAAATGGTATTCAAATCAAGCATTCACATGACGTGCAGATGAGGAATATTCCCATGTTCTGTGTCAGATATTAACTATGGTCCTATCCACAGAAGAAAAGAAGATCCTGTTAGGTTCTGCCAGCAGAGCATCCTGGGCAGATAATGATCCTTCTATCTCACAGTTTTGTTTTCAATCCTGAGACTGGACATAGATGTGCCAAACAGTGTTAATAACAATTAATTACCCCTTGATTCAAGTCAGAATCATTGCAGGAGCTTTCCTGTCTATGTGGATCCAGTAGCATACTTTCAGATTTGGCTGGGCGTACTCAACACTAAATGTGCTTTTACTGATATTTTATTATCGAGGCTTTTTTCATATTATGCAGACTTGAGCCAACATCATTCAATTTTCTCAAGAGAAAACGCAAAATAAGCATCTGCAGAGTTTCATAAGATTAACTAATACTCTGAAATTCCAAAGGAATTTATTTATTAACAAATATTGCTAGATCCAAGATAATATAAACAATCATTACAAATGTATAATTTTGCATTCATTAAGACCAACTAAATTTTTAATCAACTGTTTATTCATGTCTATAACATGATTCCCTATAGAAGGAATGAAGTACGTATAAGAATGAAGTACGTTTATTCATGTCTATAACATGATTCCCTATAGAAGGAAAAGTACGTATAAGAAAATAGTTAAAGTATCACTATTCAAATGAACTATAGTACTAAAAGTTTTATTATATACTGTTCAATGTATATGCATAAGTGAATACACTACAGTCAGTATTTACAGGTCAGAAATGAGATTAAGTCTTACCTTTAAATGTGACAAACAGTTCTGTAGGAAAATATGCCAGTTATTTAAAAAAAACTGTTTTTGACTGACACATAAAAGGCAGGTAATTAATGGATATAGAGCCTATAGGAGACAGAAGAAAGAGAATAACATTTTTATGAAAAAGCACTGGACTTGTAAATTATATTTCATTCATTCTCATAAACAAAAAAAATTCTATTAGCAGTTTTCCCATTTGTAATTAAAAAAATACGATCTCAGGGAGTAATCTAACAAAGAATGATAAAGGGCAGATTTTCTATAAGAACAATTTCCTGATCTATCACATCTCCCCAAGTGAGAAATATGCTATTATTTCTCCCTAGACCCATTCCTCCTCTAACCAGTAAAGTGGCCCTGGGATCAGAGGACAGACCGGCATTAATGTTGCAGTTTTCTATTCATCAGGTGTGTGACTTCAGGGAGGATATGTTAAAGTGCTCGAAGCCTCACTTTCCTAACATGTAAAGTGGAGAATGCTAATCACACACATGCTATAGGGTTGTGAGGCTTAAAGTAAGACAAAGAACGTAAAGCACTTGGCTCAATGCCTGGCACAACCAGTGTTTATTATTATTATACCTCTATCTTAAACAGTCAAGTATTTGTCCAATTCTCCAAACTTTCTCCAAGCTGCATAACAAATTTACAGAAAAATCCCTCAAAGTTCCTGAAGTGGATGGTGAAATGGAAAAAAAATGCTTTAAATCTCTGAATAGAAAAGATGTAATTAGACAGACAATAGCTCCTAAATAATCAAATGCTTCAGGATATAATTTATTATAATGTAAAATAACGGAATTTATGGTTTAATATGAGACTACACTTAACTTTTCCTTTATTCTAATACATAATTTATAGCATCTGTCAAGACAGGTAAATACCTAGAATGAAGTCTGAATAACCTATCAAATACAGAGCTAGTAAAATTAAGAATAGAAAGTTTTGAAAAGAACAGGACAAAATAGGTAAAATTTGCCCTTGTGTTACACTTTGGATATTTTACAATTTCAATTTTTACAATTCTCTTAAAACTCTACTAAAAAAAAACCCAACTAAATTCATAAATCAATTACTAAAACTCCTAATTAAACATATGAAGGTTTGAAATGTTTCTCAATACCAACGAATGCTTCTTTCTGGAACTCAGTTCAAAAGTAGTCTGATAAAGCATCTCCACAAAATTTTTCAAGCAGGGAACATTCACTTCATTTTTAACAGCCTAGGTAAAAAGATAATACAAACACAAAGAAAATGGTTACAAGTGTTAGATCAAACTATACAAGGATTACAATAAGTTTCTGTAAGGTTTGAAATTAGTCAATAATTCACTGAGTATCTGATGAAGTCCCATAATATACCAAATGTTGAGTAAGTAAGATAAACCAGGTCCCGGCCCTGGGTGAACAAGCAGATGAATATGTGGTATAACAGAAGCTCTAAGAGGAAATTCTCTGTCCTCTTGGAGCACTCAGAAGAGACCCCAATGGAAAAACTCCAGAAGGAAGTAACATCTAAGCTGAATTCGGCATTACTTTACCTAAAACACCGCAATAGCCTCCCATTTAACCTCTCTGGTCTTATCTCCCACTACTCTGGCCCCCTGCGCTAGGATCCAGCCACACTAGCTTCTTTGTTGCTCCTAGAACACATCAAACATGCTCTTGCTTCAGGATGTCTGCACTGGTTCCTTCTGCCTAAGAAGCTCTTCCCCCCAATATAGCATGTCTTACTCCCTTATTCCTTTGGTTTTTGCTCAATCGTCACCATCTCTTTCAAGGTGGTGATCTTTCCTAGTTACTCTATTTAAAATTTCAACTCCCCTGCCCACTTCAAGAATTTTTAGGCCCCTACCCTGCTCTACATTTCTGCACAGTACTTACCACCACATCTGGCACATACTCTTGATACATAATTTTACATACTTGTTTGAGTTTTCTGCACTAGACGTAAGCTCTGTAAGAGCAGGGAGTCTTTCCTACCTTGATCATTGTTGTATTCCCTGTGGACGGAAGAGGCCCTGACACACAGAAAGCACTCAATACATATAATGAATAAATAAGTAGAATCTAACCAGGAAAGGAGGCTGGAGGTTATTTGAGAGGCAAGAATGTTCCAGACAGAAGGAGTTCTATGTGCAGAGGCTGGTGTTATGGATTGAATTGTCCCAAAATTCATATACTGAAGTCCTAACCTCGCATACCTCATAATGTGACCTTATATGAAAATCACTGAAGATATAATTAGTTAAGGTCACATTGAAGTCACATTGAAGTTGGGGCGGGGGCTACTCCAACATGACTGGTGTCCTTAAAAAAGGGGGCAGGGGATGAATAGGGAGACTGGGATTGACATATACACACTATTGATACTAGGTATAAAACAGATAACTAATGAGAACCTTCTGTACAGCTCAGGGAACTCTACTCAGTGCTCTGTGGTGACCTAAATGGGAAGGAAATCCAAAAAAGAGGGGATATATATATATGTATAGCTGTATTGCTGTACAGTAGAAACTAATGCAACATTGTAAAGCAACTACACTCCGATAAAAATTAATTTTAAAAAGGTTGGGGGGGAGAATTTGGACAAAGACATGCACACAAGGATAACACCATGTGAAGATGATGGCAGAGATCAGGGTGATACATCTATAAGACAAAGAAGGTCAAAGATTTTCGGTAAACTACAGAAGTTAGGCAAGAGACATGGAACAGATCTTCCTCACAGCACTCAGAAAAAAATCAACCTGGCAACACCTTGGTCTTAGACATCTAGGCTCCATAAATGTGAGACAATACATTTTTGTTGTTTAAGCCACCTAGTTTGTGGTACTTTGTAAGGGCAACCCTAGTAAACAAATAAAATACAAAAGCAAACATGGCATAAAAGAAGAATTAGGCAACACAGTAATAATGGACCACAGTCGAGGGTCTTTCTTCCCACAATCTGCTCCTTTTGATGAGTTACCTTAGAAACTACAACATAATCTCAGATATCTGGCAAAAAGAGATTTTTCAGACAAGGGGGAAGCACAAATGACAATTTGGGATGGATACGCAGCGTTTCAAACCATTTCTAGGAAAAGAAATTGAAGTCCATGCACTAATGATGTACTTCATTAAGTACATAGCTACTTCATAGCTAAGCTGACGTGGTTTTATAAATGATCATGTTTTCTTTTTGGCAAAATGAACCTATTTTCACAGTTAAAACTGAGGTGAGAGTGGGGGTGGGGTATTTGACTCAAGCTACTTACA
This sequence comes from Neophocaena asiaeorientalis asiaeorientalis, assembly GCF_003031525.2. Lineage (NCBI taxonomy): Eukaryota > Metazoa > Chordata > Mammalia > Artiodactyla > Phocoenidae > Neophocaena > Neophocaena asiaeorientalis. The sequence goes on along the minus strand of NW_020173388.1, from coordinate 7,837,901 downwards.
AACTTATAGTTCTTGACTTCTGTTTGTATTCATTTAAGAAATCTTCAAGTATTTAAATATAAGTAAATATTCAAAACTGGTAAAAAAAATCATGCCAATCTCTACAACTGCTATGTCATTAATATTTTAAATTCTTAATTTTTCTTACAATTCCCTGTCCATCTTTTCTGAACATGTTCTAAAGATAGGACCTGAATACCATAAACCATTCCATATGAACACATAGATCACAAGTCAATTAATTCAATATTTAAAAATAAAAGTCAAAACAGTTACATTTGATTCTCAGTATGAAAATAAATTTCTTCATTTTAAAATATTTTAAATAGAATAAAACCTGAATAAAGTGAATCTTAACTAACTTCCATTTCTAGCCAAGGTGGTGTAAAGGGGGCTAGACTTATTTTACCACCTGAAACAACCAAAAAGGAACAAAATATATGAAATGATACGCAAAACATTATACATCAGTCAACAAAAGAAGGTGACCCCTGAGGAATGGAAAATAGATGAGGTGAGCCCTTTGATGGCCCCAGCTTACTGCTGTGTGAGAATTTTCAGGGAAGAAATTAAAGTGTACCATTGTGTATGGTTTTTACACTACACATGAACAGTATAACATCACTTGAGGTAGACAACAATAAGTTAAAGATGTATACCATAAACAATTAAATGACAAAACAATGAGATATAGCCAATAAGCCAACAAAGGAGATAAAAGAATCACAAAAATACTCAATTAATCCAAAAAAATAGTAGAAAAAGGAAACAAAGAACAGATGGGAAAATTAAAAACATAATCAGAAGATGACAGATTTAAAATAACTGTATCACTAATCATATCAAATGTATGTGGTGCCCAATTAAAAGGCAGAGATTGTCAGACTGGATAAAAAAGCAAGAACCAACCATATCCTGCCTACAAAAAAAAAAAATATATATATATATGTATATATTTTAATATAAAAACACAAGTAGATTAAAAGGAAAAAATGGAAAAAGATATACTATCCTTATACAATCAAAAGGAAGCAGGAGTGGCTATATTAATATCAGATAAACTAGATTTCAGAGCAAAGAATATTATCAGAGATAAGGAAGGTTATTTCACAATGATAATGGTGTTAATTAAAGAGGATACACAATCCTAAACATACATGTGTTTCATGACAGAGCTTAAACATACAGCAAGCAAAAATTGACAGAACTGCAAAGAGAAACAGTTGGTCAGATTTCAATACTCCTCTCTCAGTAGTTGACAGAACAAGTAGAGAGGAAATCAGCAGAGTTGAAGAACACTATTAACCAATCTGCCCTAACAGATATTCATAGAACACTCTATCCAACAGCAGTATACAGTCTTTTCAAGTGCACATGGAACAGTCATCAAAATAAATGATATTCTGGCCCAAGAAACAAATTTCAATGCATCTAATGGGATTCAAGCATACCAAATAAGTTCTGCAACCACAAATTAAAAATGAGTCACCTGAAGATCTCTAGAAAATCCCCAAATGTTTAGACATTAAATAAAATGCTTCTAAATAACCCGTGGATTTCAAAAAAGACAGCAGAAAGTATTTTGAGCTTTATGAAAATGAAAACACAAGATATCAGAATTTGTGGGCTGCCACTGTTAGAACTACTTAGAGGGAAATATGTGCATTAAGTGCTTATATTAGAAAAGAGAAAAGGTCTTGATGACCTCAGCTTCCACCTTAAGAAACTAGCGGGGAAAAAAAGAGCAAATTTAGAGTAAGTAGAAGAAAAATAATAAAAATCCAAGTAGAAATGAGTTAAATAGAGAACATCAATAAAGTCAAAAGCTGGTTCTTTGAGAAGATCAATACAATCAATAAACTTCTAGCCAGACAGATTAGGAAAAAAGGAGAAAAGTCACAAACTACCAATATTTGGAATGGAAGAGGTCACTACAGATCCTATAGCTATTTAAAGAAACTAAGGGAATATTATGTCCAACTTTACAATAAATTGGATAAGTCACACAAAATGGGCAAACTCCTTAGAAAGACATGAAAGCGTACTCAAGAAGAAACAGTCTGAGCAGCCCTATGTATTTTGAAGAAAATTATCTGGTAGTTAAAAAGCTTGCCACGAGAAAAATCCCAGGCCAGGTGGCTTTATTGGTGAATTCTACCCAACTCCAAAGGAAGATGTAGAGCCAATTCTGCACAAACTTCTTCAACATTAACTTGTTACTAAAAACAAAGACATTGCAAGAAAACCACAGACCAACAGCCCCCATGAACATAGATAAGTGCAAAAATTCTCAAAAGAAAAAAATCTAGCAAATAAAATCTAACAATATATTAAAAAAATCTTATCATGATCAAGAGGAGTTTAACCCCAGGAATATATGGTTGATCCAACATTTGAAAAATCAATCAATGTAGTTCACCATATTAATGAACAAAAAAGAATATATGATTACTTCAGTAGACAGAGGGAAAAAAAAGCATTTAACAAAATCCAACATTCATTCCTGAAAAAAACTCTTAACAAACTAGGAATGGAAGTAAATTTCCTCAATATGATAAAAGGCATCTATGAAAAATCTACAGGTAACATCATACTTATTGGTAAAAGATTGATGACTTTAGCCCTAAGATGTGAATGGAGTCTGTTCTCATCACTTCTATTTATCCTTGTACTGAGAGTCCTAGCCAGTGCAATAAGGCAAAAATAAAATATGCACACTGGGGCTTCCCTGGTGGCACAGTGGTTAAGAATCCACCTGCCAATGCAGGGGACACGGGTTCGAGCCCTGGTCCGAGAAGATCCCACATGCCGTGGAGCAACTAAGCCCGTGCGCCACAACTACGGAGCCTGCGCCGTAGAGCCTGCAAGCCACAACTACGGAGCCCACGTGCCACAACTACTGAAGCCTATGTGCCTAGAGCCCATGCTCTGCGACAAGAGAAGCCACCGCAATGAGAAGCCCGCGCACTGCAATGAAGAGTAGCCCCTGCTCACTGCAACTAGAGAAAGCCAGTGTGCAACAACGAAGACCCAACGCAGCCAAAAAAAAAAAAAATATGTACATTGAAAAGTATTTTGAGCACCTGGAAAATGAAATTTTAAAACAATGCAATTTAGAGTAGCATAAAAATATGAAATGCCTAGGGCTAAATTTAACAAAATATACTCAAGACCTGTACACTGAAAACTACCAAACACTGTTGACAGAAAATAAAGACCTAAGTAAAAGGAGAGAAACTATGTTCATGAATTGCAAGAATCAATATTAAGATGTCTGTTCTCCCAATTTATTGACTAATTTAATCCAATCTCAATCAAATCCCACTAGATTTTTTTTTAATGGACCAGGTGATTCTAAAATTTATATGTAAATGCAGTAGACCTAGAAGAGCCAAAATTTTTTTGAAAAAACATAAAGTTGGAAGATGTATATATACTACCTGCCTTCTAACTTACTACAGTAATTAACATAGTATACCATTGTTGTAAGAATATACACACAGATCATTGGAACAGAACAGAGTCAGAAAAAGACCCACACAAATAGAGTCAATTGAATTTTCTGACAAAGGAACTAATGTACTTAGAAAGAGTTGTAAACAAACAAGTGAAACGGTACAGGAACAACTGGATGCTATTTGCAAAAACAAAAAGAATTAAACAAAACAAAACAAAATTTCAATCCATACCTCATACCATATACAAAATTAACTCAAAATAGATCACTGACCTAAAAGTAAATCCCGAAACTGAAATATAGAAAACTTTTGTTACCCTGGGTTAGGCAAAGACTTCATAGGTACGATACCAAAAGCACAACTTATAAAAGAATAAATCAGATATGCGAGCCACAGCTACTGAAGGCCACATGCCTAGAGCCCGTGCTCCGCAACAAGAGAAGCCACTGCAATGAGAAGCCCGCACACCACAACGAAGAGTAGCCCCCACTCGCCGCAACTAGAGAAAAGCCCGCACGCAGCAACGAAGACCCAATGCAGCCAAAAATAAATAAATTTATATAAAAATAAAACCTTGAAACAATCCAAATGCCCCAAAACAGATAAACACATAACCGAACTGTGGTATATCCATACAATGAAATACTAGTCAACAATGTATAAACTGCTGATATATTCTGTAACACAGTTGGAACTCAAAATAATTGTGCAAAGTGAAAGAAGCCAGAAAAAAAGAGTCTGTACTGTAAGATTCCATTAATATAAAATTCTAGGGCTTCCCTGGTGGCGCAGTGATTGAGAGTCCGCCTGCTGATGCAGGGGACATGGGTTCGTGCCCTGGTCCGGGAGGATCCCATGTGCCGCTGAGAGAGAGAGAGAGAGAGAGAGAGAGAGAGAGAGAGAGAGAGAGAGAGAAAGGGGGGGGTGGGGGGGGGGGGGGGATTAAAAAGGAACATGAGGAAACTTCTGAAGTATGATAGGTACGTACATTATCTTGACTGTGGTGAAGGTTTTACAGGCATATACATGTCTAATTGTACACTTTAAATATGTGTAATTTAAGTCAATTTTACCTCCATAAGTGTTTTTAAATGAAATTATACGTATATATAAAGAATATCATTTATACAGCAGTACGTAGTGTACTGAAAGTGAGTGGCATAACACATACCACAAAAAACCCAGGAAACAAAAAAATCTAGCATGTCCAAGTATTCTAAAATCCCCGAATCCTATTTATACCATGCTATGTTACTAGTAACTACAGAATTATTTTTGAATAACACAATGAATTTAGACCTAGAAAAGCTTCTATAAATCTGCTTCCCTAGAAGTTACTGGAACCATATTTATAGCAGCCATATTTTCTAAATAATTTAGAATACATATTTTGACAGGCATGATGAATGTCATGGCAACTATAGAAATTAACTTTTAAAACTGAGACAATCCTGTAAACTCTAGGATACATGTCACAGTACTTTTAAATTCTTCAGAGGCATTAAAATGGCTGCCATTTTGTAAGGAGCAAATGCCATTAAACGCAGTGTGTTACACTGAGCTACTTGAGATAATCACTACTTCTAGGTTGCAAATACTCTGCCTTCCTAACAGTCTCTAAATCTTAAGGGCTTGGGCTTGTTCTTTTGATTAAAAGACTGATTGATGCTCTTCTGCTATGTGTCTAATAATGATTTACCCCATACTCCCACTCACTACATTCAAAGTTTCCGCTTTATTGTCTATGAGGTTACCAGAATGTAAGAATATCACGTGTGGTAACTTCTTCAACAAAAAAAGTACTTTTAAAATGCAATATAAAATTAAAAATATACTTACAGCAGCTACAGGGATAAGAATCTCCACAAATAAACCAGCAAGTGCATGTTTTATATCTTTATCCTTTACTTCTAAGAAATACTGAGCACATTCCTTGAGAGGGAAAAAGGTATATTCGATTTAAAAAGGAGGAAGATTATAGAAATGTTAATATCACAATAATTTTGTAAATACTCTGCAATTTTACCAGAAAGCTAAGTTCAAATCATGTTCAAATTTAAAAAGAAAATTAATTCACACTTCTGACAATTTAACGCTTGGAGTAAGGAATTAGTAACGTCATTAATTATATTTATTTTGTTTCTTTTAAATAGTCATGAAAAGCAAAAACAACCACTGTTAGGCTAATTCTAATTACTGCAGATCACCTGCATGAACTGAAATGATGCTTCAAAATCTTCTACAGGATACATTTTCACTCGGAAAAATTTCATTCCCATTATTAAGCTGATGACGCTTTGTACCACATGTGGACTTTGTTCCTTTTGTCGCAGTTCTTTTAACTCTGTCACAAACTTCTTCCTCACAGCCTGAAACCTTTAATGTACACGGATACACAATTTGATATGAATTGAAAACACTCATTTCCTACATGATATTTAAGGTTGAAATCAAGAAGTATTTTACCTAAACACCATCTCCTTTCTCTGCCCTCATCAAAACTACCCAGAAAAACATAGATAACAAAAATATTTCTTATTCTAAATTTACTGTTCATTTATTTTTTCAAATAAAAAATGCCTTAAGGAGAAATTCTTATTAGAATTTCTTATTCCTATAATACCATCAATACAGCATCATTACCATTTAATAGTTCGTAATCATCATAAAAATAAGATCTAATAACCCACCCATAAAACATCCACATGTAAATCAGAGAGTGTCTCTAAATTCTAAGACTCATTTTGATAAAGTCTGCAATTTAGGTTACATGGAGAGCAGACTGGAGACTACATATTTGTTCAAAGAGATAAACCAATCACTTGTAGACTACTAAGTATCTCTTAAAATTATTATCTCCTTACACTGTAGAAAAACTGAAGATGATGAGTGGGAGAGCACTGGTCTCACAATGGGAATCAGCTGAAGAATCAAAATGCTTTTGAAATGCTGAGCAACATCCTGGATTCAAATGACTACAACAGTTAAGGCTACTAAGATTTTCTTTGCTTACAATGGAAAAAGATATCTGATAGTTTGTTAATCAATAATACTTCACTTTCCCCCTCTAGGAAACAAAGGTTTTATTGCTGATGTTACTTGGGGAAACCAGTTCTCGAAAGTTATAATGACAAATGAAGCATACTTCCCAATGGGCACTGAGTACAAATTAATATTAATTAAACATGGATATTAATTACATGTTAATGAAATATGGATCCATGATAGGAAGTATAACTTCTCCACTTCCATTTCAGCTTGTAAAATACAACACCATTTTCCATGAAAGTGTTCTTTTGCATTTTATAAAGAAAATATAAAGTGGATAAAAATCTTCCCATTGCAATATTATTAGAATCCAAGGAGTTTTCCTATTAAATTTTTCATAATAATTATTAGTCACTATAATCAAAGGAAATGTATTGACAAGATTCTAAAACACCCCCAGCCCTTTCTTTCTCCCCACCCCTTTCCCACCTCACCACCTTTCCTCTCAAATGTCGGTGCCATCAGCCCAGCCTAATGTGGATCCATCCACGTTTTTTCCCATGCGCGTTGTATGTATGGGTGGAAAACACCTCAATATTGCTGAGTGGCATTTCTCTTACAACTAGACCAGTGAGGCTGAGCGTCGTTTCATCAATTTACCATTGGCCATTTAGATTTACTATCCTTACCATCCTAGATTTAACTTAGCTATGATGTAGAGTTCTTCTGGACCCAACTTGCTCATGTGTTATTTAGCACTTCTAACCTATATCCTGACAGAAAATCATTTTCAATAAAAATTACAATATGAACTACTGTGCCATGAAAAGAAATACATTATTGCTCATGTTTTTGCAGCTACATTCCTGAAACAGGGATTCCTTGTTGATTAAATATAAACACAATATTAAAATACTATTGTCTACGTCTAAGTCATTTCAAGTACTCCAACTATGTTCTAAGTTCTATAGCATTGGGCATACAAGGGTCCCTGGTAAACTACAAAGGATAAAACATAAATAATACTAAATTAAAGGATAGTAACTACCAAATAATAAGATACATTACTTCATATTAAAATCTAAACTACTAAACATTAACAATAATTGTTGCTTTCTTAGAACTGAAAAAGGTTGCTACAGGATGATTTCAGGGCCCTTTATTCTTTAAATAGCACCCAAGAAAATCTAAACTGATACTTTTTTCCTTACAAATTTCCCAGTAGCATCAAAGGAAATTCAAAATCTTCCATAGTCTTTAGAGCAAGCACGCGATACTAAAGACAAACATCTTTTTTACCGTTTATGGTAATGATGGTTCAATACAACTCAATGAATGTAACTCCTAATGAATAACACCCTCTTTATGGAGTACTCTAGTATCTTTATCTTTCCTTTTCGATATGTCTTCCACCTATTCAAAACTCTGTTCAGTATTAAAATAAGATGGTTAGAAGGAAGACACTGCATTGCTAACTCAGAAATAAAAGCATTCAAGTAGAAACTATTAAAAGTAATTATTAGCTTCGACAAGAGTTCTGTAAGAAAGATTTATAAAAACACTTCTCATAGAACTGTGAAAAATAGGGAATAAGGTAATGACCTGACTATTCTTGGCAATTTCTTACTTCCTCAATTCAGGTTTTATGGAAAACCCCAAATAATGAAGAAAAGTTGTGGAACTGAGGTATGGGCGTCACTTAAAATTCCTCTAAAGCAGGGGTCCCCAACCCCCAGGCCATGGACCAATAGCTGTCCACGGCCTGTTGGGAACCGGGCCACGCAGCAGGAGGTGAGCGGAGGGCAAGCGAGCGAAGCTTCATCTGCCGCTCCCCATCGCTCGCATAACTGCCTGAACCATCCCCCCCCATCACTTGCATTACCGCCTGAACCATCATCTGCCGCCATCCCCCACCTCCCTCACCGTGGAAAAATTCTCTTCCACGAAACAAGTCCCTGGTGCCAAAAAGGTTGGGGACCCCTGCTCTAAGGAACAGAGCAGCAAAATAATAAAAGGTGAAACAGACTTCACAGTAACTCTATGGAAAAAAAAAACGATCTAAAACTGTCAGTGTCTATTCTATTAGTTAGCAATGAGAATTCTAAAAAGCAAAACAAATCAAAATCAGTGATTTATAAAACTTACTTTGATTGGGCAAGAACGCCTATCACTTCTGCATATAAATCTGCAATAATATGCACATTCCCAGTGTTGGTTCCTGAATATCTAAAATAGCAAAAGAACAAACATATTATTTCATGAAAATTTTCTACAAACTCTCTTTCTTAATAACTCTGAAAATTCCTTATCAGGGTGTTGTATAAATTTTCTCTGAAGATTCATTTATAGGATGATAAAAACCACAAGAATTTTCTTCTCTCTCTAGATTTCAATTTGCCAGGAAATTTAGCCTGATTCTTATAAATTCAATCAATGGTTTTAAGAATCATTTTTACAAAATCTTTCCCATAAGCATCTCCTGTGGACTAAAAAATACAGGAAGATAATTGCTTTGAACTTCAGAAAACAAATGATTTATGAGAGTTCAAATTAACAGTCTAAATCTGGACCGCAGATAAAAGCAACAGTCCCGTAAGTATTTTACTTACCCTTCCTTATGTTTAAAGTGCTTAAAAGCTAAGTTTAGAACTTCATGAACTAAGGGATCAGGCACAGGATGAACAGGAATCTAGAAAAAAAAAAATCAAGTGTGTGCTAAACAGGTTACAGGTCTTTTATGAGTATTCTCATCATTTCAAATAACCAAATCAATAATCAATTTTAGTTTTCATGATATGACCTACTATTTATTAATCTGTCAATCTTCCCCTTTTCTATGAATGCTATTATTTTTCTCTAAGAACTTAGTTGAACATCTACTTTAACAAGCTCTAAATTCATGAACATTAAGCTTTATAATTGCTAATCTTTAAACTATAGACTATGCAGATGAAAAAACAGTCATTGTTGTTACTACAATTGTCACTGTCCAAAAGTTAACACACTCATGGGTGACTCTCTGCAACACCCATAGGAAAGTAAACTTTGACTGAGCCAGGCTTCATATAGTCTGATTTTCTATCATAATAATATCCAAAAGGGACTCCAACTTTCCCAACAATTTAAAATTATTTATGGTTTTATTAGAAATTTGTTATTTAAATGTTTGTTTTGTTTAGTTCTTTAAAAATTACATGCCAATTCCTAATATGGACAACACATCAAAACATTTAAACCAGAAAGTAAAATCCCTGCCCCTTCCCCCCTATATAATCACTACTGGTATATATCTACTTCCAGGATTTTTCCTACACACACTCATCCACACAGCTTATTTTTTACTTAATGGACTGATGCGCCTTTCCCCATCAGTACTTAGCTCCTCCTTAAATTATTTAGCAGCCATGTAATACTCAGTATATATATATTATAATTTATTTAATGAGCTCCCTATTAATGAACATTTCATTCCAGATTTTCAGTATTCAATATATATAATGTTATACAACAAACATCTTGTGCATTTAACATTATTTACTTGTATAGTTCCATGGGAAAGCATCCAAAAGGAAGAACTGATGGGTCAAAGATTATCCAAGACGTCACTGATATAGATTCTAGTTCTTTATATGTGTGGGTCTGTTTGTGAGCTCTCTATTCTATCAAGTTATACGCGTCTATACTAAAATCATGCTGTCTTAATTATTAGGGCTTACTAATAAGTTCTCATGTCTGGCACCACAAGTCCTCCCTTATTTTTCTTCAGAGATAGCTTGGCTACTGTTCTTCCCTATTCAATTTACAGCCATCTTTTCAAGTTCCAAAAAAACTGTTATAGGTGAACTATAATCAAATCATTATATAACATATGAAAACATTTTCTTCATTAGACCAAAAGATCTTTCTACACTTTTTATCATTCTAATGAAGAAAAGCCCAGCTTCTCTTTTCACTAATTATGTAACCTGGAGGAAGTTTCTACCTCTTTACCGATAAAAAATGTAGGTAATAGATTAGAACCCCATAATTACCAGCCCTGAGAGAATGCAAAACTGGGTACATTACAATTGGAGATTCTTGGTCTCTCACCTTTTCCACCCTTCTCTAAAAGGGACTGGGACAAAATTCTTACTTCCTAGGAACGTAGGGCAGATGACGGAACTAGAATACAGGATGGAGATATTGAGGACAAGGCCTGGTAGGGAACCCAGAGCCCATTAGGAAGTGGGGAGGCAGATGTATTTTCCTAGCTTCATCTTCCCTGGATTGGGCCAAACAAAATAGGCCCCAAGATAAGAAAAGGGTTACTGAAGTCACTGCTGTTGTCCCGTAAGTCCCAGTAAGCCCTATGATTATCCCATTGATGGTTAAAACAAAGTAGATATCTACCACTAGGTGATACCAAACTTTAGTCGGGAATATGCTGTATCTGGATCCAGCAGCCTGACTTCCAGAACTTACTCCAGAATTCACAGCACTAATCACGCAGGCTGGCCCCAGGCGCTTCAGTGACCTTGCAATAATACGACACTGCATTTTATGTGACTTAATTTTTTGGGCCCCATTTACTGTGCTGTGTTGTGGTTTTACCATACTGACTTCTATACAGGGATGTTTGGTGTGCTCTAGGCCAGAGATATGAAACACAAGTTAACTTACACCTATACTTTCTCCTAAGTAGTCTTTATTTGCTCCAGTTATGCCAGAAGTCTAACAATGACAGCTAGGAACACTACTTAGCTATGTTGTGTGCTCTTTATTACTACCTTAATAATATTAGTTATTAGTAATGCCACCACCAACACTTTTCACGTGTCTGTGTGCCGCGTATTACTTAGGCATTTTATATACATTATTTATAACACTTATAGCAGCCTTACACAGTAGTATCTGTCCCCTGTTTTACAGATGAGGGGACTGAAGTTTAGAAGTCAGTGCATACTTCTCTAGAAAATACTGTGTGCCCAGTTTCTGATATATGAAAATGCATTTAATAAATGGAACAAATGAGGAAAGAAAACTTTCAGTTTTATCATATTATAGCTAGAAAAGAGACAGAGAAACAGAAGTGAGAGAATAAATATTATCTCATCTTTAATTTTTGGAAGAAAAAAAAGCACAACCTCTAAAAATTTTATTTTAAGAATGAACACTATCAGGATGCTCAGACGTTCTTGAAATTCCTACTTCTCCCCTTATTTACAATAATAAAAACAATTCCCAAGCTGAACCTCCAAAAAAGCGGGGCTGGGGTGGGAAAGAATCCCAGTTCAGTTTATAAAGAAAACGTTTTACTTTCATGGAGTAGTATTCCCATCTATAGCATCAAGAATTTTTTAGATCTTGCCATTTGCATGGTTTTGGAAGCAGATCTAATTCTATTTGAACTTTCAAGAAGGATATATCTAGTAGACTCTAAAGAACACCCAAGTTTTATTCCAAAGCTATTCCCACTACCACTTCCCCAAATCTAATGCTTTTAGCACATCATGAAAGTAGAAAACCACAAAACCAGGTTAAGACATGGACAATGGGGAGTCAGCAAGGTGCGCTCATTATGTAAATGACCAGCCCTCAGTGCAAAGGACAGTGAATAAACTCATGACTCAGCAAAATCACAAATAACCCCATAACCTTCAGGGCTGCTCACCAACATCTATAATGCTAATGTCATGTGATGAATTGGAAAATTGGGATTGACATGTATACACATACATGTCTAATGTATGTGACATGTATGTATACACATACATGTCTAATGTACATGACTAATAAGAACCTGCTGTATAAAAAAATAAATAAAATTTTAAAATTAAAAAAAATTAAAATAAAATAAATAAAATAAAATGCTATGTCAAACCTGAAAATACTAAGGGTCTACTCCTCCTTCTGTTACTTCACAATAAGCACCCATAAAACTAAGCCAAGAGGGCTTCCCTGGTGGCACAGTGGTTGAGAGTCTGCCTGCCGATGCAGGGGACACGGGTTCGTGCCCCGGTCCGGGAGCATCCCACATGCCGCGGAGCGGCTGGGCCCGTGAGCCATGGCCGCTGAGCCTGCGCGTCCGGAGCCTGTGCTCTGCAACGGGAGGGGCCGCAACAGTGAGAGGCCCGCGTACCGAAAAAAAAGACTAAGCCAAGAGCCTGAAGTGGCTCATAAGCCTGGTTTCCCAATCTTGTTTGTTTCAACGAATGTATGGCTAAAATTCAATATAAAAAGAAAACTGCTTAAAGATACTAAATGCTATAGTGCTTTTACCATGGATTCTAAAGCCTCTGGTACTAATATGCTAATATTTGTAGTTGGCCATGACCCCCAAATTATTCTTCTGACTTTCTTGAAAAAATAAAATTAGTCCTTTATCATCTTGAATTAATTTTGTTCCCATGGTGAATCACACTCATGTCATCACATTTATATAAACTCAATCCTTTGTCTAATTTGTTATGATTTAAAATTTAATTTTATAAGATGATGGCCATTTCACCTAATTTTGAAACACTGATTTTTACCAATAAGAATAATTTTATTTACAAAGAGAACTAGGGGCTTCCCTGGTGGCACAGTGGTTAAGAATCTGCCTGCCAATGCAGGGGACACGGGTTCAAGCCCTCCTCCAGGAAGATCCCACATGCCGCGGAGCAACTAGGCCCACGAGCCACAACTACTGAGCCTGCACTCTACAGCCCGCAAGCCACAACTACTGAGCCCACGTGCCACAACTACTGGAGCCTGCACACCTAGAGCCCATGCTCCGCAACAAGAGAAGCCACCGCAATGAGAAGCCTGCGCACCGCAATGAAGAGCAGCCCCCGCTCACCACAACTAGAGAAAGCCCATGCGCAGCAACAAAGACCCAACACAGCCAAAAGTAAAATAAATCTATTAAAAAAATAAAATAAAATAAAAAAATAAAGAGAGAACTAGCTTTATAATCTTCAGCAAGTCACCGCAACTAAGAACATTGATGTATAAGATGAAAACAACAGATAGCATTTATTGGACACTTTCCATGTCCTGGGCATTATCGTATTTAATTCTCACCACTCTTTTACACAGAAGGAAAGAATTAGTGGGTAATAACTTGCCCGAGTTACACGGCAAGTAAATGACACAGCTGGAAAAAAAACACTTGCCGTGGTTATCTCCCAGTTTATTGTAATGACCAGCGGGTACAAGGGATACAGAGTTCTTCGTGCATTTTGAAGAGATCTAAGTATGTGATGATGGCACATAATAACGTCGGATAAAGACATGACAAATTATTCAAGAAACAATTTATAATATATGAGGTCAAGAACTAACCCACGAGTAATATATACTCCTCCTTAAGATTGATCCAACCATGTATCGATATTTCAATACTCCTGGGGCTGTCCATCTCATCAAAATAAAACTAAATCACATTTTAATACATGTATATTATGTGGGACAAAAGTAAAAGTCCTATTAAATTCAACATATGCTACATTGATTACTCTCTGGAGCTATTAAACTCTACACGATTACTCTCTGGAGCTATTAAACCCTACACAATTTTTTTTTTTTTTTTTTTGCGGTACGCAGGCCTCTCACTGCTGTGGCCTCTCCCGCTGCGGAGCACAGGCTCCGGACGTGCAGGCCCAGCGGCCATGGCTCACGGGCCCAGCCGCTCTGCGGCATGTGGGTTGCTCCGGACGCGCAGGCCCAGCGGCCATGGCTCACGGGCCCAGCCGCTCTGTGGCACGTGGGTTGCTCCAGGACCGGGGCACGAACCCGTGTCCCCTGCATTGGCAGGCGGACTCTCAACCACTGCGCCACCAGGGAAGACCCCCTACACCATTTTGATATGGGAGAAAATTGGGTTCGTTTGTCATGATATTTCAGAACGTTCTATTGATCTTTACTTCATTTTCTATAGTTCAATTAGTTTTGAAGAAGCTAAAAAGACTTGCCTTTTATTAGGAAAGAGAAAACCTACATGGGATTTTTTTTTTTAAGTTATTGTTGAATTTGTTACAATATTGCTTCTGTTTTATGTTTTGGTTTTTTGGCCCCAAGGCATGTGGGATCTTAGCTCCCTTACCAGGGATCAAACCCACACCACCTGCATTGGAAGAAGAAGTTTTTTTTTTTTTGCAGTACGCGGGCCTCTCACTGCTGTGGCCTCTCCCGTTGTGGAGCACAGGCTCCGGACGCACAGGCTCAGCGGCCATGGCTCACGCGCCCAGCCGCTCCGCGGCATGTGGGATCTTCCCGGACCGGGGCACGAACCCGTATCCCCTGCATCGGCAGGCGGACTCTCAACCACTGTGCCACCAGGGAAGCCCTGGAAGAAGAAGTTTTAACCACTGGAGTGCCAGGCAAGTCCCTGGACTATTATTTTTTTTAAGGAAGAGAAGGAAAAGAAGGATGAAGACAAGGACAATGGGGCGGGGGAAAGGACAAGAGAGGAGGAAGGGGAAGAGAAAACCTCCAAGGGGTTGTCTGTGCACTGAAGTTCTGAAGTCAATGCAATTAAGAGCAACTTTTAGGGCTTCCCTGGTGGCACAGTGGTTAAAAATCCGCCTGCCAATGCAGGGGACACACGGGTTCAAGCCCTGGTCCGGGAAGATCCCACATGCCGCGGAGCAACTAGGCCCATGAGCCACAACTACTGAGCCTGCACGTCTGGAGCCTGTGCTCCGCAACAAGAGAGGCCGCAATAGTGAGAGGCCTGTGCACTGCGATGAAGAGGGGCCCCCGCTTGCCACAACTAGAGAAAGCCCTCGCACAGAAACGAAGACCCAACACAGCCAAAAATAAATAAATAAATTAAAAAAAAAAAAAAGAGCAACTTTTAGATGAGAAGAGAGACACTGGTAAGTAGAAGAAAATCATGGGAAACAAAGGAGAAGAGGCACAATACAGCCTGACTGTCAGTGCACAGAGTTTGCAATTTCTTTTGCAGGAAGAAGAAATATCTCTATGATTTAACTAAGTAAAGAAGTGCAAATGCTGATTACCAAACCACTCACAAGACCTACATTTAGCACACAAGAAATGCCAGGGATCAACCACAATGAGGCCTCGTCCAAGTCCGTTCATGGTACAGTGTTTCTGGTCCTCAGCTCCTCCTATATCCTTACTGACCTCAGCCTTAGCATCTTAGGATCCCAGCTGAACTAAGAGATCACAGAAGGCAAATCTGGCTTTCAGAAAGCACAACCCTCAGAGGAAAGTTCTTTTTCACCTCTACTAAAAAAAACCTTTATGGAAGGTACAAATTAAATTGTTTTTATCTTTGATTAACGCATTTATCTATGTCACGTATTCAAAATTATTTTTAAACAAAACAAAGCCAAAAAAGTTATTATTTTTTTTTTTTTTTCAAAAAAGTTATTTTTATTTTCAGATTTCGGATATTCAGATTTCAGTCTTTTCACATATATTGTAAAAACAAAGGCAAAGTATAAATGATTACATAATTCAAATATTTTTATATTAGCTATGTTAAAAAAGACTATCAAATCAATTAACTTTTATATCTTAACATTTGCTGTTTCCTGCTGTATTATATATTCTACTCCATTTTATACAACAGAAACAAAACTCCCTGTCCGAACACATCATGTGCTGTGCAAAGTATGATTTTTTTTCTTTTAGGTAGCCTGACTTTTTTTCAAAACACTACAGTGTGCATGACTGGAACTATATGGAACATTTTTGAATGACGTATATAACTTTTTAAAGACTACAAACTACAAAAACACTTTCATATCAGTACAGGTATTTTCTTTTTAATATGCATTTATTTATTTATTTTGGCCGTACCAGGTCTTAGCTGCGGTAGGTGGGATCTTTTAGTTGCGGCATGCAGGCTCTTAGTTGTGGCAATGGGAACTCCTAGTTGCAGCATGCATACGAGATCTAGTTCCCCA
The DNA here is from genome assembly GCF_003031525.2 of Neophocaena asiaeorientalis asiaeorientalis. Taxonomy (NCBI): domain Eukaryota; kingdom Metazoa; phylum Chordata; class Mammalia; order Artiodactyla; family Phocoenidae; genus Neophocaena; species Neophocaena asiaeorientalis. The sequence goes on along the minus strand of NW_020173388.1, from coordinate 7,821,556 downwards.
ACCAGGGATTGAACCCGGGCCCCCTGCACTGGGAGCGTGGAGTCCCACCCACTGGACCACCAGGGAAGTCTCTCAAATCAGTACAGGTATTTATACATATACTTGTACTGACTGTGAATAGTAAAAATATATAACATGATATCTGACACTATTTACCTATTTATATCTTTACTATCTATGCCATTCAGATGTTGAGCTCAGGAGTGCAGTACCTAGAACAAGGCCACCCAACAGCAGGCATTCTAATATTCACTGAATGAATAAACATAAACAATTCATTATCCTGAGGTCTTCTCGCTTGTCTGAAAACCATTTGCACTTGACAACTCAGTCTTACTCAAGTCAAATCACCCCCGTTCCTCAACTATCACTGCACAATTATTACATGTTGAAATGCAGGCTTGAGGGCTACACAGAGAATTTCTGTGAAAGTGGAGGCAAAAAGGGATTGGAGTAGGTGAATGACAGGTGGACTACAGTTGCTGCTAAAAGCCCAGATTTTACATACTTTTTATTCAGCTCTATTTTGCTAACATGATTTCATGTCTTGGATGGTAAACGAAGGTAGAAAAATGGGGAGTGATAGGTACCTCAGGCAATTGACAGAAGTATAATTAAATTATAGGAATTTTGTTTCCGTGAGTCAGAAGTTTAGATATAACATCCTAAATAAGGTAACTGAAACATGAAGGCAAAATTAGCAAAAAATAAGAAATACAGACTTTGCAGAAACAAAAGAGCTTACCTGCTTTAGAACTTCAACTAAAACTAAACAAAAAATGAAATCTACTGCTAAGTCTCTTCTTTCAAGAAGATAATCTCTTTCACGTTGCTGTTCATCCCTGAAACAAGAAGCCCAAATTAGGATTGCATTAAAACTATAAGTTCTCAAATAGCTCTTGGTTAGTACTTCATGTTATTTACTGAGTTCCTAGTACATATGGCGTCCCACAGCAATCATTACAAGTTTTTATAATAACCCAATGTATGTATTACATGTTCTTATGTTCTTTCTCTTTTTGTACATTAGGAACTTATATGCACATCTCACTATTACATCTGTCAGAAATTAAACCTAATCTAAAAGAATTAGTAAGAGGAAGAAAAACACGGAAATACAGTGCCAGGTCATTTTTTTCACAAATGTAAGTTGAAAAATCACAAGTGGCATCTACTGAAGTACAATTCTAAACCATGGGCCATCACCTGAACACAAATAGATGTTTTACTTGGAGCCATGATCTCCCTGGGAAATTTGAAGAAGGAGAAGACGAGTTCGAGGATTTAACACCAAGAAGAGTCTCGTGGTATAAGAATTTAGGGTTTTGGCAGTCTTCCTGTATCGCAACAACTGTTTCCCTTCACAAACCACGTGAACAGGACTTCCTCTGAATATTTTTTTAACTCCTTCCATGACTGTTAAGGCTCCTCACTGAACTACAGAAATTCAGTTTTGCGTGACTAGTCCCAGTGACGACTCCTGTAGGGCAGCACCTACTTTAACGGATATCTTTCCTCGATTTACAGTTTAAGTATGGACTATCTTTTCCCCTTGTTACCACTTCATAACAAAAGTAACCAAACAATAACAATCGTCAGTTGATAACACTATTACCTGCTTCATTGGAAGTGTTTTGAGCCCAGGTCAAACAGTAGAAAATGAGCCACTTACCCCTTAGATTTTGTGCTAGACCGAGGCCTATACTCATAAGACTCATCTTCAGCTCCATTCTGGCGTCTGTACCAGTCAAACAAGGTGCGAAGTAAGGAAGGGAGACAGTGCTCTGCTACTGAGCTCATAGAGCTTATCAACTGAAAATACAAGACGTTACCAGAAGTAAAATACAACATCAAAGTGCCATGCTCCTCAGGCTACTAGCAATCACTTAGAAATGAGTAACAGTTCTAGAATAAAAATACACTAAACGCAGTAACTCCAAAGCAATACATGTGTTTTAAAATAAAAGGGAAAAAAATAAATACATAAAATGCCACTTACATTTAAATATTTTAAAAAAAATGAAATAAAATAAGGGCTAGGGGTTTAGCCAAGTAATAAAGTGAGCTAAGTTTCACCGGCTATTAACATTTATCCAAATCCATTCAGTTTAGCTCAGAGACTTTCCACCTTTTTCCTGCCTCCATATGCTACTCACATGTGTAAAAACTTGACCATCAGTAACATCCCTAATTACACACGTGACACCTCTGGGTGAACTGTATAACACAGAACATGAAACAACCACACCTACTTCCTCCCCCCCCCCACCCCCCACCCCACCGGGGCCAGTTCCTCTCTGCTCATGTGAGTGAAATGTTCTAAAATGTTGCCACTAGAAGGGATGAAGAGATGCAGAAACAGAGAAGACTACACCATGTTAGAACTGGGGAAAAAGCTCCACTTTATTCTGTGCTGCTACGACACCGAACAGAGAATTATAATTACACAATTAATTCGTGATACAAATAAACATATTAGAAATGTGTTATATACATGCTTTTAAAGCTTAGAATATATAAATGAACAGCAGAAAGATAAATGAAGTGGGATGGACACCTGCAACTCGATTTGAGGCATCCCTTAAACTATCTGAATTGTAGGTGAGTTATCAGATTCATTTCATGAATGAACCCAACTTGCCTGTAGTGGTGGTAAGAGGTACACCAGCTACCATTAGTCAACCCTAAGGTCACTCTTCATCTTGAGGATCCAGAGAAAAAACATTCTCTCTTCATAAGAGACTCTGTATCTGATTCAACCCATTGCTTGTAAAATTAGTATTTTAAAATTAGCATACGGTAAAGCATGCTTCACTTTGTTTTGTTTAACTAAGGAACTACGGGTTGCAGCAATACTCAAGGTCTCGTTCAGTTCCACGACTGTAGGAAGTATCAGTTAATGAAGATAAATTGATAGCTCTAGGAATTAAACATTTATTTTTCCTAATATTTTATATTTCTCATATAAAAAAGAATGAAACAGTTTATGTATGATATTTTTTCTCTTTTTCATGATCTCTGCCTTCCTTTAATCATGCTTTTATTTATAAATTACCATAACGTGACAGGTGAATCGTCTCTAATATAGGGAATTAAAGTAAAAACAAGATTCTGATTTTATTTAACCACTTTTGAAAATTTATATTTCATTAACAATGAACAATACCACTCAAAGGAAATCCCTTTTAATACCTAAAGAAGGAACAACAAAACACCATCTGCTACTGTAAATACATAGTAAAGCAGTTTACCCCACTCATAGCTTTTTATTGTGGAAAAAATCAAAGTATGGAGCATGATAATATATAGATTTATTAATCATTTACATAAAAAAAGAAATGGAAGTTTTCCTTAAAATGTTGTTTAATAAGATTTCATATTGATTGTTGATTCATCATTAGTAAAATGGATTCAAGATGTGAATAATCTAAATACCTTTAAAATAATATATTAATAATATATTAATTAATTAATAACTAGTAACAATTAGTACCTTTTGTAATGGCGTTAAGATTTGAAAAGGGTTATATGAGGTGATCTTATTATTACTGTAACAGAAAACTAGCCTTCTTATTTATGGTTTCTTCTTAGACCAGTGGCTATTTACTAAGTGTGTGCTTCAGAATCACCTAGGGAGCTGCTGCAAAATACAGGTGCCAGAGAACTGCTCTTGGTGATTCGGAGTCAGCAGAACTGAAGTGGGATCCAGAAACAAAGCATTTTGGTAAGCCTCCACCAAGCAATCCTAACCAGTCATCTTCATCTAATCAAGCAGACTAATATGAACATTAACTTCGATTTCCTAGATACATAATTATGAGAAGGGTAGCTCGGGAATACTAGATGGCAACAGAAAGCTGATCTGGGTTATTGGGTTTTGCAGACAATCAATCAACATATAATGAAATAAGTCTTGAGCAAACATAATTATGACAAAAATAACACTTGATCTAACATTCAAAATCAGCAAGAGGAAAGAACTGACATTAGAGGATTACCACTAAATTTGAGATATTGGTATTATATAAAAAGGTTTTTGGTTTCGCAGGGTTTTTTTGGAGGGGGAGGGTTGGCCATCGTATATCTTCCTTTTTAAGCTTCTTTGGCTTTGACACAGACAGTCCACTTGGCCTTTGCACAAGCACAGATACAAGTAGTTAATGCCTCTTAGGGCAACCCTCAACTGCTGGAGATGGGGGCTGCAGATAAATGCTCCAGCCCTCCATTCTTCAGAAAGACAAAAAAGGGTGACATTCTGTATGATTCTCAGAATGGAATGAACCCCCAGTGCCCAGAGCAGTGATCCCTATCAGTTCTTCCTCTTCCCTGCCTCAATCTCTCAAGTCTCCTCCTTGGAATCTCTTTCCAGAACCAAGTCCTTGTCTCTGGCTCCGTCTTCAAAATGGGGTGGAAAGGGAGAACCAGGCTGGATGTTTCAGTATAAAGGTTCTGATACCCCCAACAGGAAAAAATAAATGTTAAAAGGTCAAATATTATTATGTAAAAATTGTATACAAGGAAAGATTGAGGGATATGACTGGAAATCTTTTAAGAAGTTTTCAAAGGGCATATAGTAAAGAGGGTACCAATGAAAAGCAAAGTTTTAAAATGCTTAATGAATAGAAATCAATAAAGTTCACAGCTCATTCTATGAAGTTCACAGTTCATAACTCATTCTATTTGTTCTGTTAAAAAACAGACTACCAGTTCCAGACTGAATCTAGTGTATAAAAACATACAGGACCACTAAACAAAATAAATAAATTTCTTAATATTGGATGTATTTGGATCAGACTGTGTGGATAAACATTTTCCTTTCAGGAAAAAATATTCCCCCTACATTGGCATACCTGGTCAAACTGAAGATCTTCACCCCTCTGAAGAGATCTAGATAATGGCTTCTCCTACAATTGAAAAAAAAAAAGTATATATGCAAAATATTAGAAATCTTACTGATAATAAACAGTTGAGATTCGTAAGATGGTTTTGTTTTTGTTTTATCTGTAATTAGATTGTTTCAAGGAAAGGTTCTAATCTGCTAATACAAACAAAATTTAATATTACTAGTTTAACTTAGAATAGCGTACCTAGCATGACCCCTTCTGTCAGCCTTTCTACCTACTTGCCTTGCTGCTTACCCCACATATAGTTACCTAACTTACTGAACATAAGAGATGTCTCAAATTATGTTCACATATATTATGACTGATTCTTCTGTGGAGATTTTTTAGGATGATTTTCTAAACTTTCTACTTTATGCTTTTTTTATTGAATTTTTATTCAATATATTTATTGAAATATATCACAGGAAAACAAATGCCATTTTTCCATGAAAAAAACTGGAATTTTGAAATATGTATATTCTGAAGCTTATCTATCCAAGAGCCCCAATTTCCTTCTCTCATTTATTGCTATAACTTCATGAAAATAAACTCACAAATGTATCTGCCACTGAAATTTAAAAATTCCTAATCTAACTATCAGAGAAGCACACATTTCTAACTAATTTAATTGGGCTCAGTAAAATACCTGAATTCCACAGCGCTTGACTTTCTTAACAGGGAAAGGTTTTTGGCATGTCCTTGGCACTTGAGACCTTATATGCTAAGCACACTTTGGTAATTATCTTGCAGACAAGTTGTCAATTTCTAAAACCAAGTATTATACACTACAAACATGTAACATGATGAGGATCCCATCCAATAATATATAGGCCCAATTAACTACCTCTAAAGTTTAAGTAAAACAGTGAGTCTCATAGCAAGTCCAATAGAACATTGGTTGTTTTTTTTTTTCGGTTTTGTTTTTTTAGAACGTTGTTTTTAAAAGTATGTAAAAGTTTGAAAATTACTGAGCTATCCTAATGTGAATTGTGTATTTAAAACCTGGGCTGGGGGTGGTGTAGGAGAGATAATAAGCTGTTTCTTACCAACTTATTTGACTTATTTGATCCCCCTCACTTGATCCCTCTTTTCACTGTAATATTAAATTTAAAGGTCTTCAGTAATATTTTGAGGAGTGTTGATCTAAGTAGTTTATTACTCACATAGGGTGTTTATACAATAAAGTATGGCCAAGCAGACTAAAAGAGAGCAATAACCTTCTCAGAAACACTTACACTGTTTTCTTATACCTCATACTTTTCACTTCTCAACAAACTCATGCTTTCGCAAAGATTTCTGAAGATCTAACACACTCACAGAGCTTTCCCTAAACCAAAAAGTGAGGATGAGTTATTTTTTCCATAATAAGAACTCAGAAATGATGTTTGAATGCAAAAGAACACTCATGTTACCATTAGTACAAAAATATGAAGTAAGTGTACTGCACTAAATTCTGTATAAATTACTAATCAAGGACTCTGTATTAACCTCTCGCTTTGATTACAGTATGGTTGAGGATGGCCTAATCGTTGTCAAGCAGATGTACTTTCAATGTGAGATTTTGAAAGGATAACTATTTAAAACATGTTTATAGTACATGCAACCCATTGCCACACAACTAAAAAGAATGCAAATTATTCTCTATATTCACATATAAACGAATGCAAAGACTTATGTACCAGAATGTTTACTGTAGTATTTTTTTTTCACAGTAGCCTCAAGTTGGGGTAAGTCCCAAACAGCTTATCCATAGAGACTGGTAAAAAAAAAAATTTACAGTACTTTCTTTTATTGAAATAATATTCAACATTAGAGAGAAAGAGACAAATATATATGGGCTGATAATAGAACAATCTCTGATTTACATTGTTAAAATAAAAATAGGGACAGAAAAAATATACATATAAAAACTCCCGGGCTTCCCTGGTTGAAAAAAAAAAAAAAAAAACTCCCATTTGTGTTTTTTTTTTAAAAAGAGATGGAGGGTGCTACAGAGATTGATAAATAATAGACATAAAAAATGGTATACTGAAAACTATGGACAGTGATTATCTTGATCCTGAATGGAAGGGTCATTATTTTTATTACATAACCTTTAAAACTATTTCCACTTTTTATAATGTTATTATTTCATAAGAATATAATAGATCAATAAAGAATCTAAGGCGCACAATCCTTTACACTCTAATTTGATCCTTTAGTATCTACGTATAGAGGACCAACAGCAACAGGTAGCTTCCAGGGAAAGCAAAAGAATTTACTGAACAGATTTTCGCAGCATAACAATGATACTGAAATATTTCAGTAATTTGCAACTAAAGATGGCAATCTCTCCTAAACAATCCCTGTCCTTGTAGAGCTAAGAGTCTAATGACAGAGCAAAGAAAATATATATTATCTTAGACAGACTTTATAGGATAGGAAGTTGTAATGGAGGTGAAGATTTTAGAATGACCACTGAGAAGATGACATTTAAGTCACAATCAGAGGGAAGTGAGTAAGCTTGCCACGCAGAGTGAAGGAAAGATAATCCACTCAGTACCTTGGAACTCCCCAAAGGCTCAGGAACTGGAGAATTTCAGTACTATGAAAGTGTGGGTGAAGGTGAAGTTAAAAATAAGAGGACTGGTTGAACGATAGTTTAGGAAACATTTAGACCCTCCCTCCCATTCCCTTCACCCACTCTACTTAGCAGGTTGGCTGTCCCTCCAACCTACTCACAGAGGAACCGCCGCCCTTCTTACAAAAGGGCAAAACAGAGATGTCGACCGGGGGATACTACAGTTGAAGACAACGTACCACACTGAAGACAGGGAGCTTAAGTAAAAAGGTATATACTAAATATCAAAACCCCCAGTTATCTTCTGTCTCTACATCCCCAGAATGCTAGCAGCCAAGTCTAAACCCTCCCATTTGGGCTACTGAAGGACTCTTCCAAGGGACTCTAGCTTCCAACAAAAGATCTGACATTGATGGTTCAGATGATTACACACTAAAGACCACAGTCAAAAAGGCCCCTCCAGGGCTTCCCTGGTGGCGCAGTGGTTGAGAGTCCGCCTGCCGATGCAGGGGACACGGGTTCGGGTCCCGGTCCGGGAAGATCCCACATGCCGCAGAGCGGCTGGGCCCGTGAGCCATGGCCGCTGAGCCTTGCGCGTCCGGAGCCTGTGCTCGGTAACAGGAGAGGCCACAGCAGTAAGAGGACTGCGTACCGCAAAAAAAAAAAAAAAAAAAAGGCCCCTCCATGTACACAGAGCTTCCAATCAGCTGTTTAGTGCCTCAATCATAATAAATAACATATAATATGTTATAATAAGCATGTGAGGAGAAGTGGAAACTAACAGAAAAATGCAGTTTGGAGGAAATAAGAGATCAGGAACTCTTTAAAATACATATTTAATATTATCAAAAAAACAGTGGACAGTACAGAGTTGTAAAAATGCTGGGCCTAAACCAAGTACATACAGTCTAAATCAGCAGGTGATTGGTTAAAGCCCTTTTTCCTCTCTTCTTTTCTGGTCACTGGCAATCTAAAACAGTAGCAGATAAGCTTGGATGTGTCTGGATCATTACCCAGTATTGAGCTACCTCCTTTTAGGAAGAAAGAAACCTAAGGTATTTGATTGCATAGTTTGCAAGCTGCAATTTTATTCAATGGTTGCCCTTCCTTGTTTTTTGTGGGGTTTTTTTTGCGGTACACGGGCCTCTCACTGTTGTGGCCTCTCCCGTTTGGGAGCACAGGCTCCGGACGCACAGGCTCAGCGGCCATGGCTCACGGGCCCAGCCACTCCGCGGCATGTGGGATCTTCCCGGACCGGGGCAGGAACCCGTGTCCCGTGCATCGGCAGATGGACTCTCAACCACTGTGCCGCCAGGGAAGGCCTGCCCTTCCTTCTTGAGTCTTCCTTCTAAGATAAAAATGAAATTGTGGCTGAAGTCAAGCTCAGCTAATCTTCGAATCTGTTGCCTTCCTTAACCTCCTTTTATTGTGGCTTCTAATATGAGAATGAAAAGGCCAGTTCTCTCATTTTAGTGATTGATTAAATTCTTTTAGCAAAAGCCATTCACATTTGTGCTTCTAAGTTTTCATGTAACCTACTGTCCATCTGACCATGAGACATGCTAGCCTCCTTTTATGTAACAACTCGTGGATGCTGTTTTCTTTAAAGAGACCCCATGACAGTTTCATTCAAGAACGCAAGAGAGTCATCTTGAATGGCTGTTTATTACTGGAAAGGGTACAAAATAAATTTCAAAATAAATGAGATCACAATAAGCGCATTTGAAGCTATAATAAAAACCTTGTGATAATGTTAGATTAAATGTATTTTCCTTATCTAATCTTGAGGCTGGGTAAACGATACACCATCTACTCAGACTTGGACATAAATGAAACAAAGCTGGAAGAGATCTGATTCAGACAAGAAGAAATTATGCTGGTATATAGGAGTGAGGCGGGTAAAATCTGTAAAATATGATGGGTATTTTCTCAGCCAGTGTTTGTCCTTGGCTGCTGTCGTCTACAACACTGGGGGTTTTCCTGGTGTGTCAGAAGGAGTAAGCAGGGATGCCTCTTTTCTCTTAAGTGTGATGATGGGGTAGAAACATCTATTTTCTAATGGAATCCTCACCACTACTCACCATAACTTAATAATCTCATTTTCAATTACACAGCAGATGTTTCTGAAATTAACTGGTAAATGAATGAATAAAATATAGTCAACATCAGACTATTCTGAAAGAACTATCAGAAGCTCTGGCTAACACAATGATACTATGCTTTGTTAGAAGAAAAAGGGCACAGGCCACAGCAATGTTCTTAAGGCTATATTCAATTTAAAATACAAACTTTTACTAAGCACCTACCACCAAGGGCAGTGCTGCAGGTACAGAGGAAAGAGAGACCTGGTTCCTGCTATCAAGTAGCTCACATCAGAAAAGATAAACATGTAAGCAATTAACCATAATATGACAATGTCAGAATCGAGGAGTATGAACAAATTATTATGGCAAAACAAAGATTCATTTAGTTTGGGGAAGGATCACCATGTTAGAGGGAACATGTGGGAAGTTGGAAGAATGAGTAGAGGTTTAAAAACAGGAATTAAAAGCATTTTAAGACTTCCCTGGTGGCCCAGTGGTTAAGAATCCACCTGCCAATGCAGGAGACACGGGTTCGAGCCGTGGTCCGGGAAGATCCTACATGCCGTGGAGCAACTAAGCCCATGTGCCACGATTACTGAGCCTGTGCTCTAGAGCCCACAGGCCACAACTACTGAAGCCCACGCACCTACAGCCCATGCTCCGCAACAAGAGAAGCCACTGCAATGAGAAGCCCGCGCACCACAAAGAAGAGTAGACCCCGCTCACCACACTAGAGAAAGCCCACGTGCAAAAACGAAGACCCAACGCAGCCAAAAATAAATAAATAAACGACATAAAAATAAAATGACACTTTGAACAAAAAAGCATTTTAGATTGAGAGAAAAATAAAAAATACATCAGAACAACAGAATATATAGAGAATACTTTTTTTTTTTTTTTTGCGGTACACAGGCCTCCCACTGTTGTGGCCTCTCCCGTTGCGGAGCACAGGCTCCGGACGCGCAGGCTCAGCGGCCATGGCTCACGGGCCCAGCCGCTCCACGGCATGTGGGATCTTCCCGGACCGGGCCACGAACCCGCGTCCCCTGCATCAGCAGGCGGACTCTCAACCACTGCACCACCAGGGAAGCCCTAGAGGATACTTTTAAGTGTCACAGCACACATCAGGATAGGAGAATCATGAGACATTACACAAACTGTAATGAGACTGTGAAGAGGCTGAAGTGACTCACCAAGAACTTTAATTTAATCCATAGCAATGAAAAGGAAGCAAGATTTCTAAAGCAGAAAGGCAATAATATTTGTATTTTAGATGAGGAAAAGTCTGGTGAGAACAAGGAAAATGGGAAGGAAGTGGACCACTTCTTGACTGCGTAGAAAGCTAATGCAATGGCCTAATATGACAGAACTTGGCCCTGAGCTAGGACAGTAACAATGGCATTGGGAGAAAAAAGGAGAAAGATGGAAAATCACCATATTATAGACTCATTCAAATTAGGTAGTTTCACTCGTATTTTAACTGTTTTACTCTGAAGACTCTCACATTTCAAAATTAAAATTCCTTTAAGAATATAAAATATTTTAGAGCTCTTAGGACCATAGCACATGGTGCTGTTTAAAAATAGCTTATAAAATAGGTAAAAGTTTTAAATATGTGCTGTGTAAGCTGCAAATTGCTGAGGCCAGCTGATTGCTGAGGGTTCATTATACTATAATCTCTACTTTTATCTAAGTTTAAAAATTTTTAAAAACATTTTTTCAGGCTTATTGAGATATAAGTAATAAAAGTGTAATATATTTAAAGTATACAATGTGATATATACATATATACTGTGAAAGGATTTCCACCTTCAAGTTAATTAAAACATCTATCACCTCACATATTCACTTTTTTCTTTCTTTCTTTTTTTGGTGAGAACACTTAAGTTCTACTTTCTTGGCAAATTTCAGTTATACAATATAGTATTATCAACCATAGTCACCACACTCCATAAACTTTTTATAATGTATTTTTTAAAAAGTGGTTCCCTTTCTGACTGTACGTTATTTAAGTAGGCTAGTGTAGCGATCTATCATGTAATTCATAGACCATGGATGAAGAAAATAACATTTTATAGAGTAAGTACATTTCTAATCAAGCCTTATAATCACTAATTCATATCTATAGACTCTTCTAATCCTAATTTCTAAAACAGAATTTTATATTATATACATGCTGTAAAATATATATACATTGGTATAAAAACATTAATTTGATATGCAGAAAGTAATCGTGGAATGACTTAAATTGAATATAGTGAGATGCACAGCTTTAAAATATACATTTTGGTTAATGATCTTTTACCTATTATTATTTATTAAACCTCAAATACATTATTTCATAGATGCTTTCTTCAGAATAGTTTCCTCTATTTAATGATCAGAAAGAAACTCGAGGCATGCATGTACCCACACACATACCATCATATTATGAGTAATGTTAAGTCCTACTTCACTAAGAAAATTATGAAGCTATGATACTTCCTCAACTTCCCTTCTTTCTTAGGTCATCATTATTCTCTTTTCCGTTCCTTTCCTCCCTTCCTTCTGAGGAAGGACAGCAGACTGAGTTAAGCCTAACTCTTCACTCTGCTGCTTATTGGCTTTGGGCTTCAGACAAGTAACAAACCCTCTGAGTCTCGAAGTGGCAGTGAAGACCTATCGCTAATCCAGTTGTGTAAGGAATAAATAAATTTTAGCTATTACATCCTCTACCTCCATCTTCATTATCATCAGCGTACTTCTAACCTACCAGCGTGATCTTGATACATCCCATATCCATCCCCTTCAAACCCAAAGAGTTGCTTCCTAAAGTTATATCATTCTGCTAAAACTGTTCTCAGGTTGTTTAATTTCCAAGTCCAATATGCTCTTCCTCAGTGTTCACTGTGTTCTGCCTCTCTATATTATTTGGCAATAATGATGCTATTCTATACTCTCTTCCCTTGATATTATCACGTGCTCTTTTAGCTTTATCACCCTCATGTAGATGATGCCAAAATCTATACTTCTTGTGAGTTCCCAAAAGGAATCTCCAGCTACCAATCAAATAGTTCCACATGGTTTAGATCGCTAGTAGCTCAAGCTTAACATACACAAAGGAAAAATTATCTTAATCACCTTTACTACCCCAATAACATTCCTGTTTTCTTTACCTAAGTAAATACACTACCATCTTTTCTAACACTTCAAAAAATCTTTGACCCTTCACTCTCACTCGAAACACCTACTCCTATTTAATTATGTGTCAAGTTCTACTGATTCTGCTTCTGTTGTTTATCTCACTTTTTTCTGCAACCACTTCTCCACTGTTAATGCCCTAGTTCCAAGGCTCTTTTCATTCCAGCCTGAATTACATACAATAACTAAATAGTCTTTGCCTTTCATCTGTTCTCCCTCTTACTGCCCAACCACTGTATTATCTATCATAATAGCCACCACAATTCGTTAGAATCCAACCCAGACATTTGTTTTTGGTCTTTTTCTTCGTTCGTCACCATAAGCTCGACTCGCACAGAGCTCCTCACATTCTTTAAGTATCCTCGTGTACTGTAAGTTCAAAGCTGTTTACATGTTCATTATAAGTCTGGCTACTGTCACATCATTAACTCACAGAATGTTTTAGGTTTCCTCTTATGTTTTATCCGTCTCAACAATTCCCATTGGTGAAATCCATTTTTGTTCTTTGGTGACCTGCAGTAACTTATCAAAGTGGGTTCTAGAGTCATTACAGCTTTCTAGATCACCACTTTACTACTGGCCTATCCCTTAATTTTTTTTGAAGACTTTATTTTTGAGAGCAGTTTTAGGTTCACAGCGAAACTGAGTGGAAGGATAGACGTCCCATATTCCCCTGTGCCCTTACACGCGTAGCCCCCACCATTATCAACATTCCGCGCCAGAGGGGTGCATCTGTTATAACAGATGAACCTACACTGACACAGCCTAATCATCCAAAGCCTACAGATTGCACTACAGTTCACAACGGGTGTTGCATATTCTATGGGTTTGGACAAATGTATAATGACATGTATCCACCATTATAATAACATACAGAATATATTCATTGCCCTAAAAATCCTCTGTGTCTGCCTATTCATCCCACCCCTACCCCTGCCCAACCCCTGCCAACCACTGATCTTTTACTGTCTCCACAGCTTTGCCTTTTCTAGAATGTCATATAGTTGGAATTATACAGTACGTACCCTTTTCAGATTGGCTTCCTTTAATATTTTTTCAGGTGTATTATTTTCTTTGGAAAATTTGTAATATAATGGTTAATGCAAGTCAAGAAAATATTGGATTTATAGGTCAGCTCTACTCACCAAGGGTTCAGCCATTACAACTTCAATTTTCTTTTCAGCTTGAACAGCAAATTCTGCAAAGAGGCTCTTGATGACATATTCACCAGGCTTGACATCTGGGTCAATCGTAATGCTTGACATGATGATATTCTTTTTCCCCAAAGTGGAATGAAAGTTGGAAGAAGTGCAGTACTTATTCACTTTGCTGACTTGTGCTGAAGCTAAAAATAAAAGAAAGAAAAGAACTCTACTTTAATAATCAACTCAATTAGGCCAACCATAACCACCCTATTTAATATGTATCCTCCCCCTAAATCCCATCCAGATCTCCCAATCTGTATTACCAGACTCTATTTTTGTCTACTACACTTGTCACCTTCTAACATACTGCCCAACGTAACTATAATTTAGTTATATGTTACGTTTACTATGTACTATTTTTCTCCCTACCCTACTGTTGTAAATGCTATAAGAACAAAGATCCTCTTCTGTCTTTTTTGTTCACTGATGAATCCCAAGAGCCTAGAACAATGCCTGGTATATATACTAGGTATACAATAAATAAGTATTGAATGAACAAATGAATTCTAAACAAAGTTATGTGCAATGAAGGGAATAAAACATGACTCATAGGACTTTTCTTTGAATCATTCAAAGGAGAGATAGGGATGATATCAACTGTGCCTGGCAAACAATGCTTCGCATCAAGTGTGGCACAAAGAGAGCACACGCCACTGCTTGCTGTTTATCTTCACCTGTTCTGTTCTCTTGACTGCCTGGGCAGTCTACCTGGCTTTTATCTACAGTTTATCCAGTCACCTCGATCTTCCAGGCTGTTGTATAATATAGACCCTCCCATTCTCTAACCTCAGCTTGTGACATCCCTTTGGCCTGGAATATTCACAGAGAACCTGCAAGAATGTACTTCTCTCCCTCAGGCTGATCTCTAGATACTACCCTTTCAATACGCTGTCCTATAAGTAACTTCCTCCTTGAAACAGGAAGCAGAACACAATTTTTCAAACACTGAATTTCTGCTTACGTGTATGTGTGTGCATAACCACAGGACAATAAATTTAATCTAAATAAATACACTCCCCACTTATGAGGAATTGTTCCGTCAACCCCCCAAAAAAAAAAAAAACCCTACTCTACCAAACATAGTATGTGCCAAGATATCTGAAGGTGACTGTGATAACACCCAAAGAAAATTCTAGAAAGCAATATAAAGTCAGGTTATGGCAGTCACTTCAGAAAAAAATAATTTGCAAATTTAAGAAAAATAAATATTTTTGAAAGACTGAACTTCCGGGAGTTCCCTGGCAGTCTGGTGGTTAGGACTCCACACTTTCACAGCTGAGGCCCCGGGTTCAATCCCTGGTCGGGGAGCTAAGACTCCACAAGCTGTGCGGTGCAGCCAGGGGAGAAAAAAAAAAGACTGAACTTCCAAATACCAAAGAATGGCTTACTTTCGTGTCCTATTCATTATCTTCGTTTACTTACTTATTTTTTATAGAACAGAATATTTTCCTCCAAGGTTAAGATTAGAAGTTAGTCATACATGATGCTTAAATATTTAAAATAATAATCTAAAGAATGTTATAAACTGTTAATATTGCACCTAAAATAAATATCTTTGTATCACATAAAATTAAAATACAATATGTAATGTATTCTAGAACTAACATTATATAATAACAATTCAAAACAAAAATTCACAGTCCTTTGAACACAGTGCACACAATTTATTTTAAACAATGACTTGTCTGTTTACTGTTTCATGACCCAACACTGTATTACAAAGGAGAGAATGTGTTAACCAATGTCACTGTGGGGAAAGGAGAGCTTAAATTTTAAAAATTTATTCTGAGTCCTTAACAATATCCTATATTTTATATCCACACATGTTGAAGAACTCTTGGGAATCATAAAATAGTGAAAAAGCCTACCCAGATAGTTTCTAGAATTTTAATTTTTACATTTTAGAAATAAAAATGAGGATGAAACACTTTTAAGATTTTGACTTATGGTAGTAGATACAAAATATATCTTTTAATTAAGATTCATAAGATCATAAGAGAGTTACAAAGTTTCTTTGGCTTTAACTTTACAATAAACGTTTTAAACAAGAAGCTATGATAGACTTTGGCACTTGAATTCTAGATTTTGATGAAGTATAATCTTAATAACATTGTAACCTTTAAAGTCTCCTCAAAAAGAAAAAACTTTAGTTAAAATGACCTCTCAAAAACTCACCCTTACTGTCTTCTACTTCCTAAAAAATCATAAACATAAATTAAGCATAAACAAATATTCCTACGTATCATAATTGCATATTGTAAGAAATTTGCCAATACAGCCAAAAGTTTTAGGGAAACCAGTATTTATCTTCCAGATAAAGGTTTATCTTCCAAAGACCTGCATTATCTTCCAAAATAAAAATACTTCAATTTTTTAAAAAATCAAATTTTAATGAAAATTACTTATTAAGGGTTAATCACTTTTACCTCCATCCACAAAGTTCTAATGAAATCAGTTAGAAAAAGACCCACACCCCCAAACTGAAAACTGGACAAAGGACATGAAGAAACAAGCTACAAAAGATATAATAGAAGAAGCCAGTAACCATGAAAATAATATTTAACCTCACTAATATTTTAAAAATCAATAAAAATTAAATAATACTTTTCATTTATCAAAGTGGTTTCCCCCAATTGTGTATTTCACTATAATGTTCAGCTTTGGTGAAGATATGTGAATTTTTCTCATATTCTGCTAATAGTTAAGAAAAAGGGATGGTCACTCTAAGCAGGGTAAGAAGGCTAGTTTACATAACTAGATTAACCTGATGTCACCAGACAAGTGCTTGAGTTAAATATTTTATGAGGTTAAACAATCCTATTTCTCTACACGCTATTAAAATTTTCTGAAAATTTTATATAAGCCTACGGGAGAATAAAGACATAAATGTTAGAGTGTAACTCTTAACACAATTCAGGCATTGAATTACAAGTTGTAAAAACCCAATGTCAGATTAAACATCCTTGGAATATAAATCTATAAAACTC
Organism: Neophocaena asiaeorientalis asiaeorientalis; assembly: GCF_003031525.2. Lineage (NCBI taxonomy): Eukaryota > Metazoa > Chordata > Mammalia > Artiodactyla > Phocoenidae > Neophocaena > Neophocaena asiaeorientalis. Next base: position 7,804,657 of record NW_020173388.1, on the reverse strand, counting down.
TGATAATAAGAATAAAGTAAGACCTGAATAATTAACATATAAAATTAAGATAAAAATTAACCTAGCATGTATACTCTTTCTCTTAGATAAGGTGCAAATAAAACATAAATACAGTATTTTTAGACAGCTAACTATATAGACTGTTCTTAGCATGTTTCATTTAAAAATTACCTTTTTCATGCTCATAGGACTCCTATACCTTTATAAGATAAACTGAACTTCAGTGAAGGAGAACAGACAAGGGAGAAGAGACACAAAAACCCTAAGCTGATACATGTTTGGTTTCATTACTTTACAGCAGCGGTTGGTTCTCAGTGTTTTTCTAGCTCCATTATATTCTTATGCACAACACTAAACAGTAACATCCCCCAGAATGCACAGTGACTCAGTGACTGAGGTGTTTTAGATAAGGATGAGTAGGGGAGGATGGTGGATGTAGTTTTAAAAAGACCCCAGTGGAGGGCTTCCCTGGTGGCGCAGTGGTTGAGAGTCTGCCTGCCGATGCAGGGGACACGGGTTCGTGCCCTGGCCCGGGAAGATCCCACATGCCGCGGAGCGGCTGGGCCCATGAGCCATGGCCACTGAGCCTGCGCGTCCGGAGGCTGTGCTCTGCAGCGGGAGAGGCCACAACAGTGAGAGGCCCGCGTACCAAAAAAAAAAAAAAAAAAAAAACCCCAGGAGGGTCT
>NW_020173388.1:7686390-7803915 GCF_003031525.2 Neophocaena asiaeorientalis asiaeorientalis | reverse complement strand
ACAAAAAAAAAAAAAAAAAAAAGACCCCAGTGGAGTCTATGAAAGCTGCCTGCAGTACCCTCACCCCCAAAAACAGGTCTTTAGGGATAAAAAATTACTACTTTGTGGTCATAATATACATGCATATTACACACATATTTACGAAGAGATTTATATAATACAGAAAAGTAACAAAATACCACACAATTGCTTACTTATTATAATTATTTACTTATATTGGTTAGTAGTAAACATGTTGATGACAACCTAAGAAAGAAAAGGTATAAGGTAAATGGCCTTTGAACAAGACCAAAAGTCAAAAATATCTCTTATTTTAAAAGGCAAAAGCAAAATTCTTAGTTTAAAAAGCAAGCCTATCCCAGCAAGTTATTTTGTGGCTATCAACAAACCGATTCTGAAGTTTATATAAAGAGGCAAATGACCCAGAATAGCCAACACAATATTGAAGAACAAGAAAGTTGGAGGACTGACGCTACCCGACTTCAGAACTTACTTTAATGCTACAGTAAACAAGATAGTATGGTACTAGTGAAAGAATACATAAATAGATCAGTGGAATAGAATAGAGAGCCCAGGAACAGACTCACAAAGACAGAGTCAAGTGAAACTAATCTTTGACAAAGAAGCAAAGGCTATCAATGGAAAAAGACTTTTCAACAAATGGTGTTGGAATGACTGGACATCCACATGCCCCCACCCCAAAACTCTAGACACAGAACCTACACCTTTTACAAAAACTAACTCAAAATGGATCATAGGTCATAGATCGAAATGTAAAATGCAAAACTATAAAATTCCCAGACTATAAGAAGGAGAAAATCTAACAGTTCTTGGGTTTAGCTATGACTTCATTAGATACAACACTAAAAGCACAACCCATGAAAGAAAAATTGATAAACTGAGCTGTATTAAAATTACTAACTTCAGCTCTGCAAAAGATACTGTTAAGAGAATGAAAAGACACAGACTGGGAGAAAACCTTTGCAAAACACATATCCGGTAAACTGTTATCCAAAATATATAACAATTCTTAAAATGCACTCAGAAGATAAACAATCCAATTAAAAAATGGGCAAAACATCTGAATAGACCCCTCACCAAAGAAGACATACAGATGACAAGTAAGCATATGAAAAGATGCTCCACATCATACGTCTTCAGAGAAATGCAAATTAAGACAACAATGAGATACCACTGTGGATGGAAAATGTCACCTGCCGTATCAGTAAACAAAGGGTGCTGCCAACGTCAAGCCATTAGCCACTGCAGCCCCCCCAACATGCACTCCGAGGGGATTCAGGATGGAGAAAAACAGGGTACCGGCCCTAGATAGTTAAGGTGCATATCAAAGGAATGATTTCAATGAGTCCAGACTCTTGCATCTTTCTATTTGCTAATGAATTCAGCACACAGGGAAGCGCTAAATTCACTAACATGAGATGTCTGGGTTTTTTTAATTAACAGTAATCTTTTGATGTTCCAACTACCTGGTTTTTTGTTGCAAAAACTCCTATGTATCCTAGCTCCTCCCTTACCTCTCAGGAGCAGTCCCTCAGAGCTATCTTAGAGGCTGCGTCCTAGGCCGAAGTCCTCAGCACACACAATTCTCAACTTTTAGGTCGTGCTTTTTTTTTTTTTTTTCCAGTTAACACCACTACACAACTATTACAATGATCAAAATCTATAACACTGACAAAAACAAATGCTGGTGAGGATGTGGAACAACTCAGGGACTGCTCCTGAGAGGTAAGGGAGGAGCTAGGATACATAGGAACGCTCAGTCACCACTGGTGAGAATGTAAAAGGGAAGGCAGTTTGAAGGCTTCTTACAAAACTAAATATATTCTTACCACACAATACAGCAACCGTGCTCTTTGGTATTTCCCCAAAGGAGTAGAAAACATATACACACAAAAACCTGCACACGGATGTTTTTAGCAGCTTTATTCATAATTGCCAAAACTTAGAACCAATCAAGATGTCCTTCAGTAGGTGAATGGATAAACAAACTGTGGTACATCGGACAATGTAGTATTATTCAGTGCTAAAACGAAATGAATTATATAGCCATGAAAAGACTTGGAGGAAACTTAAATGCATGTTACTAAGTAAAATAAGCCAATCTGAAAAGGCTACATATTGTGTGATTCTAACTATCTGACATTCCAGAAAAGGCAAAACTATGAAGACAATAAAAAGATGAGTGACTGCCAGGGGTTGGAGGGAGGGAAGGATACATAGGTGGAACACAGAGGATTTTTTAGGGGCACAGTACTATTCTGTACGACGCTGTAATGATGGATGCATGCCATTACACATTTGTCAAGACCCATAGAATGCACCACACCAAGACTGATATTGTGAACTATGGACTTTGGGTGATTATGATATGTCTATGTAGGTTCATCAATTGTAACAAATGTATCACATTAACGTAAAATATCAATAGTAGGGGAAATGGGCGGGGCTGGGAGGGGTGGGTAGCAGAAGCGGGTACATGGGAACTTTCTGTACTTGCTGTTCAAATTTCTGTAAACTTGAAACTGCTCTTCACAAAAAAAGTCTAATATTTTTTTAAAAAAGAAAGAAAAGCCTACTCTATTCCTGTCAGCCAGAACCAAAGGTGCCTGAGAAGAGTCACAATAAACAGCAGACCAGGCCAAAGCTTAAAACAATAACGTACTTGGACCAAGAGAAGAAAACAGTTTACTAAGGCAATTACAATAAAATGTCAAAAACACAAATCAGGTTATATGGTAGACAAATTGAAAGCAGAAACAAAGATAGCAAAATCAGATTAGGGAATGAAAGAAAACTTCAACTTCTGGGGAGGCCTGGTGGATTGGTGTATCTTTCAACCAACCATCCAAAGCAAAACTGTACATCTGAAGAGAAGAAAAGAAAAGTAATGTGCACGCTGTACATGTTGAGAGGTACAATATGAAAGCATTGTTTGATGGGTTCAGCGCACAAACACAATTTGCTATATAAGGCAAGGTATACCTCAAAATTCCTTCATGAATGAAGGAATCTCAAACCAGACACCATTCACTTCTTATGGAAACAAAACATTATTTAATATTTATTAAGATATTTTGCATATTATCTTATTTTATGCTAACAAACCAAATCTTATTTCAAGCGATAAGCTGGTAAACGCCTCTTTTTTTAAAAAAAAATTGTGTCCTGATTTGCAGCATTTGCTAATTTCCATCATGGAAATACTCCCATCATGGCTGATTTCAAGCCGCCGATAATTTAACAACCAGATGGTAAAATTCCTGGCAGGAACCAGGTGCAAAACACCACATCAAGTTACTGTTCATGTATGACAAGGAAACTGACTTCTAATTAAAGTCGATTGTCCCATTTGAATGGAATGTGAACTTAGGTTCTCAGTTTAAGAACTTTCAGATCAGTGGCTTTACTTCCTCCACAACTGCCAGATTTTGACATATCATTTTTTCTTCCTTAAAAGTCTATATTATTAACATACTCTTTGCTTAGAATAACTATTTGCCAAATCAAGTACTTCTGTTGCTCTTCAAATTCATTTATATAAAATGGGCTAAAAAGAAAAAGTGTCCCCATTTTGATCAGATATATATTTACCTCTATTTTCTTTTAACTCTCTTTCAGTTATATTCACTCCATTTAAATCTGTCTTGGGGTGTTATACAACAAAAATTTTTAAATTCTTCCTCAACGTTTAATCAGTTCTTCTCAGTACCTTTACTAAAATTTTGTCACTGATTTTATTATCATAAACTAAATTCATACTCAAATATGCTTCCTATTCTGCTCATTAACAGTCAGCTTTTGTATCATTCTTTTAATTATTGTAACTTTTCATAATAGTGTTTATCATCTGTTGGCACAAATACTCCTGGTGTACTCATTATCTTCAGGAATTTCTCACCTATTGTCATTCACTTACACTTCCAAACTTATGCATACTTTCACAAAATAATTAGAAGAAAATTGACATCTTAATTAAGACGTCTTATCTAGAACCTGGCATACCCTCACTAATTTGTCTTCTTTCATGTACCCAAAGGAAAATGTATACTTTCCTTCATAGGGGAATCTCTTTAATTCTTATTAATTCTGTTCCTAAATACTTTAAGTGTCTATTCTATGTGAATGAAATCATTTTCCTCACTACTCAGTCCAACTTATTTTGCTCCTGGATGAATTTCAATGGATAGAAAAATTAAGACTTTTGCTTGTTCTTTGGACAGCTGTTCCTAAAATGTTTATTTATCCTAGGCTAAACTATTCCCATTGAAAACAATTTCTAAACATAGAAGTCCTATGACATCTTTGGCACATTTCCAATGTTTTTTACTTGTAATCTACTACAGAAATATCGCTTATTATAAAGCTGAAGAAAAATGACCTATCATCTAAATAATCCATTATTCACTCAGCCAGAGTCTCCCTGAGGTTATTATTTTCCTGTAGTCTTCTGAACCTTCAGAAGCTCGCCTAAGAAACTCTTCTAAAAATTTAGAAATAATGTGGTATTTTTAAAATATGCATGGACCTAGGAGTCAGAAGACAAAAGCCCTGGACTCTTGGCTACTGAATATCATTATAATCTTGGTCAAAACATTTAACCTCTCTAAGCTCTGCTTCCCCACCAGAAAATGAACGAGTTGAGTTATATCTCAACCGTGGGTATGGTATCAGAAGCAACAAAAAAGTTGTTTTCATTTTTGTTCTCCACTCTTATGCCCATAAAAATATTCACTGCCAGTGAAAAACCTATTGTGGCAAAATCTTCTCCTCTGGCCAGACATGAACCAGCGCCTCACCACAGGATAGCCCTAAAGTGAAAATATGAACACCAGAATCCTGCAGCAAACATACCCAGTTGTTTCATCCAGCAAACATACCTAGACCCAGGGCTTGGCAGAGGTAAACAACTGCATATGGTTGTGCAGCCATTTTTCTTAGACTTCCAAGAAGACGAGCAGAATCTAAATAGGTGGGCTGAGGCCTCTATACCCCTGAGGCTGATATGACTTAAACAAACCAAGAACAAAGGGGCTTCCTCTTAATATCTTAATTGATAGCTAACTAAGGCTCACAGAGACAGAGCCTGCTTTCCCTTCCATCACTCTTGGGATTATACTTTAAAATAGTACTGTAGCTGTATGGCTCACACACTTAATTAGCTGACAAAGAAATACAACTGCACACCTACTGGTATCCAGCCGCCAGAGACAAAGGAAACAAATAAAATATTTACCATTCACCAGCAGCAAATATTATCATAGGTTTCAAGACACCAAATCTATTTCAATTAAAACAAATTAAACAAAGATGCTGATTCTTGCTTTATTATTCAACACCATCCTGAAGGTTATGGGATGATATAAGTAAATGCAGTAATACAAGAAATGAAATCATTGTTATAAATATTGAAAAAGAAGACATGAAATGTCTTTATTAACTAGCAATTATGTAGGAATGAAAATCGATAAAAACCTATTCACAAATATAAATAGGTAGGGATACATTTAATAAAAAAGCATAGGACTTATATAAAAGAAAATTCAAGAACTTCTTAAAGAACATAAAAAGAAGACATGGGGCTTCCCTGGTGGCGCAGTGGTTGAGAGTCCGCCTGCCAATGCAGGGGACACGGGTTCGTGCCCCGGTCTGGGAAGATCCCGCATGCCGTGGAGCGGCTGGGCCCGTGAGCCATGGCCACTGAGCCTGCGAGTCCGGAGCCTGTGCTCCCCAATGGGAGAGGCCACAACAGTGAGAGGCCCACGTATGGCAAAAAAAAAAAAAAAGAAGACATGAACAAAGGTAAGGACATACTTATAGATAAAAACATTTGTTATTATGTGTCAATTCTCACAAAATTAATACATTAATTAGTACAATTCCAATTAAGATTTCAGTACTATTTTGTTTAGGTTGTATTGGATAAAATTATCTTAGAATATACTAGGAGGAATAAATACCTAAGAACAGCTAAAAAAAATTATTTAGAAAGAATATAAACACTATTCTCTAAATCAGAAGATAACTATAATCAGAACAGATTATAACTATAATCAAAACATGTATCAAAATATAACATAAAATGTTGAACATCACTAATCACCAGGGAAATGCAAATCAAAATCACACTGAGATACCATCTCACACCTGTCAGAATGGCTATCATCAAAAAGACCACAAATAACAAATGTTGGCAAGGATGTGGAGAAAAGGGAACCCTTGTACACTGTTGGTGGGAATGTAAATTGGTGCAGCCACTGTGGAAAACAATATGGAGGTTTCTCAAAAATCTAAAAATAGAACTACCATGTGACCAAGCAATTCCACTCCTGGGTATATATCTGAAAAAAGCAAAAACACTAATTCAAAAAGATACGTGCACCCCAATGTTCACAGCAGCATTGATAACAATTGCCAAGACATGGAAGCAACCTAAGTGTCCATCAACAGATGAATGGATAAAGAAGATGTGGCGTGTGTATATATATATATGTAAGTATGTGTATACGGAATACTACTCACCCATAAAAAACAATGAAATTTTGCCATTTGCAACAACATGGATGGACCTGGAGGACATTATGCTAGGAAAAGTAAATCAGACAGAGAAAGACAAATACTGTATGGTATTACTTATATGTGGAATCTAAAATACAACTAACTAGTGAATATAACAAAAAAAAAGCAGACTCACAGATATAGAGAACAAACTAGTGGTTACCAGTGTGAAGAGGGAAGGGGAGAGGGGCAATATAGTGGTAGGGGATTAAGAGGTACAAACTATTACATATAAATAAGCTACAAGGATACAATGTACAACACAGGGAATATAGCCAATATTTTGTGACTATAGAGTACAACCTTTAAAAGTTGTGAATCACTATACTGTACACCTGTAACTTATGTAATATTGTACATCAAATATACTTCAATTAATAAAAACTTAGTAAAATGGGTAAATGTATATATATAATGACTATATCAGAACACAATGTAAAACTAATCAACTTAGTGAATATTAAGTACAGATAAATTAGATTAATATAAAAGAGTAGAGAACCTCCCAAAAATCCCAGAATAAGAATTCAACATAGGCAAAATTAGAGGGGAGGGAATGATTTATTTAGTAATAATGTTGGACTATCTTCCTACTCATCTGCAGAAAAATAAACATAATATATTCAAAAACCAAATTCCAGATGGATATGAAGTAAAAATGTTTTAAAGTCTTAGAAAAAAAAATTCAAAGTCAACATGTATAATCCAGGAGAGAGGAGACTTTTAGCCAAGACAGAAAGCCCAAAATTATTAAAAAATAAAAAGAGAGAGAGAGAGAGAAAGAAAAAGATGAATGTACTCAACCAAATAAAAATTTTAAATATTTATAAGGCAAATGATACCATAAACAAGAAAGGACAAAGTCCGGGAAAAAACAGAATGCAGATGACAGAAAATATAAAATATTCAAAGAGCTCTTACAAATTTATAAAAAAAGACAACACAACAGAGAAAAAACTGGCAAAAGACATAATTAGGCAGTTCACATAAGAACCAATCTAAGAAGACAACAAACATATGAAAAAATATTCAAACTTTGTAATGCCCAGAAAATGAAAATCAAACTAGCAGTGAGCTTTCATTTTATACACAAATGTTAAATTTGTGCCAAATATTAAAAAGAATAATTGGATCTACTGCTGGCAAGGTATAGGGAAATTAACACTTAGCACACTGCTGATGGAAATGTCATGTCCACCTAACTACAGTCCAGTAGGGTGGACAAAAGGATGAGTATTCTGGCCCCTAGAGCAGAGCATGACAGATATAAATTTCTTAGATCTTTAGGCTCTTCCACGCAACTTCCTGATTACAATTCAGCTTTTATGACCTACCTCACAGGAGAGCAAAGAATGGTCTGCCAGCTCCAGCATTAATGTTCATTCACTTGGCGTATTTCTCACTGTAAATTAGTAAATTGGCAAACATAAAAGCTTGTCTCTGTCAGACTGTTTATAACAATTCTGCCCTCTGGAAAAGATTTCATACCCACTCGCAGCATTCTGGCTAAGTCAAGTTTTCTGACCTGATGCTGGTCCTTGCCAGCCTTCTCTGGCAACTCCTTAAATCAGAATCAACATCTTTGGAGGGAGGCCCAGGCATCTGTATGTTTTTGAAAACCCCCTAAGGTGGCTCTACTGTGCAGCCAGGGTGAAAACCACTGCCTTCCACTATTCTTCTAAAGCAGAACAGTTGGTTCTATACAATGATTTTACTTAAAACTAATTCTGATGATAAACTTTGAAAAACACTGTAAACAAGGAAACCTACTTATATAAAACCACAAATAATATCCATCAGCAATTCAGAGAGAGTTAAATGAATGCATGTCAGGGACAAAGCTCTAGGAAGCAAAGTGAAGGATCGTTCATAAGATAATTCAAAAACCTAACTTTTTATAACTGATTCACTTTGTTATAAAGCAGAAAGTAACACACCATTGTAAAGCAATTATACTCCAATAAAGATGTAAAATAAATAAATAAAGTTATAGTAAAAATTTAAAAAAAAAAGTCATACAGAGGACTTCCCTGGTGGCACAGTGGTTAAGAATCCTCCTGCCAATGCAGGGGACATGGGTTCAAGCCCTGGCCCAGGAAGATCCCACGCGCCACAACTACTGAGCCTGCGCTCTAGAGCCCGCAAGCCGCAACTACTGAAGCCCGCGCACCTAGCACCCGTGCTCTGCAAGAGAAGCCACAACAATGAGAAGCCCACGCACTGCAATGAAGACGCAACACAACCAAAAATAAAAACAAATAAATAAATAAAACTTTTTTTAAAAGTCATACATAGTTCTTCCAGTTCATACTAGAAATCTTGATGAACTGATTTCTCTCTCAGCGTTTCAGCCACTTCTCTTTACTCACTGTCCGTAACCCAAACCACATATCTTGGTGCCCAATGAATCCTCTGCCTTTCATTAGCTGTGATTTCAAAGGGAAAAGTTTCAATGATCTAAACTTCATTGATTCCTCCCTGTGCCCTATATTCCATATCTAGTCTACCCATCAAATCCCATCACTACTAAAAGTAATCCCCCCATCCTTTTTCTGCATAGCTAAATTTTAAGTTTAGGTCCTAATAACAGTCTATGTAAACTCCTGAAAAGTCTTCCTTCACAGTTATCCCTGCCTCTTAGCAGATGAAATATCGACTTCACATAGCAGCCGAAGGGACTACTTTACACTTGAACCATTACTAGGCTCTTATATATCAAACCATGGTAATCCAGTGCCTCTGCACTCTGCATAAAAATGCACCGCTAATTACCTTCAGGAATATTACTAAAGCCATTTTGTTGGAACATTATTTTCTTTTCTTCCATAGTCTCCCTACGATAAAAATGGCTCATTCATATACTGCTCCAAATTTTTACATGAATTTTCTTCAACTTTTTTTTTTTCAAAACAATTTTTTAAGAGCAGCTTTAGGCTCACAGCTAAATTGAGAGGAAGGTACAGAGATTTCCCATAAACCTCCTGCTCCCACACATGCATCCTTCCCCCATTATCAACATCTCCTGGTACATCTGCTACAGTTCATGAATCTATATCGGCACATCATCACCCAAAATCCATAGTTTATATTAGGGTTCACTCTTTGTGTTGTACATTCCATAGGGCTGAACAAATGTATCAACCACTGTAGTATCATACAGAGCAGTTCCACTGTCCTAAAAATCCTCTGTGTGCCACCTACTCAGCCCTCCCTCTCCCCAGCCCCTGGCAATCACTCCTCATTTTACCGTCTCCATAATTTTGCCTTTTCCAGAATGTCACATAGTTGGAAACATACACTATGTAGCCTTTTAGACTGGCTTCTTTCACTTAATAATATGCAATTTGGCTTTCTCCATGTCTTTTCATGGCTTGATAGCTCATTTCATTTTACCACTGGATAATATTCCATAGTCTGGATGTACCACAGTTTATTCATTTACCTACTCAAGGACATCTTGGTTGCCGAGTTGTGGCAATTATGAATAAAGCTGCTATCAACATCAGTGAAGCTTATTTTAAACAAAAAAGAGCCATTAAATGCATATAATGTAAATCTGTTGTTATTATGTTACATTGTTACTATATTGCATGTTAATGGACATTAATTTATTCTTCAATTTTTATGAATGCCTTTGCGAGCTACTTTCGGCATCACATGGATCAATATATACAACTGAAAAATATAACTTCTAAAACATTTCACATGATTTTCTGCTATGAACTACCATCACATTTATAATTCATCATCTAGTAGAAACAGGTCTGACAATTCAGAATTTGGTTTCTATAGCCTTCCCCATTCAAAGGGATTTCTCTTTTTGTAAAAACCCTTAAGATTCACCTGGTTGAAAACAAAATCCCATGTGACTGGCTCTGCTCTCAGGCCATCATGGCGTCTTCCAGTGGGAAGGGAGTCAGGGCACCGGAGGCTCCTGGCTGCGGGCCCCAGCCGCTCACCCGGGACCTGGTAGACTCCATGGACAACGAGGAGGGGCTGTACATGGCGGTCGAGCGGTGTCCACTGTGCAATACCACCCGCCAGCAGCTGACCTGCACCAAGTGCGTCCAGAGAGGTGATTTAGTCTACTCTGATCGCCATGACCGTGAACGGTTTATAGACAACAAGGAAAGGTTAAGCCAACTTAAGAGTAAGCAAGAAGAATTTCAAAAAGAAGTGTTAGGGACTTCCCTGGTGGCGCAGTGGTTAGGACTCCGCCCTCCCAATGCAGGGGCCTGGGTTCAACCCCTGGTCAGGGAACTAGATACCACAAGCATGCCTCAACTAAGAGTTCACATGCCACAACTAAGGAGCCAGTGAGCCGCAACTACGACCCAGTGCAACCAAATAAAAAAAAGAAGAAGAAGAAGAAGTGTTAAAGCCTATGGAAGGAAAATGGATAACAGATCAGCTGGGGACACAGGTTCAATCCCTGGTCGGGGAGCTATGATCCCACATGCCGAGGGGCAACAAAGCCCGCGTTCCACAACTAGAGAGAAGCCTGCGCACCGTGAAAGATCCCGCATGTCACAAGGGAGATCCCATGTGCCGCAGCTAATACCCGACACAGCCAAATTAATTAATTAAAAAAAAAATATATATATATGCATTAAAAAAAGAATTACTTAAAAAAATAAAATACTCATCAAAAAAAAAACCCTTAAAATTTCACTCACTTCAGCAAAATTTTTTTTAAATAGCATGAATAAAAACCAACTAGTGGACCCAAAATAAAATTTTCAGAAATAACAGGCACTGTTCTGTAACATCCTGCATTAATAGATTAGGAGGAGGAATAAGTAAGAGAACACTGCCCATTCCACCCTGCAAAATGTTAAGCAACTATGACTTTTCAATGTGATAATGAGATTGTAAACATGGTTACCTCCAGAAAAGAAGTCTAAGGGCTTGGCCAGTAGTGAAACTGTCTAAAACTCAATGATTTGGGGTATAAACACTATAACAGGCCAGATACCTGTCAGATGTTATACTTAAAATATTCAGCAATCAGGACAGAGGGAGAGTCAGAACAGCTTCTGGCTGTAAATACCAGTACAGCCATAAGGATGCATTATAGCTGAATATCAGCAACACTGAAGGTAATGAAAAATCTAGTAATGGAGGCAGAATGTGGTATCTAAAGAGTCTGAGAACAGGTAAAAAGCACCAGGCGATCCAAGAAATAACAAGAGATATGGCAGTTAGACAGATTCATAATGCAAAGTCTAAGAACAGGATATATATGGCCATGCACCTAGGGAGGTGGGTTTAATCATTAAAAAGGTATGTCAGCAGAACTTGATTCTCATCCAGTTTTACTTCTGTTTTCGGATGAGAACTTCATTCTCTTGAAGGGCAAAGCAGGGTCTCATATTTGGAAGAAATGGAAAACCAAAGATTTTGACAAGGCAAGGCTCAGGAAGGAGGAAGTACCATTAATAGAGGTGGAGCCTTTGACACAAGAATGGGTAGCAGCCCAGACATTGGAACTGATGAATAAAACCAAGCCAAAACTCATAGTGAGGTTAGGCTGATGCTGAGCTGTCTAGACTAGCGAGCTAGGGCTCTCCCAAACCAACGTCCCATCTTAGCATAGGACTGGACCCAGGATCTGATATAAGACTGAGTCTACACATGACTACAACAGAAGGTACAAACAGGAAAAGGTTGTGACATCAGGATTTATGGAATAGTGGGTCCGAAACTTACCATACATATTACACTGACCTTTTTGAATACTCTCAGACACCTAGGAATACTGTGACCATCTGTGTTGCAGTTTCCTGATTTCAAATTTCCTATCTAATTATTAGATTATGTATCAAATTTAAAACAAATCATGAAACCAAATACTTAATGAGTTAGATAATCAGCTGCACTTCTCACAACACAAAATGTTTAGACTTGAAGATAAAATCTGTCTTTTGTCAAATGAAGTAAACCTAGCTTAAGGAGTCAGAACATTTAAAACAAAATTGGAGAAAGCAGGCTCATGATTCCTAAACTCAATGATATCTGCAGCTCGGAACTCCAAACTCAGGGACCATCACAGACTTCAACTGTTCCCTTAACAGCACACTGAGTTGGCTGCCTTGTCTAGGCTTCATTTTTTAAAGCAGACAGATTTTTCTGAGGGATGAGAGGGTATCTGGGCACTAAGCAGTAGGTGATTCTTTTTCACTATGACCGATGGATACATCTCTGAAGTTAATGTCAATGAGAACATAAATTACCCTACCAAATTCATTTTATAAAAGCCTAGTTAAAAATCTCCTTTACCTCCCATATCTACCCCAAGATCTATTGTTCCTAGTCTTAAATAGTCCCCATATCCATAATTGAGTTAGTATTTTGTAAAGCATTTAGAAGAGCACCCACCCACCCATGTGGTAGGCATTACATACGTGTTCGCTAAAGAAATAACATTTGTTCCGCCTTCATCTCACATCTGGTCTACTGTAATAGCAACCTAATGCATCTCCCTATACATGCTGCAACCCTCTCTCTTCCCCCTTTTCTGTCCCCATCCCATGAAAAGTGGAAGTCAAATGAAATCATCCCAACCACTGTCACAAAAGCCATCAATGACTTCCCATGTGTTTTACGTTTAAGACCAAAATCTACAAGACAGTCTTCAAGATTCCACGTGGTCTGGCCCCTGCCAACCTCATTCCCATTACTGGCCCCATACCTCTCTGCTCCAGCCAAACTGGTCATATTTCCTCCCACCCCCCAGCACATCATACCTCTTCTGCCCACCCACACATTCCCCGAAATTGTTAACTATTCCTTCCTTCACATTTTGCCAAAGTCTCACTAGATCAGGGAAATCTTTAAATTGAAATATGAAGGATTAAAAGAAGTTAGGTGGGTAAAAAGTCTGAGTGTGTGCATGTGTATTTGATTTATTTGAGGGGGTTTTCTTTGTGCACTTTAACTTATCTGAGCCCCCTTTTACTCTACTATAAAAATGGCAATTTATCAACTGATGAATGGATAAACAAAATGTGGTATATTCATACAATGGAATATTACTCGGCCACGAAAAGTAACGAAGTCCCAATATATGCTACAAATGGAATAACCTTGGAAATATGGTAAGTGAAAGAAGACAGTCACAAAAGAACACCTATAGTATGATTCCACATATATGAAATGTCCAGAAGAGGCAAATCCACAGAAACAGAAGTTAGATTATAGATATGAGGTTTCCTTTTGGTGTGATAAAAATATTGAACAATTAGAAAGTGGTGATCATTGTACAACTCTGAATACACTAAAAACTACTGAATCACACACTTTAAAAGGATGAATTTTATGGTGTGTGAATTATATCACAATAAAGCTGTTATTTTTTTTAAAGCAGCAATAATAATAGTTTCCCTCAGATTGTCAGGATAACACGAGATTTAATAAAAGTATGTGTAGGGCTTCCCTGGTGGCGCAGTGGTTGAGAGTCCGCCTGCCGATGCGGCGGACACAGGTTCGTGCCCCGGTCCGGGAAGATCCCACATGCCGCGGAGCGGCTAGGCCCGTGAGCCACGGCCGCTGAGCCTGCGCGTCTGGAGCCTGTGCTCCGCAGCGGGAGATGCCACAACAGTGAGAGGCCCGCGCACCATATAAAAAAAAAAAGCATGTGTATATGTGATTGTACATACACATACACACACACACACGCACATTTACAATATGTACTTAACACAATACCAGACCCGTAAGTACTTCAAAAAATAGTACGTATTATTTTAAGCAAATAACACAGATTTTAACTGAAATTAGATGATTGCATAATTGTGCTTTTAGGATTTGGCTTTTACTATTTTTGCAATCCAGGAAAAACATCTGAGCATTAAAAACTGTTCATGAATTTTTTTCACTGTGCAAAAATTCAAGGAAATTATGCAAATTTAATTTCTTAGCACACTATATCTTATTCACATTTTAATTTATAAAACTGTGGTTAAAATAAGTCAATTTATTTCTTCTATGTCTGTGATAAAAACTGAATTCTTTGAAACACTAGCTCTCATAAAATCACGTATGCAAAATAAATTCTATAAATTAATATATTTATGAAAGGTAAGCATATTCATGATAAATGCACCTGTGACCTTAAAGCATTGCAGATAAATGACTAGATAGATCTCAGTACTGAATCTTGCCTTGTCTTATCAATTTTAGGGAACTAAGCCAATCTTTAAAATGATAACGTCTTCACTACACAGCTGGTTTAACAGAATGTTCCTGATTCAGTTTTTAAAAGAAGTAATGCCTAAAACTGTTGGCACAAAGACAAAATCCTGAATTTAGGCCATATGAATGTCACTTCACTGTTGTTACTGAAAGAAATAAGCTCCACTATAATCAAACTTCAGCAGCACCGTACCAACATTCTGCTGGCTAAGCAGGCCTTGAAACCGGAGGGCCTCTAGCAATTAGTATAAAATGCAGCCTTGAACATTAATACAAATCATGGCAAACTTATCTTATAAACATGAAACATTACCACATTTAATGATGAAGAAATATAATATACACAGCTATTAGGTTGTTTTCAATAAGAAAAATCAGATTTTTGTCTCTTTTTCCTTTTTTCTTTGGATAGGGGCAATATTTGAAATATATAACTTATTTAATGGAAAAATTACTTTCCATTTCTGTTTTCTCCCTAAAAGCTATTAATAAATCAAGTTTTTCTCGGTTTTTCACAATTCACTAAATCGAATATCGTAAAATGTTATTATTATTATTTTTTTAATCACTGAGGTATCCTTTCATGCATTCCTGCTTCAGGAACTGTTCCCCTGAGAAACATCAGTAATATAATAATAATTACATAGTCTAAGAGGGCTCGTATATTTATCCTCCTGCCTTCTTTCCTATTACTAATCCATTCCAACAAAAATGACTGCAGCCCTAAGCTTTATCTTAGTTGCCTGCACATTTACCAGAAGCCAACTAAGCATTAAGTATACAAAGAAGAACAAAACCACAGTCAACCTATGCCCTCTAGGAGCTTATACTCAAGTAGCAGAGGAAGACATGAATAGCGTGCTAAGTGTAATGATACGGTAATGTTAAAGTGAAGAACAGACCTGGGGAAGCATTTAGTATCGGGCTGACTCAAGAAAGGGAGGGTCTTCAAACATGAATAAGAATTCACTGTGAAGCAGACAAAGGGGTGAGGGGTAAGAGGTAAATTCTAGGCAAAGGCAGCTGCAAATATGAAGGCATAGCATGCTCCAGGAATTGGATGGGTATGGCAAGAGAGGAGACTGACAAGGTGAGCAGGGGCTAGATGACGAAAAGCTTCATCACACGGGACAGGAAGACTGTGAAGTAAGGAGGGGAGAGACTCTAGGAGCAGGCATTTAGCAGGAACCCTTGGCAGCAATGGGAAAGACACAGAGAGGACAATAAAGAAGCAATGGCAATAACCCAGGTGATACTGAAGGCAGAGGGCTGAACTAAGGCAGATTAAGTGGCTGTGAAGCAGAAGGCAGGAGAGACTAAGGACGCTTTAGAAGGTAGAATGACAAGTCTTGGTGAATGAGGGCTGAGACAGGGGTGTTCACTCACCCCTGGTTTCTGGCTCAGGGAGAATGTGGATGGCTGTACTGCCTACCACCACGGGGAGCATCCTATCATTCAAAACTAAACTCCAATGAACTCCTTTCCTGCTAAGTAAGTCTTCTCCATCCCCTGTGGTTCAATATGATTCCTTCCATCCCTGTACTCCCTCTGCCTGTTGTGTATACCAGAAATTTGGTTAAGTCATAACGCATACTCCACTTAACTGCCTTATTGTGAACTTTTCATGTATATTCCCTCTCTCTGAGTAAACTAGAAGTTCCTTATGATCAAACATCACACCTATTTGTTACTGAACAGTATATGTTCAATAAACGTTGGCTGATTCAAGTGTTGGTATCATGAAAACATCCCTAGGAAGAGACAGATAACCACTGTCCTTTTCTAGGGTCTTAAAAGTATTCTAGGGCTTCCCTGGTGGCACAGTGGTTGAGAGTCCGCCTGCCGATGCAGGGGACACGGGTTCGTGCCCTGGTCTGGGAAGACCCCACATGCTGCGGAACGGCTAGGCCTGTGAGCCATGGCCACTGAACCTGTGCGTCCGGAGCCTGTGCTCCGCAACGGGAGAGGCCACAACAGTGAGAGGCCGGCGTTCCGCAAAAAAAAAAAAAAAGTATTCTGTCTCTCTTTTTAAATACTATAAGGCTAGGTGAAAAAAAAAAAAAGACATCCAGACATGCTGGTGAAATAAAAACACTCTCCCACTTTCCAGGACTAGGGCAGACATTGTTAGGGCCTTACTGAACAGTGAGACCTGTCACTTCTTTTCAATATTAACCAACTGCTTTATAACTATAAAAACATCTTCAAGAGATTTATACTATGAATGCCCAAGGGTGATGGGATACCCACAAACTGAATCATTATTTCACTAACAGCTAACAACAAAAGCTTTACAAACATCGGTTTTGGATGCAGGGAATATGATTACATGAGATTTGGCTGTGGCTGGTTACAGGGTTCAGGCAATGACATGTTTAAATGAAATGTTTAAATGGTCACAAAACAAAGTACCCACAGAGTTCACAAGCATCTAAACAAACTAAGTTTTTACAGGACAAGCTGCTGTGATATAATCTAATATACTGTTCCTCTATAAGAACCCATTTATAGCTTCATTCTCACTATAAAACCGTCTTTCTATTTTTAAAAAAGTACATGGTGAGGATGGGGGAAGGAGGGAGAAGAAGAGGGAAAGGGAAAAATAAATGATTAGAAACCAGAGTCTAGTTTATTTTAGTAAAAATATATTCTATAGTACCCTTTTAAGTAGTAAAAATATTTAATTTAAATTAGTCAGTGATTATAATTCTCCCACTATTTTAACTATGTATATTCACTTAGAAACTTTCCTCATACTAAGATAATTTTCTGCCATCTGGCACAACAATATCTCCATATGGAATCATTACTTACAAATCAAAAATAAAAGAAAAACAGAGATTGTAAATGCAGTATACTTGGCATAATACAAATCTCCTCAAATTATATTCTATAAAGTTTTAAGAGGTTCCCCCCCATATCAACATTGGCTCTTTTATATTATTTGATTACAAAACAAAACTACACCAAATATTTTGGTTAGAGAGTTAGCAGGAAAAAGTTAAATTTAGTCCCTCATATTTTATTCATTAGTTTGCTCAGGCAGCGGCAACACAGTTGGGAGCAAGAACAACTGGGTTCTAATTCCAGTTCTTTGCCACCATACGACCTTGGAAAAGTCACAGTTTTTCTATACTTCAATTTTCTGTGGGCAAAACAGACATTATAGCAGAATCTTTGCTTGCTTACTTCATTAGTCTGGTATCATTTTATTAAGGTAATTTTCACAGAAAAAAAGAAAGAAAAGAATAGAAAAATTATGGTGAGAAATAATTTCCAGAAGTGTTTTGAGAGCTTCAGAGAAAAGTGCCATTGGAAATCACTGGGAAGACTGAACAAAATCAGTGGTTCTGCCAAATCCACATATTAGGAAAGGAGTTAATAAAATAAGAGCTCAATGATATTAGTTGTAATGACTTAACTGTGAACTCTGAAATACAAGTACATCATCCTGAATGCTCTTTGTCAGAAAATTCACTACATATGAAAATTATTCAATGTAACTTCAATTATAGGACTAGGGGAAAATTACGAGCATTATATTACACTATCTGATGCCTTAAGATAGCTGATGTTGCTACAAACATTTTGTGCTAACAGAACTATGGAAGAGTACTGGTATTCGATAACCCTGCAGACAGAGATCAGAGTCTATTTGTCATTTTCCCCCTTTTTGACCAGTGGAGAGAAACTTTGTCAGAATGACACAAATTAACAAGAAAAGCCAAGGCTGGTCAAAGAATATTTAACTACCCATACTACGACTGCCCAGTGTGTGCATATCTAGGTTTTTCTATCTATCTTACTGATTACTATTCAAGAAAGTATTCTTCATGTTATTTTCAACAGCTTTAATTCTATTTGAATTGGGCTAAGGAATTAGCATGCAAGGAATGGCAATGATCATACCTCAGCATTTCTCCTGTTTAGGCAAATATACTTACAGCTGCTGCTCCAGGACTTTAACAAGGACTTTATGCTAATTTCAAAATACACAGAATCCTGTAGACTCAACAGTGTGTCCCAACCGGCTGCAACAGCATTAGTAGCAGCAGCAATGGATTTGTTGATCTCTCTCCGAGCTGCTGTCCCTTCTGCTCTCACAGGCAGCAGAGTTTTGGCCCACAGTGCCTCGGCTTCATTACCATGCAGTCTCGCAGTGACGCACAACTATAGTGGAAACGCTGCTGAATGCAGATGAACTATCCAGCTGAATAAAAGCTTACAAGTTCATCACGAGTGCCCTGAAGGACACCCTCACCTTTCCTGCTGTAGATATACACGTGGCCGCAATCATCGGCTCTGTTTATGTCCCTGTTATCAGTTTTGATGCTGCTTTCAGTGTAGTCACTACTGCTAGTAAACAGACAAGGGTAGAGCTCTGCCCTTGGATGCCAACTTTTCTCATTAGCTGAGAGCCTTCGAAGTAAGAAATGAATTTGGATCTAGCATAAGATCTTTAAGGCTCTTCCTGTAATAGCTGACCCCCTCCCCCACCAAAAAAACATCAGTGGTATTTATCCCACTCCAACCAGTGTTCTCTAGGTGATTTTAGTAGTAAATTCTCTCCGCTCCTCTACACGCCCAGGCAGTAAGCGGTGACTTTCTCAGCGTGCTTATGATGATGTAGAGTCCACTGCCTCACTCAACCCACCGGAGAGAACGCTGGCTAATGGAATCAAAGGATGATGTAATGAACACCGTGGCTGAGCTTCCATCAGCCTCTAAAACTGCTCAGCTCAGGACAAAGTTTCCTCTGCTACAGGCAACTTATTCAAAAGCGAGAACTCTATTTCAATAATGGGATTATTTTAAAACACAGGGTCTTCTATTCTTAACATAGCACGTAATTCCCCTGAAAATCTTATAGTCAGATATCAATGAATAGCGAGAAATCCTCTGGCCAAATAAAATGCACGTTTTAAAAACTTTATCCTATAAAAGATATTTTAAAATGGAAAACTGACACTATTGAAAGCCTGACTGCTCTTCAAAAAGTAGAAAAATTCTAAAATCAAACCTGACAAATAATATTTTATGTTAATATCTGAAGAAAAATGTCTTGACCTCACAATTAGTTTACGGTGACTGTGAAGGTCAGTGGGGGGGGTGTTTTTCCATATGTGGCAATACATTTGTATTGATCCACCTATATTTTTTATCCTTTAAATACCACAAGAAATAAGTAAATTCAGTGATCAAAGTCATAACTGAATAGACTAATTCATAGCCAAATGGCTAGGTGCTGTATTAAAAGCTAAAAGAATATCCTTCTATGCACAAGTATCATACACCAATGGATAAAGATAATCATATTCATTAAGACACATTCAGTGGTAATAGTAGTATTGAGAGTGGCATTTAAAGCTTGTATTTTTCTTCAGAGTAGTCCAGGAACTCTGGAATAAGTCTGTGGCCATTCCTACCCCTGAACAGGTCCAAAATCTAAATTTAAACCAGGGCCACAAAGGCTAACCAGGCAGAACTCCAATACCACAATACTGTTGTTTGGCCACATCTTGATCAGAGACATCTCAGGATCAGGTAAGAGCAAGGTTTCCCCTGGCCTAATGGGACACAAATGCCTCATGGAGTTGCATGAATAAAGGGTATTCCACAGTCCAAAAACACTGCCTACTACATCCATTCTTGTACATTAACGACATATGTCAACAAACAAAAGGCTCTCGGTCATACACAAACCAGTTCAATTTCTCTTTTCAGTTAAATTATTCCCCCAAAGTGATTTGACAATACAATCCTCTTTTCATCAAACAGCTGTTAACAGATTCAGGGAATAAACTGATCTAGACCCAAAGACACTACACCAGTAAATGCCAAGACTCAGAACCGAACCACGTCAGCAAGCAGACAAGTTAGAAGGCACACACAGATGTTTTACCATAGTTTTTCTACCCCTACTGAGCTAATAAGACTTTCAGTCTCACACAAATCTTGAAAACTACTTAATACTATCTGACTATAATGTCCCACCAAAGGAACCAGGGTTCATTCTTAGTAAACCTTTATAAACTATAACAAGCAAAACCAACTGTCATACAGAATGTCAGAGTAGGGTACTTTTTTTTAAGGGATGGGGGTTAAATAATAGGTGATTTTCTCACAACCTTAAAAAAGGATTTTCTTCTGCTGAAGTTTTGTGTACATGGATCTAAAAGAATAAATCAGAACCTGAAGTTTCTCTTATACCTAATGAGTCTGTTACTATGTATATACAGCCAAAGCAAATCAATAGTTTCTTGGAGACATAGATGCATAAAAATTAATTTCAGGGCTTATCTTGGAAGTTCCATTTACACTAGGACTTCCTTGTAGACAGAGGGTGAGTGAAAATTGCGTTTTCTGTTTATACGGAGAATAATTCAACAGGCCCATGTGGGCAGAGCCTGGGTTCTGAGCTTTGTCCTGAAATGTAAGAAATAAAACAAATAGCATTATTATTCCAACTCTTAATCACAACTAACAAACATTAATGGATTAAGTATCTCCTTTCTAAGCCTTGCCAAACATTCATCACCCAAATCACTGAAGTAGTAACTAGGAGAACTATATACGCACCCAACAATTCTTTTAGAAGACTGGGTCAGAGTCCCACTGTATTCCAAATGCTTTCTCAATCCCTCAACTACTAAGCGAATTTTTAAATTACACAAATAATAATACTCCTATCATTCTTCAAGTGATCTATGCTTAACCTAGCAATTAATCACAGAAACAAACACATAGCCTAAAGCTCTTGCAAGCTTGACAAAAAGCCAGTCAAAATGTCAGTCAGTCTTCTACTTTATTCCTTCTATAAATTCAGAATTCTCCAAGTTGCATCATTCATATAGACTTTTTTGTCTCATTACCATAAAAAGATAGCAGCACAAATCATTTCTCGATGGCATATCCTGGGCAAAGCAGAAAAATCTACTTTGTATAATTTCCTTCAACAAACTCCTCTCCACCTTTCAGACTGTAATACTGAAGAATGCTTTCAAAACGATAAGATTTAGAACATTTTAAAGAAATACACAGTTTCAACATTATGAGCCTTTGCTGAGGTCCTCCTGGCATGGGCCAGATAATGTGAAGCACTGGGTACAAAAGATGACCGTGCCAGTCCTCTTGCCCCCAGGGAATTAGAAAGTAGGTGTCCTTCTTTCTTTTAATCAATTTCCATTTATTTCTATGCCCTTTTCACTGGCATTTTAAGGATTCATGGAATTGGTTACTTGCTTTACATTTCTAAGTAGAGGATCGATAGAGGTACATCCTAGTAAACCAAGAGAACGTGTACCAGGAAAACTTCTCAGTAAATCCTACAAAAATATTGCTATTTAGGTATGTTCTAAATGGATCCAAACAAAATGCTCTTTAATAAAAAATGAAGTTTGGATTTAACTGACTATATCATACAATATAATCTAATAGAATTTTATGTTCCACCAACCCAAAAGGAAATAAAAGTCTTCAATTATTAACATTCTTAGGAAGAGTACAAATATAAAGGATCATTCCTTATATTAACACCTTTTAAAATATTTAGAAATTATTAAACTGGTATCCAAACAACCATATTATGGAAAAAATAGAAACTTGGCAAATTTTTCTACATAAAATATCAAATATCCTATCACTCCTAGAGCCTTTCACAGTCCCCACATATTTCAGCCTCTTCAGAAAGTCCTCATCTCTTCTGTAGTTTAGAAAAGAGATTGAAAAGCTCTAGGTATGGAAGGAAAGATGCTCTCAGGTCAGTTAGGTATTAACACCACACACGAAATGCAAAAAAGAAAAAACAGAAAAGGCTGTAAAAATCACTTCCTATTCTGTTTTGTTGTATTAAATAATACAACAAAAAATTAACAATAATCATCTATAATTGTAACGGTAGTTAACATTTACTTTTTTTTTTTGTACAATCACATATACACATATTTTTTTTTTTTTTTTTTGCGGTACGCGGGCCTCTCACTGTTGTGGCCTCTCCCGTTGCGGAGCACAGGCTCCAGACGCGCAGGCTCAGCGGCCATGGCTCACGGGCCCAGCCGCTCCACAGCATGTGGGATCCTCACAGACCGGGGCACAAACCCGTGTCCCTTGCATCGGCAGGCGGACTCTCAACCACTGCGCCACCAGGGAAGCCCCAACATTTACTTTTTAGTGCACTTAATTCTACTTTCTTCTTTCTCTATTTCCCAAATTTTCTACCATGAACTTGATTTAACATTTTAAAACTTCATTACAAAAAGAAACAGAGCTCCTTGGAGAAATGACTGACTCTAGGGCTAGAGCATGGAACACACAAGATAAGTCTGGAACATCTTGTAGGGCCAGAAAGTGAGAAAGGGCTCAAAACACAAAATAATGTGGGTATGTCAAAGGGATATGGGAGCCAAGTGATAGAGCTGCCAACAGCCAAAGCTAACACTCTAAGCAACAAAATAAACAATGTAGTTTTGGAATACAACCCAAAGTATAAGATAAATAGCCACTGAGTCTATACTTATATAAACAAATGATTAAATAAAAGAGAAGAGACAACTCTCACACTATACAAAAGCGTTAACCTAGCAGGCTTGACTGATAGTCTTTGAAAGGCCTGCTTACAATATTGGCCCTTGGCTAGCATCCAAGAACTTAAATTTTAAGAGGGGCCCACCATTCTCATGATAAGAGTGGCTCACCATGACTAAATTGCTGGTACAAACAATATAGTTTACGCTGAACAACTGCTTTCCCTTCAGGGAGTCTAAAACTGGGTATGTGCCATGTCATCAGCCCCAATAAAAATCCTAGGATCTGAGTCTCTAATGAGCTTCCTTTCTATGAGGAGAAAATAGAAGATCTAAAAATAGACTCAAACAGAACTTTGAGAGATAAAACACCTAAAACAATAAATTTAATGGGTGGGACCAAGAAAAGATTAAATTCTGCAGAAGAAAAGACCAGTGAACTTGGAGAAATTGAAATAGTAACTCACCAAAGTGAAGTCCAGATGATAAAACAAAGGGAAAAAAATGCACAAAGCCTCAGAGACCTTTGGAACAACATCAAATAGTCTAATCTATGTTGGAATATGCCAAGGCATACCATACGCAAACTGCTGAAAACCAACGACAAAGAGAAAAATCTCAAAAGCAGTTGAAGAAAATGATAAATGATAAGTTACATACAGAGGAACAAAGATAAAAATGAACACAGATGTTTCATCTTCGTTGCTGCGCGTGGGCTTTCTCTAGGTGAGCGGGGGCTACTCTTCATTGCGGTGTGCAGGCTTCTCATTGCGGTGGCTTCTCTTGTTGTGGAGCACGGGCTCTAGGCACACGTGCTTCAGCAGTTGTGGCACACGGGCTCAGTAGTTGTGGCACGCAGGCTCAGCAGCTGTGGCTCACGGGCTCTAGAGCGCAGGCTCAGTAGTTCTGGTCCACGGGCTTAGTTGCTCCATGGCTTGTGGGATCCTCCCCGACCAGGGCTCGAACCTGGGTCCCCTGCATTGGCAGGCAGATTCTTATCTACTGCACCACCAGGGAAGTCCCAGGAAAAGACCTTTTATTTCTCGTTTTAAATTTTCTTTACGTTAACTGACTGCTTAAAGCGAAAGTGCTTAACGACGTACTATCAGGTTTATAGTGCGTGTAGAAATAAAACATTTGACTACAATAGCAGAAAGGATGGAGAGGAGAAACAGAAGTATAAAGTTTCAAGTCCCTACATTCTACATAAAATATTATGCTATTATTTGAAAGTAGACTGTAAGCTGAAATTCATTTTGTAAACCCCAGAGCAACTAATTTTTAAAAGAGACAGAGATCATAAGCCAATAGTAGAATAAATTAGAATACTAAAAAATATACAACTAATCCGAAAGAAGGCAAAGGAGGAAGGGAAAACAGACGGGACAATTAGGAAACAACCGCAAGATAGATTTAAACCCAACCAAGTCACTGATTAAATATAAATGGTCCAAACACGGCATGGAAGCATCATGTCAGGTACAAAAAGGATAATTTAGTGAATAAAACAAAGCTTTGTGCCCTTGGGAAGGTTAGGATACAATGGTGGTGATAAAGAGTGTGTGGTATGTGTGGGTGTGTGTCCCCACATCCATCCATCCAAATATAAACTAAGCAGTTGTGATTTAGTGCTGTGAAGGCAATAAAGGGGGTATAGTGACAGAGAAAACCAGAAGAGGCCCTGCTGAGTTAGGGTGATCAGGGATGGCCACTCTGAGGGAACAGTATCAAATCTGAAATCTGTTTAGCAGTGGATCCTCTTCTGAAGAATGAAACCTTATGCTTAATCCCCAAAAGAAAAACAGACTGAAATCAAAGTAACCCTGGCTGACCAGGGTTAGAGCACCAGAGTCCTACCCACTTGCCTGAGGAGATTCTCAAAGAATCCTTGAAATACCCATAGGGCCCCAAGAAATATTGAGGTCAGTAATTGGATGCTATAGAAGAGTTCTGAGCAGGAACAAGGTCAGACAGACCAACCTGATTGGTGAAGTGGAGAATGGACTTTAGGAGAACACAATGAAAGTCGATGGACTATCTAAATTGCTGAGGTGAGAGATAAGGACTAAAAAGATAAATAGTATACATACTTAGAATACAACAGAAAAGGGCAAAAAAGATGGGAATAGGAAGACAGATTCCATTTTTTCCTAATAGATACTTCTTGATGTATCTGGTGACTGACAGTATAGGAAAAAAGAAAAAGCGGTAAAGCTGAAACACTCAAAAGTGAGCCCTAGGCTTAGGTGACTGTGTAGACAGTGGTATTAACCATGGACTAGCCAGGTGTGAGTCACATCAAGAAGGGCTTGGACAACATAAATCTAAAGTACAAAAGGGATGTCAGAACTAGAGAT
Organism: Neophocaena asiaeorientalis asiaeorientalis; assembly: GCF_003031525.2. Lineage (NCBI taxonomy): Eukaryota > Metazoa > Chordata > Mammalia > Artiodactyla > Phocoenidae > Neophocaena > Neophocaena asiaeorientalis. The sequence goes on along the minus strand of NW_020173388.1, from coordinate 7,778,267 downwards.
AAGAGGAGGACAGAGACAGAAGAGAAGCAGACAGACAGCCAATCCCACAAGCTCTCCAACTTCTTCTCCATTTATGAGAGGGGTAAACAGAATTCACTATTTTCAAATACATGCTGGCCAACAATAACCACAAATTAACGAATTCAGCTGAAATGAAGAAAAATAAAAACAAACAAAAGAAGAGACAATAATTCAAACATGGCACTATAAAAGAGCAAATGAAATAAACAAGTGAGTAATGAAGGGACTCTGCTCCTGAAACACAAGGATCAGAATTCCATCTAAATTTCTGGAGAGAAAGGTTTCAGGTCATGACCAAATGAACTGCTTATTTTAGAAGTATAAAACAAGTTTCTGAATTAATGGTCATAGCTATAAAAGGGTCTCATAAAAGTAAGTTTTAGACAAATGTCACAGATGGGATTAATGCATCAGTATATTCACAAATTAGCATCATAAAACCAATAAAGCATTTTAACTAAGCTCAATGACTTGGGGAGTGGCTACCTATACAGCAATTATATTACTTGTGAATGACGTGAAGTACAATTACTGTTACCTTCTTGACACAAGGTATTTATTAATAGCCTAACTTATTCCTAGCTTTTGGTTTAAGTTCTTTTTTATATATTTCACGTGTAAAACAAAAAAATTTCTTCCTCTGCTTAAAATGAAGTAGTCCAGACCCTGTAATCATACTTTCTCCTCTGCCCTCACAAACCATACCAATTTGCTATCATTTGGCCCAATGCTAAGATATTATTATTTCTTAAATGAAAAAAATCAATTTCTGAATAAACTTAAAATTGATTCTTGAGATCTTAAGAACTCTAGACATCAGAAATTAAATTTAATTGCCTGAAATAATTTTTGAAGATACTGGTGATAAAAATCCAGCTACAAATTTTCTATTCAAAAGGCTAGTTATTGGATTTATAGTTTTACAACATGCACAATGTATATTCACTGCCCCAAAAGAAACTAGAATTGTTAATACTAAGATACTTTCATTGTCAACACATGGTATACAGATATATTGAGAAGAAAAGAGTATATGCATTATAACTGGTCAATCCTACTGGGAAAGAATAGGTAAAATTCTATGAACCATGAATAAGGGAGAACATAAAATGTACTGCCCAAAGCAGGACTTTTTTGAGCGTGAAAATAGGCATGAACTATTAACAACATATCAGAACAGAGATGTAAACCATTAACTGTCCAAGGTCAGTGGAGACCAATGGTCATTTTATCCATGAAGCGCCATCACAAAGTAAAGGCTCACGACTTCCTGCCAACACTTCCCTTTCTGAATTTTTCCTACCTTGTCAGTAGCACAATAAGCTTTCAGTCAACTAGAAATTTTTATTATTAGAGCCCCCTTCTATATCACTCAGTTTTAAAACAAAGGGGTGAGTTGGCAAGGCTGTAATAAAGTATAAGAGGAACAGTCTAAATCAGTAAAGGAAAGGAAGTGTCAAACTGCAGAGGCACTCAAATGTAAAGACAAAAATTACACTTAGGAAGTAGAGTACCAGCAGTGTTAGGAAGAAAAGATGAAGAGATTGTCCAGTGTGATTAAATGGGCAAGCCCAAAACACAGGAAAATGTTCATGCATCGTCAAGCTTAATCATAATGTAATATATTAAAACTAATTTGGAAGAATTTACCTTCGTAATCTTAACATTCTTTAAAGCCCTATCCTAAACCTTATAAATCAGAACCCACTTGTTTATAAGATCCCCTAGGTCATTCTTAAGCACAGTAAAGCTTAAGAACTGCTACTTTAAATTATATTAATACAAAAACATCATTATCTTGCTCATGTCATTTTTAGCACACATCTATACTTGTTTAAAAATAGAGATTAAGAAAATTCAGGACCTCCCTGGTGGTGCAGTGGTTAAGAATCCACCTGCCAATGAAGGGGACATGGGTTCGGCCCTGGTCCAGGAAGATCCCACATGCCGTGGAGCAACTGAGCCCATGCGCCACAACTATTGAGCTTGCGCTCTAAAGCCTGCGAGCCACAACTACTGAGCCCGTGTGCCACAACTACTGAACCCACGAGCCACAACTACTGAAGCCCATGCACCTAGAGCCCATGCTCCACAACAAGCAAAAGCCACCACAATGAGAAGCCCGTGCACCGTAACAAATAGTCCCCACTCGCCGCAACTAGAGAAAGCCCATGTGCAGCAATGAAGACCCAACATGGCCAATAATTAATTAATTAAAATAATAAAATATATTCATTAAAAAAAGAAAGAGAATTCAGAACCCTGAGAAATAATAAATTTTCTGCATTCCTTACAAAGAACTTTTTAGAGTTTTTTTTTAAAGTTTCCCTATCATGTAGACTAGAAATATATGCCACCTTATACTTCTTCTTGAGAACAGTATAAGAGATTGTCAGATGCCTTACCTAACCTTAAACAAATCACTCTCTAGAAACAGAAAAATCTATCAAAAGTCTAAGTAAAGGGGTTTCCCTGGTGGCGCAGTGGTTAAGAATCCACCTGCCAATGCCGGGAACACGGGTTCAAGCCCTGGTCCGGAAGGATCCCACATGCTGCAGAGCAACTAAGCCCATGCGCCACAACTACTGAGCCTGCACTCTAGAGCCTGTAAGCCACAACTACTGAGCCCACGTGCCACAACTACTGAAGCCCACGCGCCTAGAGCCCGTGTTCCACAACAAGAGAAGTCACCGCAATGAGAAGCCCGTGCACCGCAACAAAGAGGAGCCCCCACTCACCGCAACTAGAGAAAGCCCTCACACAGCAACGAAGACCCAATGCAGCCAAAAAAAAAAAAAGTCTAAGTAAAAGTAGAATGTAAAATTTAGGTAAGGTGATAATAATTTACATCTGTAGTATCTAAAATTATTTTGGATTATTGTTTACCAGTTTAAATGAATAAATCAATGATGGAATGTTCACTTGCTGATACAGCATTTAGGAAAACATAATTCTCAAAGGCAGACTGATCCTCATTTTGATCACCATCTTTCTATAAAGAATCATTGTCTTTCTAAAAAAAAAAACCTACAGTGAATTACCTTTAGAGCTGATTTATTCTATTAAAAAATGACTAGGCTTAATAAATTTTATGATTAAAGTAAGGCAAAGTGTGTATTCTATCCACACATGTGGCAGGATAGGGTGATAAAGATGGGTGAAAGGTACCAGTGTTACCTAGTGGACAATGAGTTCCATTATGGAAAGGTCCATAAAACAAAATGACTGGTAAAAAGCAACCATTTCAGAACTCCACAGCAGGATATTAAAGGCATACAGGAAATGTGTTAAGCCAACAATTGTTATCTTTAAAGAATAAACCATCTGGCCTTCCACAAACAGAGAATTGCATAATTTTTTTAACTGGAGAGTCTTTAAAGATCACGTAACATAACCCCTTAAGTTTTATATAAGATAGATAACTGAAGCCCAGGGAGAATAAGTGAGAGAGTTGGATCCCAAATCAAATTAATAAATATTTATTGAACACCTACTATGGATAAAACACTACTCCAAGGGTTACAGAAAATAAGCATAACAGTGAACCGCTTCTTCAAAGTTTCCATTCTCTATTTCCCAGGTAAATTACCTGCATGTAGCTCTCTGATGTTAGCAATATCCTTTTCCATATTCTGGCTTAGGGCTGGAAGGTTTAGGCCCCCAGGCCAAATCTGGTTCATCACCTGATTTGTAAATAAAGCTGTACTGAAACACAGCCACACACAGGCATTCACATTTCATCTAGGCTCCTTTTGCTCTACAAAGACAGAGCTGAGCAGTTGTGACAGAGACTCATGGCCTACAAATCCTGAAATATTTACTATCTGACCCTTTCCAGAAAAAACTTGTATTCTAGATCATCTTTTGCTTGATTTGAAGGATTTTTTTTTTTCTTTTTTCATTTTGAAACTAATGGGAGGCTGCTTTTGCCTCAGGAACCACTGCCCACTGAGCGATGTACTAGATGGTTTTGAAGGAAGAAGTCAGTGGGCTAAATATGGCAACTGACAACAGCTCTTCAGAACAAGTGAAAACTTGCTCTGGCACATAAAGGACAAGAACCAGAGGACAGAAGACGCTAACAGTCAACAAACATTTAATAACTGCTTCCTAAGTGCCTGCCATGGGGCTGAGCTCTGGGGCTACCCACATAAATAAGACCAACTCAGTTCTCAAAGAACTCAGTATCTGGAAAAAGAAACAATACTTTTATATTAAATGGAATAATAGAAGCTCGTGGACAATGACAGAGAATAATTAATTGAGGTTGGGGGCGAGGGAAACTAGTCAACCCCAAGTACAGTCACACAGAGACTTCTATTCCCCCTGCAGAGTTCCAGTTTCAGGAAGTAACCAGGATTGGAAGCTTATAACTATGTATGGTTGCCTCAACCCAAAGGCCACTACTTATAGGTGGGTGGAGTTAACCCTTGGGCTGTATGTTGCTTCCTGAATTCCTATTATAGCACACTTTATTTTTGTTTAACCTTCCTAGTATATTCTTTTAGTTACATTTTAAATTAACATTCAGCTTTAGTCATCTTAACCCATTTTACTGTGCATTTTCACTTCTTTGTTATTTTTTTAGAATCTTTGGATATAGATATTATTTTCTATCATTTTATTCATCTTTTTACACATTCTTTCAGTATTTTTGCCTAATATTTATTTATATTTTTCTTATACCCTTTTGTTTCAACTATTTTATCTTATTCATAGTACCTCCTTCCTTTTGCTTCTCTAAGTGAAAATAAACAGGGGTGATGATCAAAATAGTCAGCCACCAGGAAGGTATGGTAGCTGAACAATTAACAAGCCCAGCCTCAGAGTGGAGGTGGGTCCTGGAGTCCCTGGTATGCCTAGGTCTCACCCTTTTGTTGATGAAACCCAGGGTGATCAAAGAGGGTCCTGGGGTAGGGCAGGAGGGCTGAAGCAGCAGGAGCACTTGGGGACGGGATGTAGGAGTAGCTAAGTATCAACTGATACGAGAAATTGTAATATTTTAACAACCAGTATCACCATACTAGATAAATATCAATTCTGTGATTAGGAAATGGGAGAGTAAGTGGTATAGAGAGGAGACTATTCCAGGCCTCTTAAAATGGAGACAGATGCATTTTTATTTTGATTAACTTTCTTAAAAGTCCTTTCTAAAAGCCAAAGAAGTAAAGACCCTGACCCTAACTCTAGTCACACTTAACTGCCCCAATTTTTAAAAATATACATCTATTTACCTTGAGGAGACAGTCCAAAATGGCCCTTCTTAAGAAACGTTAGGCTGGGACTTCCTAGTAGCGCAGTGGTTAAGAATCCGCCTGCCAGCTCAGGGGACATGGGTTCGAGCCCTGATCCGGGAAGATCCCACATGCCATGGAGCAACTAAGCCTGTGCGCTGCAATTACGGAGCCTGTGCTCTGGAGCCTGTGAGCCACAACTACTGAAGCCCACGTGCCACAACTACTGAAGCCTGCACGCCTACAGCCTGTGCTCCACAACGAGAGAAGCCACCGCAATGAGAAGCCCGCACACTGCAAGGAAGAGTAGCCCCCACTAGCCGCAACTAGAGAAAGCCTGTGCGCAGCAACTAAGACCCAACGCAGACAAAAATAAATGAAATTTTAAAAAACCAGTGTTAGGCTAACTTTAAAAACAGTCAAGAGAACCTACTGAAGTAATACTGTTACACTAACTTCTAAAAACCTTTGTATCCGAATCACAAGATCTTTTGGCAGTAGCTATTTGGAAGAGCACACATTATAGACAGAAGGAAAGCACAGGAGAAGGTGTTGCAACTCAAGTTCCCACGAACTGTCATGTAGCTATAAATCACATGCTAAAATGGTTCGGAATTATGCACAACGAAAAGACCTAGATCCAAATTCCTAGAATGTTTTCTACGATGGAATGCTCCAAAGATAAATCCTAGTTAAATTTGATTCATCTATCTCCAAGTCAAAAATTCAAAAGTTTTTTTAAACAGTAATAGCCACTATGTATTGAATCATGTATGAATTTTGTTACCATTTTTGGTAATCTTGAAAACAATGCTACAAAGAAAATATCATTCAAAGTGATAGGTGAGGTCAACTGGCCTCGAGAGATTAAGTAGTGTGTTCAAAGACACGTAGCCAGTCACCAGTGGAGCTCAACTCAGTCTGGATCCACTCCATGCCATTCTCAATACTTACTTCACTGCCTCTCTCCCATCACGCCTGTAGGTCTTTTCCAATCTCTCCTCTATCATGAGAATTCTCACAGACTCAGAAAAGGCATAAATATAACCACCCATAAGGCTTCTCCTGCAATCGCCAATGAAAACTACCTGAAAAGTACTCCAAAGGCCCTCTTAAGTAAGGGATCCTACTTGATTTCAGGACACTATGAAAACCCAACACTTCCAAATCTCATTTATATAAACAAGAAGAATTCGTGAACTCCTTCACACACTTACACAGTGAGAACAAGGTATCATTTGGGTCAAGCCAGAAATTCCATAGCAGACTGATTATAATTTGGAGCTCAAGTTCTTCCATGACACTGTCCTGCCCAAGAATCTTTTAATGACATTTGAATTCCAAAGGATTCTCTATCTCCTTTGGGCTGTTATCACTTACAAGCATTTGAAGTGGCAAAAGAAAACCTCAGAGTCAAGTCTTTGATGAACACTTAAAACACTCTTTACTCATCTCATTCCCTTCTAAAAAGAAACTGGCCTGCCATGCTATTTCTCTACCCAACATAGGGTGCATCAAAGAAAAGCGAGCTATTCAGGAGATACAAAATCTAACCACTGAGAGCAACGGTTCGACAAAAATAAAACTAAAAAGATCACTTATTAAAGAAATCCAGTTAGTAATAGTTAGCATCCTCCATTCTTCACTAGTCAAATATAAATAGCAGCCTTCAAAACTCAACCAAAAGACATTTGGAATTTTATATAACAAGTGCTACGTTTTGGTCTGTTCCTGCTAATAAGCTGTGCTGAACACCGCAAGAGAGGTATACCAGTATACTATTTAATGTTTATATCCCATGGAGTCATTAACACTTTATTGGCAGGGGTACTCTCAACCACTGCGCCACCAGGGAAGCCCTGAAAATGTTATCTTAACGTGAGTCTCAACTGTTTTTGTAAAAGTCATGTGAAACAGCTATTTACTTAATCAGCTTACATAACCAGAGTGTTACAGAAATAATTATCAACTGTTCATTAAAGCACAACACAGGATCTGAAAGAGATGCAGACATATTGGAATTAAAGTGTTTTCCTATTGAAATATAGCTCTTAATTAAAATGAAAGCACCAAAAAATAGAAAAAGTATGTGTTCTTTGGTGAACAATTAAACTTGATAGATACACTAGTCTTTTAAAAATAATTTAAACATAAAGATTCAAAAACATCAAACACTGCAGTGAGGTGGAGTAGAAGAACAAAATGCCTTACTTTAAAACAATGGAATGGGCTTCCCTGGTGGCACAGTGGTTATGAATCCACCTGCCAATGCAAGAGACACTGGTTTGAGCCCTGGTCTGGGAAGATCCCACATGCCACAGAGTAACTAAGTCCGTGCGCCACAACCACTGAGCCTGTGCTCTAGAGCCTGTGAGCCACAACTATTGAGCCTCCACACCACAACTACTGAAGCCTGCGTGCCTAGAGCCCGTGCTCTGCAACAAGAGAAGCCACCGCAATGAGAAGCCTGCAGAGCGCAATGAAGAGTCGCCCCCACAACTAGAGAAAGCTCACGTGCAGCAAAGAAGACCCAACACAGCCAATAAATAAATAAATAAATTCATTTAAAAAACCAATACACTTTCTGTGGGGATGACAAATATCAGTATTAGGAAATCCAATTATCCAAAAATAAATAAATAAAAACAGGCATGACTATACTGCTGAGTGGCCAAGAAACCTCAAATAACTTGGTTAAGCCTCTCTGAACTTTTAAAACTTTTGTATAACAACCTATCTCACAGGGTTTTCGTGACGACTTAGATAACATCTGCTCATTCAACCAATATTTATTGAGCAACTATTATGTTCCAAACCCTGGAACACATCAGTAGACAAAGCAAAGTCCATGTTCAACTTACATTCTGAGAGGGGAAAAGGGACAGGTATGCACTAAATGGGTAGACAAATTAGACCATTTAAGTTATTTGTAAATCAAAACAAGAAAACAATGCCCAGAATACATAAGGTGATCAAATAATGTTGACATATATTTAGTTCTGTTCAATGTCTTATTATCTCTGTTCTTGGTGAATAATAAAAATCAATTATAATATATTTACACTCACTTATTCTTGACTCCAAACAGAATGAACAACAACAAAATTAAGGTTGATTCCATCAGAATAAAAATAACCCAGTCCTGGAGATACAAGGACTCTGCAGCTGTCACAACAGAAGCCCGTGGAAACACACTGCCTGATTCATAGGATCTCACGCATAACTATGCCTAACATTCATTCTCCTTCAATGGTGAGACAGCCCTGAAGTATATTCTGAATCTGTGAAGGGCATCTTCTCCCCACCGACTCTTACACCAGAAGATAAATATTAGTAGAACTGGCACAAATAATATCTATCAGTGAAATCAGTCTTTGATCACATAATTAGGACTCTACACACAAAAAATTGGATTTTTAAGCATCTTATGAATATGATTACATAACATGAACATTTTGATTCCTTTTTTTATTAAGTAAAAGGACAGCAAATAAATGATTTACTTCTTTAACAAAATTGCGACATTATACAACTATATAGAGTCCCTTTATGATAAATTATAACTGTTAACTAGTCATTTAATCAAAAAGCTCCATTAAAGTAGGAGTCGGGGGGGGAAATCAATAGGTCTACTAAAGGTTTTAACTTAAATATAAAATCCATGTTTATTCCCTAGACTTTTGATGTAGTGCCAAGTGCCTGTCTCTTAAGGTGAATTTGCTGATTACTCTGTTGTCTTTCTCGCCTAAAATACAGCCCATGTACGTCAACTATGATACCTAGTTTCAATTTCTTCAAAGTGGAGTGGTTAGTTGAAGGTATGTGAGGGCAAAATCCTTCCAATCTTGTATACTTCTCTGGCCTAAATGTAATTTAAAAGCAAACTTTTTGAGGAATTCACTTTACAGAGTATGAGCAAAGTATTCAACTTTTTTACACCGAAACAACTTTCTTTTCAGCTTCATACTTTACTGAATTATGTGATACCTAATTAAAATACATGATCACAATTACAACTGGCATAAACAAGTTTGGTTTAAAGTTTGGCAACCAACTCTTGGTAAGCCCACACCTGAATCTGTTAGGAGCAGAAGTGGTGGCAGGGGATTTGAACAGTGTACAGTGTACTACAGGCATTTGTTAATATATTTTACAGAGAAATAGAGGATTTCTGGTAAATCCAGTGTGTTGTTTGTGAATTTCTATCAAACTTTTAAAACATTAGGTTACTTAATATTTAGAGAAAGTTAAAAAATGAAAAACTTTATTAAAATTGAAGAAAAATGTTCTTCAAAATATCAACCCCTGGGCTTCCCTGGTGGCACAGTGGTTGAGAGTCTGCCTGCCTCTGCAGGGGACACGGGTTCGTGCCCCAGTCCGGGAAGATCCCACATGCCGCTGAGCCTGCGCGTCTGGAGCCTGTGCTCCGCAATGGGAGAGGCCACAACAGTGAGAGGCCCGCATATGGGGGGGGGGGAATCAACCCCTGCAAATACCTCAAAATTCTACACATATTTTTGTTAAAGAAACCATAAGCATCTATAAATATTTCTGGAGTTAAAAGTAGCAAGGTAAATTTCTATATACTGCAAACTTATCCTCTCACAAAAGTACAATTATCAATCCATATTACAATTTTGTCTAAAATTCCTTAGAAATAATTTTTTGGAATTTTGAAGTAACAATTAAAGAAGTTGGAAACAACTGATCCAAATACAAAGCTATGAGATTACATACCAGTTTTTCTCTAAAAGAATACTTCCTTCTTTGCACCACTGATATGAAATCTCTTCATACTCTTGATCTCTCCTTTCATTAAATGAGCAAACTGTAACGCCCTTTAGAAGAACTGTACCCAGTTCTTTGCATGACTTCTGGATAAACTACTGCATTATCTCTATCCCAGAACCACCAGCAAACAGGAGGTAAATTCATTCATGCTGAGTTGCAAGTAATCAGTGTGTAGACTGGTGTGAATCACATGGGTTTTATTCTTACATACAATATAAATTTAGTATCACATTTTGAGATTCAAGAAAAGGACTTTATCAGTAAACTGAAATTTCAGAAAATCTTTTTACAGATATTGCCAAAGAAGTCCCTTAATTTTAATAGTCATTCCCTAAAGTTGAATTTTATTTTTGAAGAGAAAAGTGGGGCAAGAGTTATTCCACAAAGGACCTGTGGCCTCTGAAATTTCAAACAGATTCTTCAGTTGTTTCAGTTCCATGATTTTGCTTTATTTTGACTGATTGTTAAAAAGATATATAGCATAGAAAGCCCTTAATCATTAAATTGAGTGCTATTTGAAAATTAATGTAAATTACAAAATCTCATTATTATACTTTATAACATATACGCTATGTTCAAAAATGTGTAAGACAGTCTTTAAAAAAAAAAAAGGAGCCATATTAAACTAATGGGCATAGGATATTACATTTAAACACCAGGTCCCTATATATGCTGTGGTACAGTGAAGAAAGCAACTAAATGATTCAAGACTGAAAGCTAAAGAGTAAATTTTTAATAACATAAATAACTGCACATATTAATACATTCATATTCTTCACTTATGCATATCTATACTGTTGAACACAAAACTAAGTACTGAATGATTTACAGATTTTAATTGAAATTAAGAGGCACTAACCCATCAGTAGTCTCACCTCCACTTTATCCACCCAAATGAGTGAAGAGTATAAAAAAAAAAAGACTTCTAAAACCAGTATATTCTAGATATATTTCTTTTTAAAACTTAAAAGCTCCTTCTCCTTTCTTTTACATAATATTTTTAAAACAGAAATTTTAGTTTCTCCTAAGTATGACCCATTTTTTTTTTTTTTTTTTTTTTTTTTGCAGTACGCAGGCCTCTCACGGTTGTGGCCTCTCCCGTTGCGGAGCACAGGCTCCGGACATGCAGGCTCAGCGGCCATGGCTCACGGGCCTAGCCACTCCGCGGCATGTGGGATCTTCCCGGACCGGGGCATGAACCTGTGTCCCCTGCATCGGCAGGTGGACTCTCAACCACTGAGCCACCAGGGAAGCCCTGACCCTATTTTTTAAACTGACAAGAAACAGTGTTAAGGAGAGTACAAAGAAATAGAGATACTGCCCTGGGGAGCTTAGATTGAGAAAATTCTGAAAAGTAACTTGGCATTGTCTATCAAAATTTTAAATGTACATAGAAATTTATACTAAGAAGCAATCATACAAAGGCATAAAGTAATACAATAAATGAATAAAGTAATAAAATAAATGGATATTTATTACATAATTACTTTTAATAATTAAAGATTAAAGTCACTCAGTGTTCATCAATAAGGACTGATTGAATAAATTATGTCATACGATGGCGTGCATTATAAAGAGACAGAAAGATGGTTATGATGTATTAAATGAAAAAGCAAGTATCAGAACAGTTTAGATAGTAAATCTCATTTTTAAATTCTATAAGTAAAAATGTATATGTGCATATTAAATATGCATAAAAAACAGCTGTAAGAATATATATTAAACTTGCAGAGGATTTACAGAAAATCTTTCTACTAAATATTACATTAATTTCTATGAGTAGTTATATATTCCCTATAATAAAAATTCATAATCGTACAGAACATTTTAACATTTTTAAGTGTTTTAGTCCAAATTTTAAAGCAGGCATTTTTTTATCATCTTCCTAAAGGATTTTCCTTTTTTTTCCCCCAACATTTTCTAGTTACCATATGCAAACCTGATTTTTCTCCTGACACGAGTATCATCCTCTCAACCCTTAAAAGGCATTATATTCAACTTTGCAGAATTATATGAAATAAAGATAGTGACACAAAATAATCATTATTATATTCAAAGATTTTTTTTTAATATTTCATCCCAAATATTCTTTATCTTTAGAACAAAATGGGACTTTTTTTAAAGTGATTTCTGTAGTGATAGATAAAACTCAGTATCTTGTTTTTCACGTATATACCCTACCGATTGTAAAATAACTTTTTCCAACAAGTATAATCCTTCATCATAAAAATATTTTCCAAGATCACTAAACCGTTAACTTTATTAATGCCTTTATCTTGATCTATAGCAATCAATATTTCTCCATCTAAACTCAAAGCAAAATTTTGATACTAAAAAAATTTAGGCCCACTATATATTTACTCTATTTTAAAATTCTTTTTAGTTATTTAAACTTGATTTTCAAAATAAAGATTTATGCTCACTAGAATTCATACTTGTAAAAATAATTTTACTTTTCTAAAATAGTTTTTATTAAAGGATTGAAAATACATTTTTACTTTACCTAGTTGCTGATGTTGGTGTTTGTCATAATTACTGTGACCACTCTCCTCATCTACAGTCTTCTCTGATGAAAGCAAACTAAGAGGTTTCAACTTCAGCAATCCTGGAGGACTTCCCTGAAAACTCTCTCCAGTGTCCAAAACCACATCTCCCGAACGAATGGGAGAAACAACTCTCTTCAAAAAGTCCATTTTAAGGTTCTTCTACATTACTGGGCCCACGAGCACACAGAAGGGTGCTTGTACCAACTTCCTTGATGAGAAGGTTAAGGTCCACTCTTTGTGTCAAAGAGCAAAGAAACGTCATGTGAACTTAGGTGGGTCGACTGCCAGCTGTTTCGAAGCTGATTTTTAGGACATTTGCTGTTCATACTGATAAGAAGTCAAACAGCTACCGACTGTGAAACTGCACTTCATATATACATGTACATGTACAATGGGTGTTAACAGCAATACTGGGACTATAAAGTGTTTAGCATCCATCTAGTTTAACATTTAGACTTTGAAAACCTACACTGTGATAATGTTAAGACAAATTTACTTTGGTCTGAGGTGTGTCTTACTTTTAAATATGCTGAACAACTTAAATGTGAAACAGTAACTTGTTTTCAAAAGATAATTCTTATCATTCTGAAAATTCACTAATAGACCACAGGAACATCAAGTTTTACAGGAGGTGAAAAGGAGTAATTTAAAACTATACTGTATTATGAACATCCCAATATACTTTTAAACACACTCACAAAAACCTCTTCATTATAATCAATCATAAGTACCAACAGTAGCAAAGGAAACCTTGGCATGAATTACTAAAAAAAAAATTGATAATTTAAAATGTATGAATCTAAGAAAATAAAGTTGAACAGTTAAATTATAAATATTTAATAAATAAACCCAGTAATCAACCTTACACAATTTATTTCCAAATAACTGAGCATTCTACTAAATATTTTAAAATAGCAAAAGTAGCTGATCCTACTGCCTTACTACAATCCAGAAGCATGACAAAATGTGCCAGTAAAAGGTGCCTACATAAGACTTAATCAACTTAATGTCTTTTCTCCCTTCCTTTGCCTGCCCTCTGGTGGGGTTACGAAGTGACACGAAAGAAATGGAAAAAAAAAAAAATGGGAACAGATAAGACGTAAACATCCCTAAACTAATCAAATTGATAACTTTGAAGGATACACATTTTAAAAATAAAAAAAAAATCTGATTCACTTAGTGAAACACAGACACAATCTCATTCTTCCAACACTCAATATGAAGAAATGCTCTACATATATTAAAAGATGAAGCATAAAATTGTCTACACAGGTATCAGGGAAAATTGTTATAATATAAAAACAAGGAAATTTCTGGTCTGAATTGTCGAGTTTTTAATCCTTATTCTTCTGCCACATTAATAACGAAGTCAATTATTCTCTATTTCATTCATTTAAAAGATGTTAAGTAAAAGTCCTCTACACATAAAGCATTAATATAGTATTAAGGTTCAGAGAAAATTTAGAGGATTTATTAATGCAAATTCTGTCTCACGGAATCCTACAGTAAAAAGGGGAAAAAAAAAAAAACACAACAAGAAGTCAAGTAAAGGACTCAAATTTCTTGCCCTAAAGCAGGACTGTACCAACTAGAAAAAAACACTGACTTTAAAAAAGTCCTTCTCAAAAAAATAAAATTAAATTAAAAAGTCCTTCTCAGAAGTAGATTCTCTCTTAACCCTGGAGCATAAGAGGATTAAAAATTCATATCTGATCAGCCTATTCCCTATACACAGAGAAAACAAACTGGTTAGAACCATAATCCATATCCCTTAATACCCTAGGAGTTATCACTGTATCTTACAGGGTTTTTGTTTTGTCCATCTTACCTCATTCATTCTTTTTTTTTTTTTTTTTAATTTATTTGGCTGCATTGGGTCTTAGTTGCAGCACATGGGATCTTTGTTGCAGCATGCAGGATCTTTCGTTATGGTGCGCAGGCTCTTCTTTGTGGCACAGGGGCTTCTCTCTAGTTGTGGCATGAGGGCCCAGTAGTAGCGGCGCACGGGCTTAGCTGCCCCACAGCATGTGGGATCTGAATTCCCCCAAATCAGGGGTCGAACCCACATCCCCTGCACTGGAAGGCGGATTCTTAACCACTGGACCACCAGGGAAGTCCCTCATTCATTCATATTTTTTTAACTGAAGGATAACTGACTTACAATATTATACTAGTTTCAGGTTTACAACATAGGGATTCGATATTTTTATAATTATGAAAAGATCACCGTAAGTCTAGTTACCACCTGTCACCATACAAAGTCGTTACAATATTACTGACTATATTCCCTATGCTGTACGTTACATCTCCATGACTTATTTATTTTATAACTGGAAATGTGTACCTCTTAATCTCCTTCACCTATCTCACCCATATCGCCAACACCCTCCCCTCTGGCAAGCCCCTGTTTGTTCTCTGTATCTGTGAGTCTGTTTCTGTTGTATGTGTGTTCCTTTGTTTTTGAGATTCCACATATAAATGAAATCACATGGTATTTGTCTTCTCTGCCTGAGTTACTTCACTTAGCATAATACCCTCTAGATCCATGTTGTTCTTTTGTTTGTTTCCTCTTTACTGATACAGTCTCATATTCTTTAAAACAGGTGTCCCTAACCCCAGGGCTGCACAGCAGGAAGTGAGCGGCGGGCGAGCAAGTAAAGCTTCACCTGCCGCTCCCCATCATTCCCCATCACTCGCGTTACCACCTGAACCATCCCCACCCCCCATCTGTGGAAAAACTGTCTTCCACGAAACCGGTCCCTGGTGCCAAAAAGGTTGGGGACTGCTGCTTTAAAACTTATACGTGTGGTTTTCCTCAGGTCCCATTGTAGGTCTTCCTTATCTGTGGAGCCCAGGAACACAGGGGTATGCAACACATGCTGATTATGGAGGACAAGTTACCTTCATGTTTGTTCATGATGTACAAGACAACCCTGTGTGTCACTGTTAACCTCACTATTCTAAACCACACTTTCAACTGGAAAAAGGAAGGGCAAGGATTAGGTGTTATAGGAGGGACCACAAGATTTTTCTCAGATTTCCTTCATTCAACAAATATTTGCCGAGCAGCTTCTTTAATGGCCTGTGCCCAATGCAAAGGCATTAAGGATATGTCTCCATCCCCAAGAAGCTTAACTCTTACAACTACAAGACTCCCTGTCTCAGTTGGCTAAGGCTTTGTTGAGCCTACATTATACTTCACTTTCCTCTGCCCAATAACCTCCTCTCTTTATAGGTTGTTGATCCCTAATAAACATCCCAGAAGCCAAACTCCCTTCCAGCATCAGTTTTTGGAGGACCCACCCTGAGACATACAGCAAGAGGGAAAGCATGGCACTCCAGTATCTGTTACTAGCTGAATCTATGCTGAATCTATGACAGGGAAATACCATAAAGCCTTGTTTGCATGTTGATATTTCTAAGATCTTTGGTTGATTATCACAACCTTGAACTCTTGGTGTAAGAGTTACAGGACTGAGAAATTATAATAAAGGCTAGTCACTCAAAGACAGCATTTAAAAATCTTTTTAGACCTCATGGTCACTATTTAGCCTTTAGAATATTTATTATAATCTTACCGCAGAATTCAAGACAGTAATTTCTTGGTGGTAAGTTGGATCATCTAATCCTGGCTGTGGGACTCTTGAGCAGTTCTGAGAATTAAGCATTTAGGTGTTAATCATCCAAGATTCAAATAAACGGCTTCAGCTCTGAAGAAAAACATGAGATTGACACATTAGATATGTTTATAAAAAGTACATCTGTGTGTGACTCATATTTACCCTTACTTTTG
This sequence comes from Neophocaena asiaeorientalis asiaeorientalis, assembly GCF_003031525.2. Lineage (NCBI taxonomy): Eukaryota > Metazoa > Chordata > Mammalia > Artiodactyla > Phocoenidae > Neophocaena > Neophocaena asiaeorientalis. The sequence continues at coordinate 7,761,882 of NW_020173388.1, read as the reverse complement.
AATATATTATATCGCAGTGTCACCTGGTGCTACAGTTATCCCTCTTTCAATTAATGTTGCATTACACTTTTTTCTAAGATTTTATTATGAAAAATTTCAAACTAATGCAAAACTATTAAGACTAGTATAACGAACCCACCGTTGTTAACTCACAGCAAGTCATGTTGCATTTATATTTTCACACCCCCGCCCAACTCCTATCCCACCACTCTGGATCATTCTGAGGCATTATACTATACCCCTTCATCTGTAGATAATTCTGTATGTCTCTAAGACAAAGATTTGCTTTTTAAACATAAGGCAGTACCATTATAATATCTACAATAAATTCAAAATAATTTCTTTACAACATCAACTACCAATCAGTGCTCAAATTTCCCCAACTTTCTCATAAGTGTTTTTTTAAACAGTTTGTTCTAATCCAGATCTAAACAAAATCCATACAGGCAATTACTACTGTCTCTCCTAAATCCCTTTTAATCTATAGTTTTTTTCCTTTCTTCTCTTTGCAGTGACAAGCCATGATGCTTTTACTAGGCTATGATTGAATGAATACATTAATACCTTAACTGTTCAATAATACATTAAATCCATTTTCATTTTATTCACTAAATTAATCAGATTTGCAAAATAGTTCATATACCCACTAGGCCTAATATTTATCCCATCTACAGACAGTGTTTAGGATTTAGGATGTATATTTTTCAAAGTCTTATTATAATAACTCTGAGCGGGTCATGGACTGTGAACTACTATACCTTATATGTAATAATTTGATGGCTACTAAGAATGAAACCAATGACCATAGGGAGTTACCCTTTTACCACATATAAGGCCTCACATGTAATCATGCATGACGCGCAGGCTCCGCGGCCATGGCTCACGGGCCCAGCCGCTCCACAGCATGTGGGAGCTTCCCAGACGGGGGCACGAACCCGCGTCCCCTGCATCAGCAGGCAGACTCTCAACCACTGCGCCACCAGGGAAGCCCACATTCCACGTTTTTATTACCATGAAAGGTCTGTGCATTTTTCAACAGTTAAATAGGACACATTTTTAATTTGTCATTGAAACTCTAATCAACCTCATTTTAAATCACATCTGGTTTCCTACTATTTTTTCTGTTTAATGAATTTAATCCCCAACCCAACAGAAAGAACTACTTGCTGAAATATTGATTTTGTACTTAAAACTTCTTAATCTGAAATTCCTTTAGCCAATTTAGAAAAAAATATAATGATATTTCATTTATTCAGAGGTATAATCAACTAAATCATGACTAAAACCAAATCTTTGAAGCCCCAAAACTGGTAAATATGAACAAAATAGTAATTTAGATGTACTTGTTCATAATCAGATATCATTCAGACTTATGGAATTTTTGACTGCCCCACCAAATATTTCTGAATCTATTAACAAGAAGATATCTACAATTCTGCCATTAACTTTTTATCCTTTATTTTATATAAGGTTAATGGAATTATTTCTCCCTCAAAGCAAATAAAGTTTATGTGACAAATAGCATACCATTTCTTGTACATAGTGAGCAGAGTACAGTCATGTGCTGGTGTGTATTTAATGAAATTTAAACTACTTTTCACTTTGTCTTCTAGGACAAATCACAAAACCAAGTACTCCTGGAGGACAAAGCTGTTTTAGGAATACTGCAAAAATTGCATCTAGGATCGATTTGTACTACCATGTCTACATCTTTCGTTTTGCTTCATTTTTGAATATCCTTCTGCTCAGACACAGCAAGGGCTAATGCCATGCTTTTTATATGTGTTTTCTCTTCTTATAACCACACTGTCAGAGCACTGTCATTTTAAGACTTCCCAATGTTTGCCTAGAATTTTCAATACCTCTCTAGTACAGATACAGCCTTCCTATTTTCCACTTTCACTTTTGATAAAATAAACTTTTGTCTTTAGTTACCCTGGAAAATATTTGGTTTATACTTCCCTGGCTTTCTTTATAGGTTATAATCATTTTTAGCAGGGATGGGTTTTTGTTTTCATTTTGTTTGGGTGTGGTTTGGGTTGTTGGTTTTGGGGTTTTTTTTTTTTTCATTTTTTCATATCAATTGCACTTTCACCTTGTCTCCATATATATCATCTAACATGGAACTCATTTTTATTTTTCATTTCACTTGATTAATTTGGAGAATATTTTATCTACAAGAAGAGTAACTTTTATTACCATTTTTATACTACTGCTTTTGAGATGGTCAAGGTCAGAGAGGTTAGGTAACTGTGGTCACCGTATACACAAGACCAAGCCTGTTGTTTCTTATTTTAAAAGAAAAAAGTCATATAAACAAGAGTGACTTGAGGAGGTCAGTTGGTGTTTGACAACACTGAAGATAAGACTGTAAATAGTCAAACAGCACAAGCTTTAAAGGACCAAGGCTTTAAACCTTCAGCAAGACTAATGATCTAGAAGCTTCCATGTGTAATAAATAAAGAGAACAGTGGCCCAGCTCCAGGGCTTGGGAGGATTCTCAGATCAAATGACGTCCTTCAAGGACAACCCTGCTTCGCTTCAGTCTAGAAAGTAAAAGAGAAAGTTGAATGGGTGCTCAGATAACACATTAACCTCATTTCCTTTCTGAAAAGAATTACGAGGGTAATAAAGAACAGAAATGCCACAAATCTAATGTATCCTAATTGTAGTAAGACGTGACATAAAAGTCTCTGGTATACATTGATACAGAAAATGATAATCTCAAGCAAATAGAGTAGAAATTAAGAATAAATGAATCTCAGTGATGTTCATCTTAAGTACTCTCAATACTTACAGACTTGGAATACTTCATAATTTGAAAAGGAAAATAGGAAGTTATGGTGCCTAGCACAAGGCAGATTTGAGTTCAACATAATAAAAAGAAAAACTTATTATATAATTCATTTTAAAAAGCTGCTTCATAAAGAAATAGAGTTCCTGCTCACTGAGTTTTTAGGCAAAGATTGTTAGAAACGCTATAGAAAGGGTTACACCACTGGGTCAAAAGATTAAGCTAAATTACTTCAGAGATTCCAACTTGAAACTCTAAATTTCACTTCAAAATGTATTTTGTACTTATACTTGAATAATGGAATGTGTGGTGACCTAAAGATTCAATCATATTTCAACTAAAGAAAGAAACCACACTGCAAGATATGAAATCTATAAGGGAAAATTCCTGCCCTTCTATTGAAATTATTCTGGGAATACTGGAAGGCCTCTTATAATGATGCAATGATTTTTGAATACATTGGAATAATCATAGCTCCTATTTGTAATAAATAGCAAAATAAGTGTAGAAAATGTAAAATGCAATGACTTTTTAAATCTGCTGAAGATAATGGAAAATGTGAAAAATCTATTCACAAAGACTCAAACGCAGGCCGCAAATAATTACTCAAATTATCTTTTCTGTCTGGCTGGCAAAAGTCATTAAGATAAAGAATTTACAGTCATCCCTTTAATTAAGAAAATTAATGATTTATAAATTAACACTGGTTCCATCACACTTCAATTTTTAGAAATTCACTTTTTCTCTTATTTTAGAAATGTTATAATTTTTACAATTTTTAAAACAAACCTGCATTTTAATCTTTTGTCATTCTTTTAACCTTCTACCAAATTTCAATTTTAAGAAGTATGGAAACTTATGATGCTGACTAATGCAATCACAGATTACACTACATCACCTGCTAAAAATGCCGTATAATGGCACTGAGCTAGAATAATTGGGCTTCACTGCAAAAATCTAAATCTCTTGCTGATAAAGCAATGTTCTCTGTAGGTAAATTTTTCAACATTTTGCTGATTTTACATTTTTAGCCACAACAGCAGTTACTGCCATACCACTTGGTTTAATGAAAACAATTAGGAGAATTTTCCATTCTCAAGTTTAAGGGGAAGTTTTTCTATAACAATTTCATTCATTGAATCAAATGAAAACAGTGCCAAAGTACATTTTCTAATAGACTGATGAATGAATATGTATTGTTTAGAACAATTTCCTGTTACATTTCTACAGCATTACATTTCTATAGTATTTCTAACCCATTCTACAGCATTTCTGTTGGCACAGAAAAAAAACAGGAATTCGACCACAAAATTATCATACAAATGCCCTACCTACTCATCTAGACTTAAACAAAAAGAAAATTTTCGATCAAATATAGAAACAGCCAAGACATCAACCTCACTAAACCTGGAATTTTCTTCCATCCCTAATTTTAAAAAATCCATTGCTGTAACTATGCCACACATAAATTTACAGAAATCATACCTTTAACAAATATTTATTGAGCATAACTATGTGCCAAGAACCAGGGACAGAGGAGTGAACAGAACAGACAAAAGTCCCTAGCCTCACGGAGCTTACCGTCTAGTAGGAGCTTGAATTTTGAATTTGAATTTTTTTGAAGTCATTCTTTTGAGAATCTGAAAAACGTTTGGAGGCCTCTCCTTCCAAAATGCACATATACCCTATTTTGCAGGGTTATGAACCTTTATAATCCAATCATTAATTATGGATTAAAAACCCCTGATAAAAATCCTCCTTAGGCTTATTTTCTATGTCTACCATTTATAGTTGATAGCTTCATAATTTTACTATTCATAGTATAAAGTAGTAGTACAGTCATCCCACAGTATCCAGAGGGTATTGGTTCCAGGACTCTGTGGAAGCCAAAATCATCAGATGCTCAAGTCCCTTATATAAAAGTGTGTAGTATTTTGCATACAACCCACTCAAATCCTCCCATATGCTTTAAATCCTCTCTAGATTACTTATAATACCTAATACAATGTAAACGCTATGTAAATAGTTGTAAATACAATGTTAATGCTGTGGGAAGCAGCAAATTCAAGTTTTGTTTTTTGGAACTTTCTGGAATTTTTTTTTCTAAATATTTTTGATCCAAGGTCAGTTGAATCTGTGGATGTGGAAGACTCAGATACAGAGGAATGACTGTACTTTTTTTTCCCCATTAAAATACTTAAGGTATTCAAATTTCAATAAAATATTTTCTATTTATTCCATTTGTCCCTCTCACAAATTCACAGACTGTCAGAGTACCCTTTATCAATCTTGGCTTTTCCAGAAAAAAATTGATCCTAACCTCTTTGGTAGCTTTATAGGTAAATTTTCTGATTTCATTAATTATTCTCTGGACCTTCTTAAGTTAAAACCCCCCTCCCTCTGCTCAGATCTTCAGCTAAAGTCTCTGTAGAAGTCACCACAGTCCCTGGAAGAAGATATACGCTCAAGAGAAACCACAATAAAACCTTATTTAACCCTAACAGAAACCATCAATTACCCCCAAATTTTTGTTCTTGCTTTTCACAAAAAGAGAGTGACTCCCTAGAAAAAAGCTTTCTTATTTAAAAATACAACATCTAAAACACTTTTAGGGTTATTACTGTCTCTAATCAATGTCTTATGCCTTTTATACCTATAAGTTTTAAAATTATACATTGGAAATTTCTCTACCTAATTATGATCCTGAGGTTCTAAAAGATCAAACATTAAAGAAAATTCATGAAAATTTGATATGTGTATTCTAGATGTTATATAAAACAATTTACAGTAAAAAGGTTTCAAGGCTAATTCAAATTTTAAGTTAATAAGAAAAATGAATAAGTAGCTGTGAAAGGTCACAGAGCAAGTAAATGGGCACAATTTAATCTTCAAAGTTTGTCTTTTCTCTTTTTCTCTGTGTTTATAGTCTCCAGCAAGCTTAGAGAAGCCTCACTTTTGTAAGAGCAACTATGAAAGCACAAATTCCCACTGATGTTTAGATGACCTATTTCTCTCAAATTTATAGTGCCAAAACAATTTCTCTAAGTTTAAGGAAGAATGATCATTTGTTACCTGCAGTCTCATAACTTGTATCAAAAGCCTTTAAAAATGTTTATGCTCTTTGACCCAATAATTCCACTTCTAAATGCTTTTTCTAGGAAGATAATCAGAAATGCACATAGAGATTTATTCACAAAGATACCATTGTACCATTATTCTTATGAACAAAATACTGGAGGGGAGGGGCAGAACAAAAACAAAGGACCAGTTGAAAAAAAAATCATGGTATAGTCACTAGATGAAATGTTATCCATCAATTAAAAAATCATATTTTTTAACTAATATGCCATAATATTAACCACATATCTTTAAGTAATACGTAGAAAAACAAAACAGTATTTACAGTATCTTCCTAATTATTGGAGATAAAACTACATTTAGAAGCAAACAACAAACTTAGAAGGATAGACTCAAATTGTCAAGGTATTCAGTCTCTCTATGCCCATTTCCTCATCTGCAAAATAAGGATTATAAAACCTCTCAGGGCTATTATGAGAATTCACTTTTAGATGAAAAGTGCTTAAATAGTGTTTGACACATAGTAAGTACTCAAATGTTTATTGTTATTTATTAACTCATATAACATACGCTGACAGACAAAATCTGCAACATTTCTAAGAAAAAAAGAAATGAAGAAATTAAAAATTACTCATAATTCTAACACCAAGAGATAGCCACTATTAATTCATGTAAATATCTGGGTTAATTTCTTTCAGGTCTTTTAAAACGCATTCAACATTTTATACAATTGGTATCATGTTTTACCATTTCTACTGGTTACAAAATATTGTAAAATTTTATAAATATACTATGTGCATTGCATCCTTCCACTGGTATTGAATATTAGGTTCAATTCTTCACTCTATAAATAATATGGCAGTGAATATCTTGATTGGCAGTCTTTGTATACACCTTTGATTTTTCCCTCAAGAAAGAGTCTAGAAACAGAATTTCTATCTCAAATGGTATGAAATACACTTCGCCTTACTCCCAGTGACCTGTATAGAATGTAGACACATACTAAGTATTCAGAACTGCCAATTTCTCCACTTTCTCCATGGATACTTAAAAGCTATTAATTGGCTTTTTCATTGTAACTTTTCTATTGTGTTTTTTGTTTGTTTTTGTTTTTGCTGTACGCGGGCCTCTCACTGTTGTGGCCTCTCCCGCTGCAGAGCACAGGCTCCGGACGCGCAGGCCCAGCGGCCATGGCTCATGGGCCCAGCCGCTCCGCGGCATGCGGGATCCTCCCGGACCAGGGCACGAACCCGTGTCCCCTGCATCAGCAGGCGGACTCTCAACCACTGCACCACCAGGGAAGCCCTCTATTGTGTTTTGACACAACTGCTTATCAGGTATTTCTCTTTTTCCATTTATTCTATTTAAAGGAGCTCACTTTTCCTTTATATCACTCTAACATCCCAAACACAATTTGAATGTTCATAACTTCAGTACATTCCTCAAAAAGATTAAGAGTCTACTTTGTATGTCTAGAAATAGAAGTCCTTGTCTTTCAGAAATACATCCTGAAATATTTACAGATGATGTGTTATAACAGAGGAACTGCATCAAAATAAGTGGGAATTGGGGAATGGGAGTGGGTACAGTTAACAAAGAGTTGATCACGGTTGAAGCTGAGGAACAGGCACATGAACATTCATTCCACTATCCTCTCTGTTTAAATATTTATCATTAAGTATTTAAATATTAAATTTAAATGTTAAATGTAATATTTCTCTAAAGATATAGTATAAATATCTATAAGCATGTTTATATGTTTATATTTCTATATAAATATTTAAATATTAAACAAATGTTAAATATTAAATATCTTTAGTCTGGGGAAATTGTTTTAAAATAAATCTTTAAGAGATAAAATTATTAAAATCTACAGAACAATTATGGTTAAACTTCTATCATAATAATTCAATGATTATTAAAAAAATAACAAGACCAAAAATATTTAAGCCAAATTCAAAAGTGAAGTAAACAACTACAGTATTTAGAATCTCTCAACTACACTTGCCAGTAATTCCCACAGATTAAAAACATACTACAATGCCTTTTTCCAAACCATGGCTTCAGCATACCATGCTGATTCTCCAAAACAATATTAGTATTTATACTGTGCATGACAAGAATACAATTATGCCTCTGTATGTGCCCACGTGAACATTTGATAAGTAGTTTTATTATGTACTAGTATTAAATAATCCAAATTCTCCTGGTGCTTAAATCACATCTTGGTACCAAGTTAGGCACATCATAAACAATTCTTACAGCTTAACAGTTAGATCCACCAAAGTGTTCATTTGTACCCAGAGGCATGCAAGCAAGACCAATGTAATGAAAACACCACCTGGCTGCACATCTTTATGTACTGGGGGAAAATATCACCTCTGTATATTTCTAACTGGTTAGAAAACACTACCTTGGAGTCAGGTCACGATGACAAGAGAGCATAGCAAAAAGAATAAGTAATATATTTGGGCTGTTCCCCAGGTTTAAAGCAAGGGTGAAATAGACTAGGGACATGTTTTCTAAACTCTTTTCACTGCAGTAAAGAAAAAAATGCATTTTACATAAATGAACATGTAATACATTTTATATAACAACCCAATATATATACACCCATATGATAGATTTGAAATAATATATAATACACTGTGATAGTCTCCCACCTATTTTTAAAAAGTGTTATAGTTAGAGCTTCCCTGGTGGCGCAGTGGTTGAGAGTCTGCCTGCCGATGCAGGGGACACAGGTTCGTGCCCCGGTCCGGGAAGATCCCACATGCCGCAGAGCAGCTGAGCCCGTGAGCCACGGCCGCTGAACCTGTGCATCCGGAGCCTCTGCAACGGGAGAGGCCACAACAGTGAGAGGCCCGCGTACCGCAAGAAAAAAAAAAAAAAAAAAAAAAAAAAAAAGCTACATGGAAAAGGACTTGAATTGTTCCTTGAAAGAAATAAAGGAAATCGAGAATTTGCATTGGCAGAAGAGAAAGAAATAAGAATGGAAATACAGGATACATGGTAGAATTAGCCCCTCTAGAGGTTTTTCATTGAAGAATTAGAGAGGTCCAATATAATTGGACCAGTTAATGTTGAGGAGTCTCCACAAGCCACAGGGAGACGTGCACTTGACACAGTCTGAAGATCCACCCTGAGCTCCCAGAATCTGCACTAAGTGACACTAACACAGACACGACCACCACTTACAGACAAGCTGGAAGAGAGACACATGGGACAACCCTTTTTAGATGCTTTGAGAGAAGTTACCTAAATATGTGCAAGCTACAACTGGGTACAAGGGAGACAGTCATCAATTTACGTGGAGGGTGGGACAGGAAAGACACTGCCAATGAAGCGGTGCTCATAGCCTCCGTTGCCAGGAAGTAACTGGAGCTACAATCTACAATGGCAGGAATGGCTTTTTGCCTCTCTTTGAGGAGTTGGCTAGCTGTTGATAGAAGAGCCATTTAAGTGACATATTAAGGCTTAATAAACATGACTATTTCACCACAGGCCTCCAAGCCATGACTTCCCATTGTGACAGGCTCCAAAGTTGGGTGCTATCACACACCCTCTGAATTGCCCAGCCATGCCCGGCTTTATCACCCAAAAGGTTATCCTGGGATTGCTTCCTCGCTGTGTTTATGAAAGAAAGTACTGTGTCGGATGAGGTTTACACCGATTGACAAATTCGTCTCATTCTAGATATTTATAAAGGATAATAAGCAATTTATTCGGATCAACATCCTCTGTACAGAAAGTAACACATTTCAAAGTCAGTAACAAAACAACATTCCAAATCAGTTTGGTCACTATGGATGACCATATAGAACATGCCACAAAGCTTAATCTTTCACATTCCAGTACATCCAGTAACTCTAAAAGGACTTGCACACAAAAGTCAAAAAGCTCCACCCCACCAACAGGCTTTATTCTTCACAGTGGTTAAGTCAGTCTAAACAAATTACAAATATGGGAGGGTAGAATTCAGAATTGGTTCACTGCAGCCTAAGAAATGGTGCCCTAGAAATCCAAATTAATTGTGACCAATAATAATAAAAATAACCATCACTTGGGGCTTCCCTGGTGGCGCAGTGGTTGAGGGTCCGCCTGCCAATGCAGGGGACACGGGTTCGTGCCCCGGTCCGGGAAGATCCCGCATGCCGCGGAGCGGCTGGGCCCGTGAGCCATGGCCGCTAAGCCTGCGCGTCCGGAGCCTGTCCTCCGCAACGGGAGAGGCCACAACAGTGAGAGGCCCGCGTAACGCATTAAAAAAAAAAAAAAAACCATCACTAATTACTGAGGGCCTACTATGTGTGAAAAACTAGGTTAGGTGCTTTACACACATTACTTCATTTTAACCCAAACAAACCCATAATTTCTGTAAATGTTCAACTTTGCAGCTTTGGAAACTGACAAGACTAGTGAATAAACTGAGAAACACTGCACATCTGGATTCTTTTATATTTTAAAAGAATAAGCTATTATACGGAGTTATATGAGATAAAGTTCTCAAATTAAAATGCAATTATGATTTCAATGTTTTTATATTGATTCTGAACCTCAGAACAAAAGCAAGAGAACTTTCAAAAAAGGATAATTAAGCATAATTAACACATAATTTATCTTAAATATTTCATGAAGAAAGAATAAATTTGCCGTATCAAAAGTAAAAAATAGGAGGAAAGGGAGAAATCATATTATGGCTAACAAATCATAGAGATGCTTATTTAAAACTAAATTCAATCATCTGCTGCTAACGTCTCACTATTAATTTAGAAGTCCAGGAACAATTTTTGTGTGTGTGTGTGTGTGTGTGTGTGTGTGGTACGCGGGCCTCTCACTGTTGTGGCCTCTCCCGTTGCAGAGCACAGGCTCCGGACACGCAGGCTCAGCGGCCATGGCTCACGGGCCCAGCCGCTCCGCGGCACGTGGGATCCTCCCGGCCCGGGACACGAACCCGTGTCCCCTGCATCGGCAGGCGGACTCTCAACCACTGCACCACCAGGGAAGCCCCAGGAACAATTTTATGAAGGAAAGTGATATTTCTCTGTCTCAGCCAGAATTCTTAAAATAATCTTTAATCTAAAATATATGTTTCCGGGCAGTCCTGGTGGTCCAGTGGTTAAGACTCCACACTTCTACTGCAGTGTGTGCGGGTTCAATCTCTGGTCGGGGAACTAAGGTGGCCAAAAAATTAAAAAATAAAAATAATAAAATATATGTGTCCCTAAGATGGATGCTCACAGGTACAAAATTCTGTGTCAGCAATTTCTACATTACAGGGAGAACCTGACCAAGTATGCAAGTTGCTGTGTCTGTGGTTTAACTGCAACTTACCTCCACTTAAATCATCCTTTTTCTCCTGGGTCCCTGCATGCCTCTTTTCCTTTATTCCTGCTCTATGTTGAGAAAATTTTTGGTCCCTGGCTCAATTTAGTGGATTCAGGGTCATTGGAATTATGCTTTTTGAATGTTGACTCTGGACCAACTTCCAAAAAAACTTTAGCATTCCTAGAAACGTAACACCAGGTACAGTATAATAAATGAAAATAGACATAATCCTACTACCTTTACTAGCTCAGCTTGATAGATATATCAAGCTATGTAGTGAAGGACACAAACACTGAATAGACATAAACCTTAAGGAGTTGGCGGTGTGGTGTGATTCATCCAGCTCTACAGCCACCCCTAAACTGTCCTAGAAGGAGACTGTTCTAGAAAGTTCCAGTATGGTACAAATGGAGTTATTATAAAACAACAAAAGCTTACCTTTTAATATATCAGGCTTCTGAATTAATGTTGGGATTATATTTGAAGCTGTAATGTTCATGCAGGATTTAAAATGGAGAGTGCAAAGTGAGGAACTGAGTCATTTCTCCCACCTCATCAGGTTTTTTTCACCCTCACTTAGTTACATAAATCCTACGTTGAATGCAATATTTCACTTACAACAATTTTATCATTCAAGCCTTTCATAAACCTGTCAAACCATGAGCTGCTTGAAACATTTTTTTGTTTTACAGATACTTAGTTTTAAAAATAAAATCCTTCATCACTCTAAACTTGAAGATCACAGTACCAAATGATAATTTGATTCTTACCTATAAGCACCTGCCCTAGTTAATATTTCACAGTGATTTTTAAAAATTCATATTCCAGAAACTAAGACTTAATGTCCTAATTTAATCTGAAGCAAGCTCATTTAAAATTTCTATTAAGATATTTTTACCTTAAAATAATACAACCAAAATACTTCTCATTAGTTAACATTGCTGAAACACCCAAAATCTGAAATGTGACTTTAGGAAATTTAATTTAAAAATAGCTTTAAAAGGTTTAGCTTCTACTGCATTTCCAATGACAAAATTAAATCCCATTTAGTATGCAGGCAAAATGATTATATAATCTCCCAACCCTTTTATTGCATCAATAGGTATTAGAAATCAAAAACAGTCATTTAATTCAAGAGGTGATCCAAAGAGACTTAAAAGTTAGATTAATATCTGAAAACTACATGTAAGACAAATCTGTATAAACCCCATTTCCCTTATAAGTTCAGAGAAGTGACCTCATATGAGAAAGCAACACAATGTATGTAGCACAGTTACGCAATACAAAGCTATATTAACTTAGACAAAGTGACTTAACCTCATTTATAGGAAGAAAATGAGAGAGGGAAGAAGGGAGGGAATAAGAGAGGAAGAGAAGAAAACCTGTTAGAATTTTAAAAGATGGAACACATAAAATCATTTACGCAAGTGTGTAGGTAGTAATGATAGGACCCTTCTCTTCACAAACGAAACATACTGGCTGGCCCCGATACACAAACAAAACCACGTATGAGAATCAAGTATATTAAACTTAGTCAACATGCAGACCACTATTTTTAACCTAGCGAGGTACCCGGTCAGAAGTTGTCTAAGTGGACAACTAGTCAGCAGGATACCTCAGGTAAAAGCAGAGGTACATTTAGATATGCTACATAGTCATGGCTTTATTGACCCCTCCCCACCAGCATGGAAATTGAGTATTAATCCTCTATATACCCCCAGTAAGTCAGAAGAACTCTCTGATATTGCCATATAAACATATTTTTGCCAAAATAGTATAGAGAGTTTAAGTATTATTTGATATCCACTGAACTGTAAAGACTGTTTCAAAAGGCAAGTCAGATTTTACTATTTCTAAATGAGGTCACTCCCTGAAGGTTCAATACAAGATATTTATAAACTTGTACTTGAGACCTACCTCTTTTTTAAGAGATTTCAGTGAGGGATCTAAGCACACGGAATGATCCCTAATCTCCTACAATTCAACACATATCTACTGAGTCCTTGTCTGTTCAGAAAATGAAATATACACAATTCTTTGCACCCCAAATAAATACAGGAGTGCTTCTAATACAACACAGGCTGTGATGAATCTTAGAACTGACATATCAACAAATGTTAAAAGTCAACCTGACTGAGGAGATTTAAGGATTAGGGGAACAGTTAGGATCTGAATGGAGACTTTAGGGGAAAGGAAAAAAAAAAAGAGAGAGAAGGGGAAATAGGGTTCAAGAGGCAGAGATGTCACGACAGAAGATGAAGATGAGTTTAAAAAAAGAGGTAGAGGGCTTCCCTGGTGGCGCAGTGGTTGGGAATCCACCTGCCAATGCAGGGGACACGGGTTCGTGCTCCGGTCCGGGAAGATCCCACATGCTGCGGAGCGTTTGGGCCCATAAGCCATGGCCGCTGAGCCTGCGCGTCCGGAGCCTGTGCTCCGCAACGGGAGAGGCCACAACGGTGAGAGGCCCACATACCAGAAAAAAAAAAAAAAAAAAAGAGGTAAAATAATATCAGTCTTGGCTGCCTAAAGAAAAGTAGTCTCAGAGGAGCAGACCTTGAAGCTTAAAGAAAATGAGAAAGGCTTCAATTTCAGGTGGGCTTTCATTTTTCTGCAATGAGGGAATGTGTTAAGGTTCAGAGACTACAGAGAAACAAAACCAACAGGATAATATAGATACATAAAAGGATATTTATTATGGGTATTGGCTCCCACAATTACAGAGGCTGAGAAGTCCTACGATCTGCCACCTGCAAGCTGGAGACCCGGGAAAGCCAGGGATAAAATTCAGTCTGAGTCTGAAGGCCTGAGACACAGAGGAGCTGATGGTGTAACTCTCAGTCTGAAGCCAAAGGGGTTTGGGGTCGGGGGGTGAGGGTGATATGCTGCCGGTGTTAAGTCCCAGGGTCCAAAAGCCCAAGAACCAGGAACTCAAATGTCTGAGGACAGGAGAAGATGGAAGCCGCAGCTCAAGGAGACAGAACAAATTCACCCTTCCTCTGCCTTTTGGTTCTACTTGCGTCCCCAGTGATTGGATGACACCCACCCACACTGGTGAGGGAGGATTTTCTTTAGTCTACTGATTCAAATGCTAATCTCTTCTGGAAGCGCACTCACAGACACACCCAGAAATAATGTTTTACCAGCTCTCTGGGCATCCTTCAGCCCAGTCAAGTGGACACATAACATTAACAGTCACAGGGAGCCACCAAGAGTTTTCGAGAAAGAAAGTGATATGAACAGACCTGGGATTTCTAAAAGTTTGCTTCTGAACCAGATTGGCTGGCGAACAGAGACTAAAACAGCGTGGGACCAATTTGTAAAAACCCATCAGAGTAGTCAGGAGGTGACTTTCTGAACGAGGGCAGTGGATATAAAAATATGGGAAGAAAGAACAAAGCACCAGAGTAGAATTGAAAGAATGTCACTAAGAGAATGAATGCGACACTTCCACTTTTCACGGTTACCACCACAGCCTCCTCATCAACCTCTACACACACATCCCCTCCACCCCTAGAGCCAGAGTGATCATTTTACAAAGTAAATCAGATCACATCTCATGGCCCTCTACCCCTTCTCCCTACATGCCAGCCAAACTGGTCTGATCATTTCCTAGAACTTCTTTTCTGCCTCAGGATCCTTCCACATGCTGTTTCCTGTATCTAGAACCCCAATTTTTTTCACCAGGTGAACCCTAACAAACCTTCAAATCTCAGTTTAAATGTCACTTTCCCTAAAAGGCTACCCCCTAACCTCTCCAATCTAATCACGTGTCCCAGCCCATAAATTCTCTCTTGAAATACTTACCACCCATTGAGACATGGGTTTGTGTGTATATTTGTTTACTACCTATTCCCCCATCAGACTGTTCCCTGAGAGCTAGGATTGTGACTATCTGTTACCTAGTGCCTAGTCCAGTACCTGGCACTTGGTAGGTGCTCAACAAATACTTACTGAATTAATAATAAATAAACCATAAAAGATCACTCCAAGTTCTCAAGTAGGAAAATGGTAACGCCATACCTGACAAAGGGAACACAGGAATATCAGGTTTGTGGATAAAGCTGAATCCTATCTGGGACATGTTGAGTTTGAAGAAATGGTGGGATAGGTTTGAGCTCCAGAAGTGGAGTCATCAAATACTGAATAATGATTTAGCCAGAAGAAAAAATGTAACGGAAAAGGATAAGAAGCAAAACAAAGCAAACTAGAAGCAGATTAGAGACTACCTCTATTTAACTGGCAGGAAGAAGAAAGCAAATGCACAAAATGTTGATATTCCTAATATGTAAAGAGCTTATAAAATAGAAAACACCAACAAACCTAGAGAAAAAGAGCTAAAGAAATGGACAGTTAAAAAACAAAGAAATGCAAATGCCTCAACCATATAAAAAGATACTCAGCCTAATATGTCCAAGATAAACATGGTATGTTATGTCTAAAAAAATACATAGTTGATTTAAGTGGTTCTGAAATGTCTATGAATAAAACTTTAAAGTTAAAAAAAGATATTCAACCTCACTCATAATGAGAGATGAAAATTAACACTACAATGAGGACAAAAACCCCAAAATTCTAACAATATATTCTGTTGATAAGGTTATATATACACAAAGAGGCACTCTCGTACATTACTGATGGGAACACAAAGAGATATAATTCTTATCAGGATAAATCTGGCAATATCTATAAAACTGTGTACTCATTTACCCTTTGACCCTGCAATTCCACATCTAGGAATCTGTCCCAAATGTACAATGGCAAAAATATAAACACATATATATGAATTACAAAGTTATCCATTGCAGTACTATTTACAAAAAGTTAGAAACAATCCAAATGCCCATCATTTGGGAACTGGTTAAATAGCACTGTTTTTTCATTCATGCAATGAGATATTATGTAGCTATAAAAAGGAATTAGTAATTTACTACTAAGGAGTGATCTCCAGAATATGTTAAGTGAAAAAAGAAAGCATATAATATTTTATCACTTGTCTAAGGAGGAATATGAATATATAGCCTACTTATATTAAACTTGGTTTTAGAATATAATTACTTAGAAAGAGAAAGAAAAGGGTAGAGAAAACAGAGATAGAAGTTAGACTCCTTTGAATAAACCTTGTTTTGTGGATTTGACTTTGGAAACATGAAACTATTATACATGATCATAAAACAAAATTATATTTTAGAACAGTCATTAAACATCAAAAATAAAATAAGTTAACTTAGGGACTTCTCTCGTGGCACAGTGGTTAAGAATCCGCCTGCCAAGGCAGCGGACACAGGTTTGAGCCCTGGTCTGGGAAGATCCCACATGCCGCGGAGCAACTAAAACTGTGTGCCACAACTACTGAGCCTGCGCTCTAGAGCCTGCGAGCCACAACTATTGAGCCCGCGTGCCACAACTACTGAGGCCCACATGCCTAGAGCCCGTGCTCCACAACAAGAGAAGCCATTGCAATGAGAAGCCCACGCACCGCAATGAAGAGTAGCTCCCACCCGCCACAACTAGAGAAAGCCTGCCCACAGCAACGAAGACCCAACGTAACCAAAAATAAATAAATAAAATATAAATTTATTTTTAAAAATTAGTTAACTTAAATGTATACCCTGTTGGTGGCAGAACTATACAGAACAATTATTAAGACAAACAGTGTGGTGGCAGCCCCTAGGAGGGACCCAATGATCCCCATATCCTGGTATTACACTGTTATATAACTAACTTCTCTTTAGTATAAATTGGATTTGGAGACTTGCTTCTAAGAAAAGAATGCAGTAGAACACCAATATTCATAGAAGTGTTATTCACAATAGCCAAAAGGAGGAAACAAATGTCCATCAAAGGATGAATGGGTAAACAAAATGTGGTATATACATGCAATGGAATATTATTCAGCCTGAAAAAGGAAGGAAATTTTGACACATGCTGTCATGTGGATGAACCTTGAAGACATTATGCTGAGTGAAAAGAGCATGTCACAAAAGGACAAATACTGTATGATTCTACTCATGAAGTACCTAGAGTAGTCTAATTCATAAAAACAGAAAGTAGAATAGTGGTTACCAGGGGATGTGGAAGGGAAGACTGGGGAGTTAGTGTTTAATGGGTAGAGTTTCAGTTTGGAAAAAGTTCTGGAGATGGATGGTGGTGATGATTGCACAACAATGTCAGTGTACTTAATGCCAATGTACTTAATGCAATGTACTTAACTATACACTTTAAAATGATTAAAACTGTCATTTTATGTTATGTATATTTTACCACAATAACTTAAAAAATAAATAAAAGAATGCAGCATACGTGTTGGGCTGTCACTCTAAGAACAGGTTACTAAAAAGGCCATGGGTTCCATCTTGGATACCCTTTCCTCCCTTGCTCCAAGCTAACAACCAGCGCCATGTTGTTAGCTGCCTCATGGAGAGGCCTGAGGGACTGGTCTCCAGCCAATGGCCAGAAAGGACCTGAGACCTACCAATGATCACATGAGTGCATTTCAAAGCACCCCAAAAGGCTCCTTTGTGGCTCCTCCAACTGAGCCCTGGGATATACACAGCCCTAGCTAACATCTTGATTGCAGCTTTATGAGAGACCTTGAGCTAGAGGCACTCAGTTAAGCTGCACCCCACAGAAACTGACCCACAGCAACTTTGAGATAATAACGTTTGCTGTGTTAAGTCACTAAGTTTTGGGGTGATTTGTTACACAGCAACAGATAATGTTTCATACAACAACATGGATTGAGAAAAGAAGGCAGACAGAGACAAAATGCTGGTACTGCTATTCTGAGACTGTTGTGTGTATTATGGGGGTACTATAAATAAGTAATTATGAAATATTCTAATTGTATTATTCTTAGTGTCACTGAGAACTAGAATTTTCAGTTGAAAGATACAGATGTAAAATAAAAAGATTAACTAAAAATCTTATAGTATTGAAACTGAATTGGAAGTATCAGTATGAATTCATGAGGTACTCTATCAAAAAAAAAAAAATTTTTCCCTAGTTCTGACTACCAAAAAAGGCCTAGAAACAATGGTCAACCCACTAGGAATGAGAATCTCTAGAGCTCAAACTGTGGTCTTGAAATTCCATTCCCCAGTGAAGGAATCAGGGCTCCTTGGAGAAACTACTGACACCACGTGTGGGGAGGAAATGTACGTGATGAGCCTGGAACTCCTTGTTATACCAGATAATCAAGAAGCTATCAAAAACTACTAGAGTCATGTCAAAATAACTCAGTAAGCAAACTTAAAAGGCTCCCACTGGCCAAAGATTGAATAATTTGAGCATCAATAAGGGTAATTACCATAATGAATTTTTTAAAAATCCAATATGTTTAAATCTAAGAGTCTATAATGAATGTGGAGAAGGGGAGACCCTAATTAGTCACTGTTGGAGAAAGCTAATATACCCAATTCATTATTTTGAAATTCATAAGCCAAGGGAAACTGTCAAGCTTCTGTCTAACATTTCCTATACAAACTGTACTACCACGTAACAAACAGTACACATGGAATAGCTTCTCTTTATAGAACATTTCACCTAATAAATGAAAAGTAAAGTTACAATATTAAAATTTTCCAAACCCCAATGATTTAATAGGCCTCAAGCAGGGAGTCCATCACCTGTTTTTGTAAATAAAGTTTTATTGGAACACAGCCATGCCCATTCATTTATATTTTGTCTATGGCGGCTTTCTCATTACAACAGCAGAGTTTAGTAGTTGCAGCAGAGGAGACCAGATGGCTCACAAGGCCTAAAATATACACTATCTGCCTCCTTACAGAGAAAGTTTGCCAACCCCTGATCTACAGCATGGAGGCAAAATGGCAACTAATCAGCAGAAAAAGAGAGACAAAAAGAGAGGCGTTGTGTGCACCAGAGAGACACTTGCCCAAAGACAAAGACTTGCCAAAAGAATCTGAACTTGAGTCTGAGCAAGTCTCTAGATCCAACGACCAATTAACAGGAAGTACAAAGGTCAGATGTGTATGCTTAATCACTTCACAGGAGTGTAATCAGAAACATCCACGTCTACAAGACAAAGATGCAATTTGTTCAACAAATAAATTTTAGAAACAAAAAGGGAGGGGAGGTTGAAACTTTAAGAGACAAATCAACCAACTGCAATGGAGGAAGGGCTTATCTAGACCCTGATCCAATCAAGTCAACTGCTTTTAAAAATGTGTGAGGGGAATTCCCTGGGGATCCAATGGTTAGAACTCCATGCCTCCACTGCAGGGGGTATGGGTTCGATCCCTGGTCAGGGAACTAAGATCCTGCATGCCATGTGGCGCGGCAAGCAAATAAATAAGTAAATAAAATGTGTGAGAGAATTAGAATTAACATTGATTGGATATTTGATTATATTGGAATTGTTTTTTTAAGATTAATAATGGTATCATGGTTATATTTTTTAAAGGGTCTTATACATAAGGATATGTACTGAAATACAAATAAATTTTATGATACCCAGGATTTTCTTTAAAATAGTACAGGAATGGGAGGGAATTCAGTGAGAGATTGAAAATTTGGCCATGACATGATAATTACTGAACCTGAGTCACGAATACAAGGGGATTCATTACACTAGTCTGTTTACTTTTATATGTCTTAAATTTCCCATAATAAAAATTATAATAAGGTACATAATTTCTTCTTTAGACACAGAAAAATTCTGAAGTGAAAAGAAGAACAGGTCAGGAAGTATGCTAGACAGCCCCAAAAAGACACCTTGACTGTGACAAGGTGTGGGGTCTTCTGAAGGAAGGGTAAGAAGCCAACCTTGAAAAGAACCAGTTTAGAGATCAAGTAAATGACTGCCTAGTAGATCCAAACTTACTTATGTGACCTTTTCTAACTGCATCAAGCAGCTGGAACTAGGAAATATATACATGGCAAATTAACTTAGGTTTGAGATTTGGACAGGTTCCTCACAAAGTTAAAAAGGCAACAGAACATAAGATGCTGCTGCAAATATGATCATGGGGTTTGGGTGAGTAGAAAGCAAATGAAGCTAGGAGATAGCTAACTTAACTACAAAAACAAAATGCCAAGAAACTACACGTCATAATAAAGACAAAGAAGAGATTCAAAAAGTGTGGCACGATAGAGGGTTATGATCATGAGAGGAGACTCCAAGACCACAGAAATTTAACTAAGTGATGATGTGATCTAAGGCAAGAAGTGACGAGGTGTAAAACCTGGGGACTCCAGTCTTGGTGAACTAATAATGCTGGTTTACTAGTAGGTTTCATCTACCTGCCAAAATATCGTACCCTTCTCCCAAGCTCATTTTAGAAGGTATCTGTATTTTTTTAAAGGGTCCCAGGATTAGAATCACTGGTGTAAGATGTAGGGATCCTGGAAAATACTAAGATGAAAACAATGGATGCTAGACAGGTCAAGGAAACATGATGAGAGCCACTAATAAGATATGAGAAACAGAAAGGGAACAAATGAAGAGTCAAATGAAGGAAAATTCCAGAGGTCAAGAGAAGAGAAGGATAAGAATGTGGAGAAAAAAAAATAAAAGATATGACCTTCAAAAGAAAATGACTGAGGGATTTCCCTGGTAGCACAGTGGTTAACACTCCGCCTGCCAATACAGGAGACATGGGTTCATGCCCTGGTCCGGGAAGATCTCACATGCCGTGGAGCAACTAATCCTGTGTGCCACAACTACTGAGCCTGCCTTCTAGAGCCCGCGAGCCACAACTACTGAGCCCATGTCCCACAACTACTGAAGCCCGTGCGCCTAGAGCCCGTGCTCCACAACGAGAGAAGCCACTGCAATGAGAAGCCTGCACATTGCGACGAAGAGTAGCTCCCACTCGCTGCAACTAGAGAAAAGCCCGGACACAGCAACGAAGACCCAGTGCAGCCAAAAATAAATAAATAATTTAAAAATATATTTCCAAAAAAAAAAAAAAAAGAAAAGAAAATGATTAATAGTGGGGACCTTATTCTAACCCCACAATTCAAATAAAGTAGTCTAAAAACATCTCTATTGGAAAGGCTAGAGAAGAAAAGGTATCCTCAAAAAAACAAACATCTATCAATGTGTTCATAACAAAGTGTTAGGTGTATGAAAGCAGCAAAAAACCTTATAAACCATTTAGTTAATTCACTCATTTCATAGATGAGAAAACCAAGGGCTACTAAGACTAATAACTTACACGCAAGAACACTATACAATTAATGGTTAGAGTTAGAGCTAAAACGTACCCCATTCTTCACTCAACCTCCCTGCCTTGCAGCCTCATCTAATGCCATGGTTTCTATTTGATGACTTACCTCTTCACAATGCCAAATGTCACTGTGTATTTTTATCCATAAACAGCAGGCATTTGGTAACTATCTGCTGACTGACACTCAAAATGAATGTTCGATATTTTACAACAATAATTTTATTTTAAAGGTTTCCCACTTCAGCAATTTGTTCTGCTCAATTTTACTCCTCTGCACCGCCCCCCCCCAAAAAAAATATGTTTTGAGTAAATCTCAGAGATGTTCAAAAAACATATTGGCTAACTAGCACTTATGCTTCCAAAAATTCTTAGAATATGAAAAGGGACACACAGTGCCATGCTATAAAAAGAACAGCTGGCATTACACACCTCTCTCATCAACTCCATAAATGTGCACATAATTTACAATTGCTAGGAAGAGGATGTTCTTGACCCAATGGACTCAAGATACCTAAGTAGGTAGGAAAAGAGAGCAACAGGAAAAACTACCTCAGCCTTATAATAAGAGAATATACAGACCTAAAGTTGGAATTTGTGGCTCTGGCAAAATGAAAACAGAACCAATAACAAATCATAAAATACTAACATTTACAACTCACTTAACGTGCAATTTCTAGTTCAGCACTGAAATTACTCTATTTTCACAGCTTTTTTATTTCTTAAATCCAAAATTTCATCATTCCATAAAACAGTTTTCTTCCCAAATCAAACTACTTTTAGTACGCCCAGTTTTATAAGTTCACTTGTTGTAATAACCACTAAAAGTGGTAATCACCCATAGCAGTAAATATATAAATTTAAATCATTATTTAAAAAACACTTGGAGTTAAAATCTCTAATTATGAAATAAATATAAACTATAATCTTGTGGCATCAAAAACTGCCACTTGTATATGAAAATGAAATTATTTGTAAAATATCAATATATAATACAGAGCATGTAAAGTACATATACATAAAGGTGTTTACCTATTTTTATATTTATTCCTAGCAATTGTAAATTATGTGCACATTTATGGAGTTGATAAGAGAGGTATGTAATGCCAGCTCTTCTTTTTATAGCATGGCACTGTGTGTCCCTTTACATATTCTAAGATTTTTTGGAAGCATAGGTGCTAGTTAGCCAGTATGTTTTTTGAACATCTCTGAGATTTACTCAAAACACATTTTTGGGGGTGAAGAGGAGTAAAATTGAGCAGAACAAGTTGCTGAAGTGGGAAACCTTTAGAATAAAATATTTTTATTCCATACCAAAAGAGAATGCAGCATAAAAAGGGGGAAGGCAATCCAAACAAAAATTGTTTTACAAGTTTCTATTATTCTTTTTTAAAAGTACCTATCACTTACCACTTAGAAAGGGTTGTTGAGGCACAGAGTTTGTAGAAAAGACACCAAATTTGGAAAAGATCCATCTAGAAGCTTTTTTCAATCTGGAGCTTGTACTTTATAGGCACGCAAGTGGGCACACTGGTGCAAAGCAGTAGTGATTCACCATGTACAAAGCAGAATGTGGAATGTTAAAGGCTGAAAGACAAAAAAAAAAAGAGAGAAAAGAAATATGGTTGGTTATTAGTAACAGCCATGTTTAAAACAAAAGCTGTAATATTTTAACAGTTTTCATATAACATATATCATTATTGAAGTTAGTTTTTATTACTTGAGAATTTGGCCAAGAAGAACTTACTTATAAAAAAATGTCAACTGTATAGTGAAAGCATCTATCTGGAGAGAAAAAACAAGAAAATGAGAATTTGTCTTTTTTTTTTTTTTGGCCTCGAACCATGGCTTGCGGGATCTTATTTCCCCAACCAGGGATCGAACCCTGGCCACGGTAGTGAAAGCGCCAAGTCTTAACCACTGAACCGCCAGGGAATTCCCAGAATTTGTCTTTAAAGGTTCTAATTTAAATTTTTTTCACCACCTATAATATCTTTCTCAAGTATATTACAAATTTCCTCACCATCTAAATAAACATAATTACCTGTTTCTTGATGACACAATGGTCATCATCATGAGTTCTTCTATAGTACTTGAAGATACATATATTATGGGATTTGAGGTAATGACCCTAGGACTATTGTTTTTCAAAAGGTACACTGAGGAACCCCAAGAAATGAGCACTCTCCATTGCTGGTGGAAGTGTCAATATCTACAAAACCAAGAATGCATTTATTTTTTGACCCAACAACTCTCCTTCTGGGACATTCTCCTACAGATATAATTACACATTCACAAAATAAAGTGTGCAGCAAGATTATTGTGGGATTATTTATAAAAGTGAAACACATTGAAAACAACTTAAGAGGACTGGTAAAATCACCTATGATACATCCATTAGAAGGAATACGGTGCAGCTGTAAAAATAAATAAGGAAGCACTCTGTGTACTTCTATACAAACATCACCAGAATATGCTAAATAAGCAAGTACAGAAAAGCAAGGTATATGTATATATACTTTGTTATATTCTGTTTTTAAAAAGGGGAGGGAAAGAGGGAAGTAAGAATATCTATTCTTATTTGTTAATTTTTATTAAAAAGCACTGTAAAGAAGAAATTGGTATAAAAAAAGCAGGGTTATAGTAAGGAAACAGGGATGGAAGTTAGGCCTTTTCAAAGTGTCATTTTGACTTTGAAACATGTAAATGTTCAAACAATATAAAATTTAAAACAAGTTCCCCAAATAAGCTTAATTTTACTTTTTTTTTTTTGCTTAATTTTACTCTTTCATCCCTTTTTTATAAACACATGAGCTGTTATATGATCAGTGTAACAAGGCTACTTTCCTGGAACGTTGAATGGCAGATTATTTCCTTGTCCTTCAGAGAAACCCTTTTCTTTCCTACTGGTAGCATTCTACATATATTCAGTGCCTACTATCTTCCAGCAATACATACATCAGTGAACAAACTCAAAAAAATCCCTGCTCAAGTGACCTTAAAACTCAATTGTTACCCATTTACTCATTGCTGGTGAAGGTACAGTAAGAAAGGAATACATATACATTGCTAGAGGAAATATAAATTCTGAAAAGCAATTTGTCAATATGCAACAAGAATCTTTAATACGTGCATAGCTATTGATTGACCCAGTAACTTCATTCCTGAGAACTCAAAATGAAGACCGAATTTTACATATAAATTTTTTTACATTATTTATAAAGAAAAATTGTAAGAAATATAAATGTCTGAAATAGGGTAACGGTTGGCTAAGTTATGGTTTATTCAGCACATAGAATATTATGCTGCAGTTAACCTAGAAGTAATTTCTAGTTAACATGTTAGATTAACCACAAAAATTTATTCCCACTCCACCTCCAGGCTCCTCTGAAATAATTGTAAAATTTGAAAAATTAATAAAAAATAAGAACACAAAAGCCAAAGAGAACAAAAGAGACATTCTCTGATAGGATAACATTAAAATACAACTTCAAAAAACATGGGGAAATGCTGTTAAACAACAAAAAGGGCAGGACTCAAAATCATATATACTTTTAGCCATATTTTAAAAATTACTTCAAAACATGGAGAAAAAAGCCACTCAATATTATTGCTAAATAGTGATTTAAAAATAAATGATTTTTTCTTTAATCCTTTTCTATATTTTCCAAAATATCTACAAAGGGCATTTATTACTATTATAGTCAGAAAAATAAAATCACTTTAAAAACATATACATACCCACTAGGATGGCTATAATCAAAAAGACAGATAATAATAAGTGTTGGCAAGTGTATGGCTGGAACCCTCTCTCACACTGCTGGTAGGAATATAAAATGGTACAGCCACTTTGGAAAACAGTCTGGCAGTTCCTCAAAAGTTAAACATGACCAACCATTCTCTCCCAGGTATATAGCAAGAGAAATGAAAAAATAACATCCATGTAAAAATATGTGTACAACAGCATTATTTGTGATAACCACTACACTACAGAAACCATCATAATAGCATTATTTGTAACAGCCAAAAGGCAGAAACAATACAAATGTCATCAACTGATGAATGGATAAATAAAACGTGGTATGTCCATCCAATGGATTCTGCCGTAAAAAAATATTGATACATGCTACAACATAGATGAACCTGAAACACATTATGCTAAGTGAAAGAAGCCAGTCACAAAAGGCTACATATCACATTATTCCATTTATACGAATAGACAAATCCATACAGTATAGAGAGAAAATAGATTAGTGGTTGACTCCGAACAGCGGGGGAGGAGATGGGGAGCTAATGGATACGAGATTTCTTTTGGGGATGATGAAAATATTCTAAAATCAATTGTGGTGATGGTTGCACAATTCTCTCAATATAAAAAACCTCAAATTGTATACTATAAATTGGTGACTTGCATGGTATGTGAATTATATCTCAATAAAGCTACTGTATTAAAAAATATATACATATAGTCTATAACTTCACCACTAACCAGTATTTCACATATTATTCCTTATCACCTTGCAACACTATATAATAGGACAAACATTAGATTCAAGATAAAACCAGACTCTTGCCAATCCTAAAACCATGGACAAACCATAACTCCCAAGTTTCAATTTCCTTTTGGGGGGAAATGGGGAGTCCTCTCTGGTACACCATCTCATTTTTCTCCCAACAGTTGAGTCGCATGCCTACCAAGAGCAAATTATCTTATATTTGTTCCAAAATCTTTTTATGCCTGTTGTCTTTACTATAATTATATAATTTAGTTAAATATTATATCAAAACATGAGTGCAAAAAGAAAATGCTTTGTCTCTGAAAATTAAGCTGTACGATTTGAAAAAGGCAAGTTACTTTAAAAATATCCTAAAGAAAAGGTCTCAGCTATACATCAAAAGATTGATGATGGGGCTTCCCTGGTGGCGCAGTGGTTGAGAGTCCGCCTGCCGATGCAGGGGACACGGGTTCGTGCCCCGGTCCGGGAAGATCCCACATGCCGCAGAGCGGCTAGGCCCGTGAGCCATGGACGCTGAGCCTGCGCGTCCGGAGGCTGTGCTCTGCAACGGGAGAGGCCACAACAGTGAGAGGCCCACGTACCACAAAAAAATAAAAATAAAAAAGATTGATGATGTACTAGCATTTATACACTTATCAACTATAAAATATTTAAGGCATATATCCTTCCTATTATTTTTCATTTCAAACAAATTTTTTATTTAACCATTCTAACTACTGGTGATTGTACAATCAATATTGTATAAGAGAGATTCTACTCCATGTAAATTATTCGTATAAAAGACTAACAGAAGTATACTACTATTATTCTATCTCACACTCTAAAGACTGATGGTTGACCCTACTGAGTTGTCTCTTAGTGAGGTTGAAACTTTTCTATCCTTCAAGTTCCCAGGCCCACCATAGCCCTGTACTCTCTACAGATACCCTCATCTCTTAAACTGAAAGAAGATGCCCAATGTAAACTCTTCAAGTTCAGTTCAAGGCTGCTAAAGTCCCTCTTCCTGTCCTCTTGGACCCTCCAAATCCTCCCTTTTCAAAGCCAAACGTACATCTGACCTGTATATTCAGATGACCATTAAGGAAAAAAAAATCTTACTCACGCTCATGCACCATAGACTTCTCTTTATTTCCTCTTACTACACATTTGGGCCTCTACTTTCTCATCTCTCAACTCATCAAGTCAGTCATTTACACTCTGACCCCAACTGCTGCAATACTAAAATACTCTTCCATTAAAAAAATTCTAAGTGGTCTCTGACCTCCCCTCTCTCACTACTCTGATGCATCTCAGATAATGCTGCCAAGTGCATATTCCAAATGCAAAACTCTGATCACAAAACTCCCTGCCTTGGTAATTCAGTGACAGTCCCAATGCCTATAGAATAAAGTACAGAAATTCCTTAGCCTCAGAGTCAAGGTCCTAATGGAAGAGAATAAACTGTTAGCCCATTTCCCTAATGTTCTCTAGACTAGTCAGGCTGAACTCTGCTCTATGCAAACATGTCCCATTCCTTCCTACGCCCAGATCTTTCTTCCATGTGGAATGCCCTCCCTTTGTTTCTATGCATTAAATTCCTCTAAAATCATTTTTAAAGTAGAAAATCACTTTTTAAATCAGAGCCTTGGGTTTCTCAACTGTAAGACTTTTTATAAGGATTATTAAGTGTTAGAAGTACTATAAGTATTATTAAGCATAAACTTAGAACAATAGCCAGCAGATAGCACTCAACAAATGTTGTTACTGTTGTTCATTCAACATAATGAGGACTCAACAAATATTTTTTAAATTGACAGGCGAGACAAAGCAAAACAAAACAAAAGTCTTTTCTATACTACACTATACTCTTTGCTCTCAAAGCAACAGTTTAAGATCTGACACCTCTGGAAGTTAAGATGATGAAAACTTCTGATAATCAATAGTTTTCAGTTTCTGGGAATCTCACACAGATTTATGATGTAAGAACAGCAACCCACTATTTCAGATTTAGTCAAGAACTTGATTTATAATCACTTCACGATATGTTATGCCACACACCCTAAACTTATACAGTGCTGCATGTCAATTATATCTTATTAAAATGGAAAGAGAAAAACAACTTAATTCACTAACATCTACCAAAAATAAGGAGGGCAAGCCTTACCAAAATAGAGTAGTTTTATGATTCACTTTTTTTTTTAAAACTGTGTAAAATACACATAACATATAATTTACCATCTTAACCATTTTTAAGTGTACAGCTCAGTGGCACCAAGTACATTCACATTGTTGCACAAACACCACCACCATCCGTCTCCAGAACTCTTTTCATCTTGCAAAACTGAAACTCTGCACTTACTAGACAATAACTCCTCTTCCGCCCTCTCCTCCCAGGCGCTGGCAACAAGCATTATGCCTTCTGTTTCTATGAGTTTGACTACTCTAGGTACCTTATTTAAGTGGAATCATACAGTATTTGTCCTTTCGTGACTGGCTTATTTCACTAAACATGAGGCCCCTTCAAGGTTTGTTTGTGTTATTTACTTTTTCAGCAAGAACTTCAAAATCACACGAAGGACATGGTTTAAACATACTCTAGTTTAAACTCATGGTTTTAACGCACACCGTATTATATGGCACTAAACTGCAGACTTGGATGACTCAAATTACAGATAGAAAGGGAAAGTAGAATAACATGTACCCAATTACCTGGTATGATACCAGGTATCAAACCAGGTGCATTTCACACAAAATTAAGACCACACAACTCTAAAGAGGTAGGTTATTATTATTCCCAGTTGGTAAATGAGAAAAAGGAGATTCAGAGGACCTCCCATGCCACTGCCCTATTTCCATTTTGTTTTCATCATAGAATTTATCACTATCTGACATACATACATATGTACATACATTTATTTCCTTATGTGCAAATTATACGTAGGCAAAAAAAAAAGTTGAGAATCACATTTATGCAACAAAGTTGTATCTTTAATACAACATGGCTTGGAATCTGAACATTTTATAATCTCTAGCTTTCTGAGATGCTTGTCCATAGGTACACTTCTTTTTTTTTTTTTTTCATAGGTACACTTCTCAGATACTCAAAAGTTGGGAGACTTTATTACTGCCAAAGATATATATATTTTTTTTTTTGGAGCAGGTATGGGAGGTAGGGGGCACTAGAGGACAGAAGTAGGGGATAAAATTCCAACTGAAAAGTCCAAGGGTTCAAGAAGGCCAGTCTCCAGTAAACCGAAATCTATTATTACAACATCCTCATCTTCTATGAATTTTGTTGTTTTAAATCAAACTTCACCTGAGGAATTTTCTACCAAGCATGAATTTTTAATGGGAGGGGAGATACTAGTTTGTGATGGATGTTCTACTTACCCCTTGAATATATTCTCACTATAATATTAGCTATATTTACAGTACTGTGGATTTCCTTCTTCTGCTTCAGAGTGAAAAATATTCCCACCACACTGTATTGCTACATTTTCTCCCTTAAAATTAGTTAAAACTTTTTATTACATTTCAAGAAATTAAGAACTAGATACCTAACTTTTAAATTTGTTAAACTATATTTTTTCATAATTTAAATGACAACTATCTCCACCATTAGAAGAATTTTAAATGTTCTGAAGAGAAATCAAAAAATGTTAAGGGCTCCCACTAAGTAAATTCCCATTTGTAACAAAAGTCTACATTTCCCATTAGCTTACTGTTTTCATATAATAATTTCTTTTGATCACAGTATGAAAAATGTTACTCACAAAAGGAGTACTGTATTCACAAAATAATTTTATCTTTACTGATATAACAAGAAGTCAGCGGTTTCCTTTTTGTGGTAAACAATGGGCCTTGGGAAACACATTCCCTGTTAAATGTCTTTCACATTTTTTAAAATACACAATTGGTTCAACTTCCTAATAATCACCATTTACCAGAAATGTGAAAGATAAAAATCTATCAAGATACACAATAAGACTAAGCAAGCCAAAAGGAGGAAAACAAAAGAAAATCACAAAGGCTCCCTGAAGAGGGTGGGGTAGAGAAAACTTCCAACCTAACCTCGACCACCTCTTACTAAAAAAAAAAAAAAGGAGAACATCAACGTCAAGGTGACAAAAATCTCACATCTTTTTTCTCCATTCCTAAGGGATCATGTCCATTAGCATACAAATATACCATAATGATCACTCGCCTTAAAGAGAATAAAAGGGGGGAGCCCTCCTCCACCTCAAAAGCCCTGTCTTGACTGCCCTGTTTTTCTGCTCCCCTTTACAATAAAAGTCCTCCAGACAACTGTCTCTATTCAGTATTTCACTAGCTCCCCTTCTTCATCTCATTCTCTCCTCTCTTCTACCCCCAGGGCCGCTGGCCAGTGTTACTGATGACCTCCACACCTCATGAAATCCAAAGGTCAATAATCAGTCCTCATCTTAGTTGACTCCACGGCAGCATTCCTCTCCCGCCTTTTTGAAACACTTTCTTCACTTGGATGGCAAGATGCCACACTCTCCTGGTTTTCTTCCTTTTCCTCAAGAGCTGCTTTTCCTCTGCCTCTTCTCCAACTCAACATGTTGCAGAGCCCAGGGCCAGTCCTTGCCCCTTTTCTCCACTGACATTTACCTCTGGACCTTATCCAGGCTAAAGGCCTTAAATTCGAATCTGGAATTTGTTAGCATATAGATGGTATCTCTAGCCCAGACCTCTCTCTACTGAGCACTAACCTTGCAAATTCAAACACCTATCTGCACATCTAACGAGACGTCAAACACAACTCTTAATACAGCCCCCTAAATCTGTGCCTACTCCCAGCACTTCACTTCAGTAAATAACACCACAATTCTTCTAGATGCTCAGGCCAGAAATCTGGCAGTCACTTTTATTCCTTTCTTTACCTCACACCCTCGTATCTAATCCATCAGCAAGTCTGTCAACCCTGCTTTCAAAATACTGTATACCTTAAATCTGGCCACTTCTCTCCCATCCACTGCTTACCACCTAGTCAGAGCCGTCATCATCTGTGGCCCAAACAATTCATGTCGCCTCTTAGCTGATGCTGCTGCATCTACTCACCCCTTAATTCTACACAGTCACCATAGTGATCTTTTTAGAATATAAATTTATTCACTTGCGCCCAAAAATCCTCCACTGGTTTCCCATCAAATGCAGAAAAATATCCCATGGTCTCCCTAACATTTCCTTTCCTCTATTCTAGCTACACCAGCTTTCCTGCTACTCTTCAAGTTGAAGAAGCTTATTCCCACAACAGGGCCTATGCACTTGCTAACTCCTCTGCCTGGAAAGGTCTTTCCCTTGAGTATGACTTGCCCACTCCCTTCCTTCCTTTGCTCCCAGATGACTGCAAATGCTCCCACAAAGAGGCCTTCCCCACCATGCTAATCTGAAATAACCAAAACCTATCACACTCTAGACAAACTTAGTTTTTCATCATAGAGTTTATCATCCAATATTTGTTTAATCTTTGCCTACATGACTAAAAACAAGCTCCAGAAGGGCAGAGACTGTCTTGTTTACATTTATAATCCCTAGCACCATCTCCTAGCTCACAGGTACACAATAAGCATTTGTTGATTAAATAAATGATGTCAAAGGTAATACATGATATGCACTATAAAAAAAATAAACGAATAGACTTTCAAACATTTTATTAAACAAAATGAATATTAACTGCTTCATAAGGTTCCATTTTACAGCGTTTAGAGGAGATAAGAGTAGCACAGAATGACAGAGGAAGAGATAAACTTCTTGTCTTCAGTACATAAATCCAATATATTTGCATACTCTACCTTATATACATTTTGAGCTGTAACCTAATGTTTCCAGAAAATAACAGGTTTTAAACTGTTTCTTTTCTTCTTGTTAAAGACCTGAATCAACCTGCATCCAAACAATTAGCTTAAAAGGAGGAATAATACTTACAGGATAACCTAGGAATACATATTTAACAAGGTCAGCTGCCTGTTCAAATAGCCCTGAGATAACTTAATCAACACAAAAGGGAAAACTCTAGCAACATTAGAAATTAAAAAGGGGTATCACCCCACCCCTGAAATTCTAAGCTCCCACAAAGGTATTCTAAGGTAAGAACAATGGGAAAGGAGAAGTAATCTGCCCTGACATCAACCATTATTGCTGTGCTCGAGAGCGGGCTTACAAGTCTACTCCACCGAGGCGCACCCCAGAAGATAATGCTCAATCCCCCCCTCCATCAAACTCACTGGGCTAAATACTAACTGCAACTTTCAACAGACTCCGACTATCCTTTAAGAGCAGGATAAGACAGAATAAAATCTCATGCCAGGCTGTGACGGGGCCTGTACTATTTATCAACACAGGATATAGCACGTATACAAAAAAAAAAAATCACCAGTGTTAAAAGAACTGGAAATACAAGATTCATCAAAATGTTCTGAATTCCAAGGATAATGATCTTGGCAGAATTCTAAACAAAGGTGTGAGACGTGAAACCATTTCCTTTTCTAAGATATTCACTCTCTTGGGGGGATACAGTGGTAGTAAGGCTTACCAAAGGAATGTCTACAACCAGGCTTAGGGACTTGAGGAGACTCCTCTCAAAAAACAACAAATCAACCAGTAAAAAATGATAATAATAATAAAGATATAGAGGATATTAACAATATTACTCACTTTCCCTCTCCTTCTAGGCTTTCCTTCTCTCTCCTGAAGTCAGACATGGTCATGTGATTTCTGTTGGCCAATGAAATGTGAGGAGAATTGATATATAAACGTCCAATGGAAGCATTTAACTGTTGGCACTGGGCTCTGTACCTCTTTCCCACTGTCTCTGTAATTATGGAGGCAGGTGTTGATATGGAAGTGCATTGCCAAACCTGTAGGCAGAATACAACTTGCCTAAAAGGCATGAGCCTGACATGAATAAGAAATAAATTTTTGCATTTTAAGCACTAACAATTTGAGGATTGTTTTCACTGCAGCATAAACTAACTTGATTATTTTAAAATTCCAATAAAATTAATTAAAATTCGGCAAATCCAGAAAATCAGACAAGGGGAAAGATGTTTCAGAGATAGAAAAACATACAAACGTGACAGCATAATGAGAAATGGTTTATAACCATAAAAACAGAAGGTTTTAATGGAATATCCCTTCAAAAACCAATAATTTCACCTTAATTAAAAAATTTTTAAGAATAGTAGGCTAGCTCTGGAAGGATGCACAAGAGGCTGGTAATACTGGTTGCCTCCAGGAAAGGAAACTATATGGTAATAGAAAAAGTGAGGAGAGACTTCCGGTTTTCATTCCGGCATGAAAAGACACTTAGAAGTCACCACTCCGTCTTAAAAAAGTAAAAAGATAAACATATTGAAAAAGCAACAGCTCTTTTAAGATTCATAAGAGGAGTGAGGTCATAGGGCATACCACTACTCCCAAAACTGGAGACAGGCAGGTGCAGAGAATCACAACTTACGGGAACAGAAACCCATGAGCAGAAGCTTCCATGGGAACCAGTGCCAGGGTAAGAAAACCTGAACTTTAACTGACAAACTGCTAGAGGCTCAGTGTGGACAACTCTGAGAGTTAAAAACTCCAAGGGGGGGCTCCCCTGGTGGCGCAGTGGTTGAGAGTTCGCCTGCTGATGCAAGGGACACGAGTTCGTCCCCCGGTCCGGGAAGATCCCGCATTCCCCCCAAAAAAAAAAAAAAAAAAAAAAAAAAAACTCCAAGGGGACCAATAATAGGGGGAATCCCATACTTGTGAGTTTTATCTCCAAGAGCTCCACCTGGTTCTCATAATGAATATCAAAGAAAAATCCCCTCAAATTTCTGGCAGGGGGAGGGGAAAAATATTTTGAAATACTCCAAAGCATTCTGTTCTTCTTAACAAAGTCTGCCCTCAGGAGAAATTAAGAAACTCTTTAACCAGAGCCTAACTGAGCTAGGAGGAGAAGGGAAATACCCAACCCCAGCTCCCTCTGGCCATCCTGTACCACCTAAGGTAGAGAAGAAAACTGAGAAGCACTTGTGAAATCCACAGTCTGGAGGCACAGGCTGACCCCCCAACACACACCTCACCACCACGTTACTGAGAGTCTACTTAAATCAGTCTCTTACACTTGGTACTGTAAGTCCATGTCCAACTACCAAGAAAATACTACAAGGCATGCTAAAAGGAAAAAACAAAAACAGTTTGAAGAGACAGAGCAAGCATCATAACCAAACTCAGATATGGCAGGATGTTGGAGTTAACAGACTGGGAATTCAAAACAACCATAATTAATATAGTATCTAATGGATAAAGTAGAAAGAAAGCATGCAAGAAAAGATGGGCAATGTAAGCAGAGAGAAGGAAATTCTAAGAGTCAAAAAAAAACAGCAGTGATCCAAAACACTGTAACTGAAATAAAGAGAGCCATTGACGGGCTAAAGAAAGAATATCTGAGCTTGAGGCTATATCAACAGAAACCTGAAAAGAAAGAGAACACTGAAGAGCAAAAAAAAAAAAAGACTGAAAAAAAAATCGAATATCCAAGAACTGTGGGACAACTACAAAAGATCTAACATACATGTAATAAGAACAGGAGAAGAAAGAAAGAAAGAAACAGAATATTTGGAACAATAATAACTGAGAATTTCCCCAAACTAATATCAGATACCAAAACCACACATCCAGGAAGGTCAGAAAATAACAAGCAGGATAAATGCCAAACAAACAAAAACATACCCAGGATATCCTGTTCAAAATCAAAGATAAATTAAAAAATCCTGGAAGAGGCCAGAGGAGAAAAAAAACTAAACCTTACCTGTAGAGGAACAAAGATAAGAATTACACCCACCTCATGCAAGCAAGAAGAGAGAGGAGTGAAATACTTCAAATGTTGATAGAAACAAACAAACCGAGAATTCTGTACCCTGCAAAGTTATCCTTCCAAAGTGAAAGAGAATAAAGACTTTCTCAAACAAAAGTTGAGAGAATTTGTTGCCAATAGACCTGCCTTGCAAAATATGTAAAAAAAGTTCTTTAGAGAGAAGGAAAATGATATAGGTCAGAAAATCAGATCTACATAAAGAAAGGAAGAGCATCGAAGAAAGAATAAGAATGTAAAATACAAACTTCTACAATTTTTAGTCTTAATTGATCTAATAGACAACAATTTGTCCAAAATAATAATAGCAACAATGAATTCAATTATGTATGCCTATAAGTGAAATCAAGGACAGCACTGATAGAAGGGAAGGGAGGGAAGAATTAGAATTATTTTACTATAAGGCACTCACTCTACTCATGAAATAGTATAGTATTATTTGAAAGTGAACTTGAATTAGTTGTAAATATATATTGGAAACTACAGGACAATGACTAAAAACAGTTTAAAAAGTAGTATAATTGATATGCTAACAAAGGAGACAAAACAGAATTAGATGAAATACTCAAAACCATAAAAGGCAGAAAAAGACTAGAAGGAAATAAGAAAAGAAACAAAGAACAAGGGCAACAGACAAAACAAATATGATAGAAATTAATCCAATTGTATCAATAATCACTTTGAACATCACTGGTCTAAATGAATCAATTAAAAGACAGAGATTGTCAAAGTGGATCAAAAACCAAGACCCACCAGAAACCCACTTTAAATAAATAGACACAAAGATTAAAAGTAAATGGATGGAAAAAGATATACCATGCTAACACTAATAAAAGGAAAGACAGAGTAGCCATTCTCATTTCCTACAGAGCAGACTTAAAAGGAAAGAAATTTATGAGGGATAAAGAGGGGCATTAGAGGGCTTCCCTGGTGGCGCAGTGGTTGAGAGTCCGCCTGCCGATGCAGGGGACACACGTTCGTGCCCCGGTCCGGGAAGATTCCACATGTCGCGGAGCGGCTGGGCCCGTGAGCCATGGCCGCTGAGCCTGTGCATCTGGAGCCTGTGCTCCGCAACGGGAGAGGCCACAACAGCGAGAGGCCCGTGTACCAAAAAAGAAAAAAGAGCGGGCGGGGGGGGTGGTGTCAGTTCTCCAAGAAGACATAACAATCCTCAACATGTATCTACCGAACAAGAGAACAAAGTACGTGAAGCAAAAACTGATAGAAATAAATACAAGGAGAAATAGATGAATCCACTATTATAGTTGGGGACTTCAACACCCCTCTATAAGAAATGGACTGGTATAGCAGTCAGAAGACCAATAAGGACATAGTTGAACTGAACAACACCATCAACCAACTGGTTATAATTGACCTCTATAGACTACTTCAGCAACAGCAGAATACACATTCTTTTCAAGCTCACATAGAACATTCACCAAACAAATTTAAAAGAACAGAAATCACACAGCATCTACTCTCAGACCACAATGAAATTAAGCTCAAAATCAATGACAGAAAGATAGAAAAATCTCAAAACACATGGATTAAACAACACTTCTAAGTAACACAGGGGTCAAAGAAGAAATCTCAAGAAAAAATTTTTAAATATTTTGAATGAAAATGAAAACAAAATTTGTGGGATACAGCAAAAAAAATTAAAATCCTTAGAGGGGAATTTATAGCACTGAATGCATATATTAGAAAAGGAGATCTGAAAATCAATAAACTAAGCCTCCATTTTTAAAAACTAGAAAGAGCAACTAAATGCAAAGTAAAGAGAAGAAAAGCAATAATAATAATTAGGGCAGAAATCAATGAAACGAAAAACATGAAATTAATAGAGAAAAATCAATGAAACCAAAAGTTGGTTCTTTGAAAAAAAAATCAGTAAAATCCATAAACCTCTAGCCAGGCTAACAAAGGAAAAAAAGAGAAAAGACACGAATTACTAATATCAGATATAAAAAAACAGACATCACTACAGATCCCATGAATATTTAAAAGAATGAAGAAATACTATGAACAACTCTATGTCCACCAATTTGATAACCTAGATGAAATGGACCAATTCTTTGAAAGACACACAAAGAAAACTTCAAAAACTCACACAAGAAGAAACAGGCAATCTAACTAGGCCTGTATCTATTAAAGAAATTGAATCAGTAACTAATAACATTCCAAAATAGAAAGCACCAGGCCCTTTACAAAAATTAACTTAAAAGGTATCATAAACCTAAATTTAAAATACAAAACTATAAAACTTAATAGATAACATTAGTACAAACATAGATGACCTTGAGTATGGCAATGATGTTTTAGATATAACACCATAAGCACAATCCACGACAGAACTAATAAGGATATTGATAAGCTGGACTTCATTCAAATTAAAAACTTCTGCTCTGCAAAAGACAGTATCAAGAGAATAAGAAGACAAGCTACAGACTGGGAGAAAATATTGATATTTGCAAAACACACGTCTAATAAAGGGTTGTTTAAAAAAAAAAACATACAAAGAACTCTTAAAACTCAACAAAAAGAAAAGAACCGGATTTAAAAATGGACCAACTCCCGGGCTTCCCTGGTGGCACAGTGGTTAAGAATCCTCCTGCCAATGCAGGGGACACAGGTCCTAGCCCTGGCCCAGGAAGATCCCACATGCCGCAGAGCAACTAAGCCCGTGCGCCACAACTACTGAGCCTGCGCTCTAGAGCCCACAAGCTACAACTACTGAAGCCCACGTGCCTAGAGCCTGTGCTCCACAACAAGAGAAGCCACTGCAATGAGAAGCCCGCGCACCACAACGAAGAGTAGCCCCCGCTCACTGCAACTAAAGAAAAGCCCGCATGCAGCAATGAAGACCCAACGCAGCCAAAAATAAATAAAATAAATTTTAAAACTTATAAAATAAAAATTATCCAACTCCCAACAGTGAGTCCTAAGGGGACTCAGGATGGGAAAGAACAGGATACTGGCCCTAGACAGCTAAGGTGCATATCAAAGGAATGATTTCAATGAGCCCAGACTCTAGCAACTTCCCATACAGAGAAAAGTGCTAAGTCACAGGTATAGAAAGCAAACTTATGGTTACCAGGGGGGAAAGTGGGGGTGTGTCGGGGGAGGGGGATAGATTGGGAGATTGGGATTGACATCTACACACTACCACATATAAAATAGATAACTAATAAGGACCCACTGCATAGCACAGGGAACTCTTCTCAATACTCTGTAATGACCTACATGGAAAAAGAATCTAAAAAAGAGTGGATATATGTATAACTGACACACTTTGCTGTACAGCAGAAACTAATGCAACACTGTAAATCAACTGTACTCTAATAAAAGTTTATAAAAAAATTTTTTAAAAAATGGGCCAAAGACCCTTAACAGACATCTCACCAGAAAAGATATTCAGATAGCAAATAAGCATAGAAAAGATGTTCCACAGCATATATCATCAGGGAAATGCAAATTTAAACAGCAGTGAGATACCACCGCACACCTATTAGAATGGCCAAGTCCAGAACAATGACGATACCAACTGCTGGAGAGGATGCAGAGGAACAAGAACTCTGATACGCTGCTGGTAAAAATGCAAAGCGACACAGTCACTTTGGAAAACAGTTGGCAGTTTCTTACAAAACTGAACATGCTTTTACCTTATGACTCAGCAGCTGGTGCTTTTTGGTATTCACCCAAGTTGAAACCATGTCCATGCAAAAACCTGCACATGGATGTTTACAGCAGCTTTATTCATAATTGCCAACCAAGATGTCCTACGGATAAACTGTGGTACATCCGAACAGTGGAATATTATTCAGCACTAAAAAGAAATGAACTATCAAGCCATGAGAGGACATGAAGAAATGTTAAATGCATAATGCTAAAATGAAGGAAGCCAATCTGAAAAAGCTACATATTGTACATATTGACATTCTGGAAAAGACAAAACTATGGTGACAGTAAAAAAAAAAATCAGTGGTTGCCGGGGAGGGGTGGGAGGATGATGAGGCAGAGCACAGAGGATTTTTAGGGCAGGGAAAATACTCTGTGTGATACTATAATGGTGGATATGTCATTACACGTGTCCAAACCCTACAATGTACAATACCCAAAGTGAGCCATAATGTAAACTATGGACTTTAGGTGACTATGATGTGTCAGTGTAGACTCATCAGTGGTAAATACACCACCCTGATTGGGGGGGGTGTTAATATGAGAAGCTATGCATAAATGGGAGAAGGGTTCTATGGGAAATCTCTGTACTTTCCTCTCAATTTGGCTGTGAACCTAAAACTGCTCTCTGATAAAAAGTCTTTATAAAAAATAAAGTCTACAGGGACTTCCCTGGTGGTGCAGTGGTTAAGAATCCGCTTGCCGATGCAGGGGACACGGGTTAGAGCCCTGGTTCGGGAAGATCCCACGTGCAGCAGAGCAACTAAGCCCGTGTGCCACAACTACTGAGCCCGCGCTCTAGAGCCTGCGAGCCACAACTACTGAAGCCCGCGAACCTAAAGCCTGTGCTCCACAATAAGAGAAGCCACCACAATGAGAAGCCCACACACCGCAACGAAGAGTAGCCCCTGCTCGCCGCAACTAGAAAAAGCCTGTGTGCAGCAACGAAGACCCAACGCAGCCATAAATAAATAAATTTATAAAAAATAAAATAATAAAGTCTATTAAAAAGGCTTTTTATTAAAAGAAAGAAAACCTTGTCTTATGTGATCTGACTCTAATTCCAATTATTTCTACAAATCTTAAAAATTACATTTTCTGCTTTGGTTGACATTAAAACAAAAATAGTTTGAAAATTTTTTAATGACATATGTATTGCTATATCAAAGACAATGCCACAATTTTGACTTATTATAAACCAGTCTTCCCATTAAAATTAACTTTTGAAAATAAAAAGCTCAATTTTTTAAGCAAATATTTGGATTTTATTCTTGGATGTGGCATATAATTTTACACAAAAACAAAAACTTGACTTTATAGAAATCTTTGCAGAGACTGGTTTTATATGGCCTGTGATGAAATCAATTTACAATACAATAAGTTGTATAAAATTTTTAAAGCGTGTGTTTATAGGCATTTTTCATGTAAGAGGTCCATAGCTTTCATTAGATTCTCAAAGGGGGCCATCATTCAGACAAGATTGAGAATGGCAAGTTTTTAGGTATCAGGTAAACCAAGACATTCACCCACTATTTAACACTGAGGCTTCTACTATGATTAATCATGAAACCCTCTCTGACCTCCATCCTGTATCTGTTCCCCCTTCCAAGAACATAAAAGGAAAATAATTTATTGTCACCCAAGTATTTAGGGAAGTACTAGGGAACACCGTAAGAGTTCATTAGTATATGAAAGAGGACGATCGGAAGTCAATTAAATCACCCCAGTAATCATTTTTTTAAAGGATACATTCACATATGGTTAATGGGATCCTGCAAAATAATTGGGCTACACGCATCAAGACATTAAAATGGCCATAACCTCTACGTTAATAAAGGGGAATTTACCAAAAAGATATAATCTAAAATCAGGCTTAAAAAAATATATGCAGAGATGCTTAACTGAATACAGTTAAGAACACAGGCTCCAGAGCCAGCTTGCAAGGACTCACTCATGAGCTAAGCAGCATGAAGCAAGTCTCTTAACCTGTTTCCACGCTTATTTTTAAAAGGGATAATAAAAGTACCTATTTCAAGAGGGTTTCATGAAGATTAAATGAATATATGTCAAATGCTCAGTGTACAATAAGCCCTCTGTAATTGTGTGCGCACTTAAACCTACTAAGCTTCAACCATGTGTCAGGCACTGTCCTGGACAGTTGAGATACATCAATGAACAAAAGAG
Organism: Neophocaena asiaeorientalis asiaeorientalis; assembly: GCF_003031525.2. Lineage (NCBI taxonomy): Eukaryota > Metazoa > Chordata > Mammalia > Artiodactyla > Phocoenidae > Neophocaena > Neophocaena asiaeorientalis. The sequence goes on along the minus strand of NW_020173388.1, from coordinate 7,721,265 downwards.
AAGAATCCTGCCCTTCTTAGCTTACATGCTGACAAGGGAAGACAACAGGCAGAAATAGTAAGTAAATTATGAGGCATAAAAAGATGAGAGAAGCTGTGAGGGGAAGAAAGGAAAAAGAAAAAGTAGAGAAGAATCACAGAATGGCAAGTGCCAGAGGTGGCAGGCGTTGCAATTTTTAAATAGTCAGAGTACATCTCATTAAAAAGGTGACATTTAAACAAAGATCTGAAAACTCAGCCGGGTAGCTATCAGGAGTAAGCACATTCCAGCCATGGGAAGAGCAATCACAAAGGCCCTAAGGCGGGAACATGGCTGGTACACTAGAGCAAGAACAAGGATGATTAGAGCAGATGAGTAAGGGAAAGAGTAATAGGAAAAAAGGATTAGAGAGGTAACGAGGGACCAACTCAGGTAAGGCAGCTGTGCTCTGGGGAGCCACTGCACGGTTTGCAGAAGAGTAACATGACTGTCATACATTTAGAAGGATTGCTCTGGCTACTGTGCTGAGAACAGAGTAGAGTGGAGAAGCACTGATGCCATTACAAGGCTATTTGTGACTGAAGTGTTAGCAAAACCCTTGTCTTTGAGCCTGAAAAATTGCTCTTGGATTCTGTTCATCTTCTAGCTCTGTTCCCCTGGAAACCATACAGGCAGAATGTCAGCTGTGTTACCAGGCAACGCTGCTTATGGTAAAAATGACTATTGGTAAGTTGCTTCAGACCGAGAGAAACAATAAATACCTGGTGAGTGGCTGTAACTGTGGGCTTCCCTTACTATGGTGACTCCTATAATTCGGCACATACCTTGTAGGGATCCTGGAAGCTATGCTCATGGGTTGTTACACAAGATAATGGCTCTTGTGGAACATGGAGCTCCTGAGCAAAGTTAGTTACATATCCATCATGTGAGCCTCATCACTCTTACTTAAGCTTCACTTGGAAGAGGGGAGAGGCACAGAGAATGGTTCCGGCTGTTCTCTTTGTAGACAGCTACAAGGACTCCTACCAAAGAGAGTATCTGATTCTTCTCTGCAGGTAAGCTGTGTTTCCTGTCCCATATCCTCTTAAGCAAATCTGATGTCAAATGTGGCCTATAGCAATCCAAACATCTGTCTTGTTGAACCCTAAGAAAATTCCCTGGGTAGCCACTGCTCTGTTGTGGTAATCCAGGCAAGAAATGTCAGTGACTTGGACCAGGATGGTAGTGGTGTCAATAGGAAACAGTAGTAAGATTGCAAATATAATTTGAAGGGGGAGCTTTTAGGATCTTCTAATGAATAGGATGTGGGATGTCCATAGTCTATGTACATATAATAAAGTTAGGGATAACGGCAAGATTTTTTGGCCTGAGCAACTGGAAAGATGGAGCAAAAAAACTGGGGTTGGGGAGCACTGCAGATCAGGAATTCAATTTTAAACAATTTTTGAGTTGAGGGTCATTCATCATCTTGCTTTCTTCTCAATGACCCAAAATGGCTGCAGCAGCTCCATGTATCATAAGCCCACGTGACCACATCCAAAAGAAGGGGTGTGCCTTCATAAATTGAAGGAAACCAGACTCCCAGAGGACTTCCTTTATATGTCACCATGCCTGAACCAATCACTGGCAAGGAGGATGAAACTAACACTATTGACTTTAGGCTGCTTTACAAACTGCCCCGTTTGGGTTGGGGAGGAGCCCGTGAAGCAGGTGAACCCTAAATACCTGAACTAGTCTTAAGAAAGAGAAGAATGACTAACAGGTGCAGTGTCTGTCAAAGGTATCGTCAAGGGCTTTGAATGAACCATCCACACTGATGTTAACATCACCCAGAATAAAAGAAGGTCAGTAATAAAGTACAGGTATAAAATAAAACAGGGAGCCAGGTAATGAATAATGAATGAATAAAAAACAAGTGACCTACCCTCTGTTCCATGAAAGAGACACCTGGACAAATCCTGTGACATTTCATAGCCAAAACTTATTCTAAATGATTTGAGGAAAAAAATAATTAAGAATCTGACTAAAATCAAACTCTCAATTGTAGAAGACAGAGCAATGTCTCGAAAACTTCCAGAATTAAGTAATTTTGACCTAGATTTTTACATCCAAATGATCAATCAAGCGAGAAGGCAGAATAAAGACAGTTTCAGACATGTAAGAACATTACTTGAGGGCGTTCTCTAGCAAGCAAGAATGAAAACCAGTAAAGTGGATGTGAGAACACAGGAAACAGAGGAAATGATCCAAGAGTGAAATGAAAAAGAAATCCCAGAATGGCAGGTGTACAGCAGGACTAAACTATAATTCATCCTATTAATACAGAAAATTAGTGAACTCCACGAAAGGAATAAAGGAATAGATTCTGTTCCAAAGCCAGAATAACTAAGAAGCTGGTTTCACGACAGGAATGCATGTGTTTCTTTTCTTAACAGAAAAAAAAGAAAAAAAGATATGCAACAGAAAGCTCCAGCAGAATGCTGTCTACCTACAGCTTTTCCTTCCTCATGCCTTGCTAAAGGAATCTAATCTTTTTTTTTTTTTCTTTTCTTCTTTCTTCTAAGGTAACAGGGGAGAAGCACAGGATTAGGGAAGGCAGACTCTTGCCCAGACCCATGGGATAAATCACTACAGGTCTAAACAAGCCCTGGAAATCCCATTCTCCTTTGCCAGCAGCTGGCCTGAGCAACAGAGGTGAAAGAGCAACTCAGTTTAAGCCAATGAGACTTACAGGAAAGTCATCTGGGGAGCTTCTTGAAAGACTTTCCTCCAAGATAGAGAGATCTGATGGTGGGAAGGAAGATTTGCCATAAAGAACATTACTGGGCAACTGGTGAATTTGAACATGGACTGTATATTAGATAATAGTACTGTGTTGTGGTAGACATGGAAATCTACCACTTACATTCAAAAGACTCTCTACCAGGAGTGAGGAGTGTGGTTAAGCTGTTAGTTTCATCAGAGTTAGCTTCAGCCTTCAAGAGAGGGTCTTGATATTCTCTGGACAGCTCCCAGCCCATAAATGAAAAACGCAAGTCACAGGCCAAGCAATTTCTACCCAACATGGAACTCCCCTAATGGACAGTCTTAACTCCAGAGGCACTCCTTGTGCTGGCACACGGGGTGTCATCACAATCTGACAGCTCCACCTGCCCAATCCTGCTTCCTTCTTTCACTTTTGTAAATACAATCCTAATTCTGGCTCAGCATCTGCTCCCCAGAGATCTCAACCTGTGACAGTTACATTTCCTGAATTTAATCATTGTTCCATGATCACACCTTTCCTTATGTGATATGTGATGAAGTATTTAAGGGTAAAGAATCATGATCTCTGCAACTTTCTCTCAAAAGATTCACCAAAATAAGGATAACTGGATCTAGAAGCAAAAGATAAAGGAAAAAAAAAAAAAAAATATATAGCAAAATGTTTGTAACTGATGAATCTAGGTGAAGGTTAGACAGTTCATATTACTATTCTCACAACTTTTTTGTTTTAAAATTTTTCAAAAATATATTTTAAAAGGGGGAAGATCCAAAAAAAAAAAAGAAGCACTCATGCTATCCCCTTCCTCCTGCCTTTTAGTAAGTGAAAAAAAGATGCCTGGAGTTACAGCAGCCACTGGCAATAAGAGAAAGGTCAGAACCACCAGATATGTCACCTGTGGGTGGATATTCTGTAAAATGCTGCCAAAAACAACCAAAATGATACATCAGGAAAAACAAAAAAGCTATTCAAGGAAGTAATGGTTCAAGTGTGAAAACATATACATATGACATGACTTTGAGCAAGTGACAGATTATAGGGAAAGAGAATCCATTCGTCTTTGATACTAGGAACATCATCCTTCTATTGGCATGGGATCATGACACTGGTGTGGAGAGAAGGAAATGTAACCATAAACTCACTACTCCATTCTGCAATTAATATTTGCATGGTAATTAAAAGATGTATGACCTATATTTGCATGGTAATTAAAAGATATATGACCCATACAAAAACAAAGCACCAAAGATTTCATTAAGGTTACAGAACAGAATGTAAATGTTTACAACCTTGTAAGGATAAAAGGTACAGCTGATAGAAGTTGAGAGATAGAATGGGGGAGGGCAAAAGGCAAAGCAGTGAAAGAGTAGGATTTCAATTTTTAATTCCCATAAGACTAGAAATCGCTGAACATATTCCACTTGACTCATTTTTTAAGTTTTTATTGAGATAATTCACTTAGCATAAAATTCAATTTACTCATCATTTTTAATTAGGATATTTGCCTTTTTATTATTGAGTTGTTAAGAGTTCTTTATACAACCTAGATACAAGACTTGCAAATATTTTCTCCCATTTTGTGGGTTGTCTTTTCACTTTCTTGATGGTATCCTGAGGCACAAATGTTTTTAATTTTGATGAAGTCCAATTTACCTATCTTTTGTTGCTTGTGCTTTTAGTGTCATATCCAAGAAGGCTTTGCCTAACCCAGGTCACTAAGATTTATTCATATTTTCTTTGAAGAATGTTATAATTTTAGCTGTTATTTAGATCTGTAATCCACTTTTAGTTAATTTTTGTGCATGGTGTGAGGAAAGGGTTCAAATTCATTTTGCACGGGGATCTCCAGATGCCTCAACACTGCTGAAAAAGCTGTTCTTTCCCTATTGAATTGTCTTGGTACCTTTGTCAAATTTTTTTTTAAATTGATTGATTGGGCTTCCCTGGTGGCGCAGTGGTTGGGAGTCCGCCTGCCGATGCAGGGGACAAGGGTTCGTGCCCCGGTTCGGGAGGATCCCGCGTGCCGCAGAGCGGCTGGGCCCGTGAGCAGAGCCTGCGCGTCCGGAGCCTGTGCTCCGCAGCGTGGGAGGCCACAGCAGTGAGAGGCCCGCGTACCCCAAAAAAAAAAAAAAAAAATTGATTGATCATAGGGTTTATTTCTGGACTCTCAATACTATCCAACTGATTTATATGTACTGACACTTTTTTCAAATTAAGCTAAAATCCACATGATATAAAATTAACCTTTTTAAGTGTACAAATCAATGGCATTTAGTATATTCACAATGTTTTGCAATCAACACCTCTACCTAGTTCCAAAACATTTTTATCACCCCCAAAGGAAACCCATACCCATCAAGCAGTCACTCCCCATTCCCCATGCCCCTGGCAGCCACCGAACTGATGTATGTCTCTATGGATTTACCTGTCCTAGATATTTCATATCAGTGGACTCATACAATATGTGATCATTTGTGTCCAGCTGCATTCACTAATCATAACGTTTGAGGTTCATGCACTTTGAAGCATTTATCAGTACTTCATTTTTATGGTTGAATAATATTCCATTGTACACATATACCACATTTTGGTTACCCATTCATCAGTTGATTACATCTGGGTTGTTTCTACCTTTTAGCTAAAGTAAACTGCTATGTAAGCACCGCCATGAACATTCATTACAAATATTTCTTTGAATACCCGTTTTCAATTCTTTTGGGTAAGTACGCAGGAACAGACCGTGTCGGTCATATCATAATTTTCGGTTTAACTGTTTGTGGTCAAACTGTTTTCCACAGTAGCTGGACCATCATAAACTCCTACCAACAATGTACAAGTGTTCTGATTTCTCCACATCCTCGCCAACACTTGTTATTTTCTGTTTTCTAACTCGTCAAATGTCACATCCAGAACTCAACACAGTACTCCAGGTATAATCTGGACAGTACAGAATAAAGTAAGACTGATACCTTTCCTCTTCTGAACTTCCTCCCCCAGTAGTCCAGATGACGATTCTATGAAGCCTTTCTTATAGTTGCAGTACATTTTATATCTATATTGAGTTTATCAGAGTAATTAAAATACATAAGTTGTTTGTACTCAACCACATCTCCCTCACCCCTATAATTATGCAGCTGTTTTCTGAACTCATATACAGGACTTCACATCAAGCTCCATTAAGTTATCATGCTAGCCTTAGCCCACCATTTCAGTCAGAAATATTATTTTCAAAAGTCAACCCTAAAAAATTCATTTCATCCAAAAATTTGATAAGCATAGTATCAATGTTTTCATTCACATCATTACAAAAATATGGACAGTGACTTTCAGCATGTCACTAGAAAATTTTCTCCAGCTGTCATCAATTCATTATTAATTTTTAGAGGTGCTACTCAACCAGTCACATTTCTACCTAATTTTATGGCCATCCAGCCCACAGCCTCCCCCTGTCAACAGAAAGAAATCTTATGTTTGGCTGAAATCCACTTATTCTGCACCTTCTCCATTGTCTTGACCCACAGTCCAATAATCCTATCTAAAGAGTAAGGTTAGTCTAACATAATTATCTTTAGCAAGCCCATATAATACCTTTCCTTCAAAAATGTAATCATGGTCAATGTTTTTAGCACTTATAACACGATGAACTCAGATTAGATCATACTAGGTTTCCAATCATATTTTGAGATTTAAACGTTAAAATACAATGAAAAAACAATATGTATCACTCAAGGCAATATGTATCACTCAGGCAACAGGGAATACAGATTATCTCAGGTGTTATACTTCACATTATCAAGACAAATGTCATCAATTTACTGTAGTTTGCATTTACACATTTTTAAAATTCTACAAGTCTCTCCTCCACCATAAAAAGTTCAATAGGAAAAATATATTTCTCCCATGTGTTCACAAAAAATAATAAAATAATAATTAAACTAGTAAACTTTAAGTTTTGTGTTTCTAATAACACAGATTATTTCGTTGGAACCAATTTCTCCAATACCTTTAAGAGCATATTTCTAGCTCAAAAATCTCTTTTACAAAGCCTTCAGAGATTGTTCCAGTCTAAAACAGCTGCTCTCTCCTTTGCTCTTTCACGATACCTACTACTATCCCTACCACTCACTTTGGCACTCAGTTATCTGATGCTTGGTAGTTATTGTTGTTAACTGTTTGATTATTATCTACAATAGGGTCTTGCCACATTCTTTTCTAACTTCATCACGACCAGCATAGAAAAGGTAAGCACTCAAATCCTTTTATTAATTTATATTGCATATACTATAAACCTATAAAGAATTAAAGTGAAATTGATAAATCTGAAGACAGTTTAGGATCTCCTGGTTCTTCTCTTTCTGAAAAGGGAAAACCAGGTACAGAGAAAGAGCTGTTGAAATAGACGAGGGTAAAATTCAGCAGGCTGTTAAGAACGTTTACTCCTAAAATGTATTAAGCACTGTATCAGTTCGCTATTGTTGCAATTACAAATTACCATAAATTTAGTGGTAACGAATATATGTCTTACAGTTCCGGAAGTCAGAAGTCCAAAACAGGTCTACACGGGGCTAAAATCAAAGTGTCAGTAGAGCTGCATTCCTGTTTGGAAGCTCTAAGGAGAATCCATTTTCTTGCCTTTACTGGTTTATAGAAGCTGCCCACATTCCTTGGCTCACGGCCGCCTTCCATCTTCAGTGCCAGCAACGCCCGGTCAATTCCTTCCCATGATGCCATCTCTCTGGTTCTGACTCTGCTGCCTCCTGCTTCTTCTTTTAAAGGCCCTTGTGATTACATTAGGCCCACCTGTTTCTAAAGCCCTCATAACTCTACTTGTGTGTGTCTGCGGGGCGGGGTGGGGGTAAAGGGAAATGTACAAAAAGTAAGGCTTTTCTTGCCCCTACATCAACTAAAACCATCTCTCCTTTCATCACTTTATATTAGGGATCTCTGTGCATGATTTTGTTTAAACAAAAGGTTTTTAAATCTCTACAAACCATGCTACATCCCACTTAGGCTCTGGCATATGAAGAGAGGTCATTAGTTAAGAAACAAAGCTAAAACTATGTGAAAATGTGACATATCAGATGTGAAAATCCAACACATTTCTGTGTCTCTGAATCATCTCTTACCTATTTTAAATGAATTACAGAGTTTAAGTTTGTAGATTCCTTCCCCATTTGTACAATTTTAGGCTCTAGAGTTGAACATATAAATTATTTTTATAACTATTTCAAGCATTCAAATAAATCCCCCAAGATGTAATATACTGGATTGCAGATATCAACAGTTTACTATGTCTTGACATGTATAACACATTACTTTTCAGGAAACCATCAGCCAGATGGGAACATATCTTCTTAAAAAAAAAAATATTCGGGTGATATAATTGACTTCCAGGTGTCTCTTCTCATCTAATAATGACCTCTTATGATGTTCCTTGGCCCCTCCCTAAACACTTGGGTAACAATAATTTTCTTTTTATGTCCTGAAAAAAGTCTACAGATACAGGATGGAGATCAGGGAAGGGATCTGTGACTGACGGCAGAAGCCTTGGTGTTAAATGTTTGGCAAATGTCTTGATTGAACTTATACCTCTAGAGCAGCCGTTTTTAATCTTTCCTGGGTCATGGCCTCTGTTTTGAGAATCTGATGAACCTACAGACTTCTCACTAGAAAAACGCACTTGAACACATACTCAAAAATTTTAATATAACTTATTTTATTGTATTTTAAATTGACTGCCATTACAGACCATATACAACCAGTCTTTGCAAAGATATCTGTATGTCTCAATTTTTGGTTTTATGCCAAAATTTGTTACACCCAGGAATAAAATTCAAAGTATGCAATAAAACAAACCAAACTTTAATTATTTTCAACAAACAGAAACCAAAGTACTGCTGGCTGCTGGCTGGAGTGCCTCTGATACCAAAGCACAGTTCTAGGAGAAAATCCACTTCTTTCACAGAATTCTCCAGGGAGATCTGGGGAAAGCACAGGTGTAAGAGAGAAAGCTCAGGTGCAGACAGTAAAAGAATAATGTTGACTGAATTTAATGAGTGTTCCCCAAAACAGTAACATTTTATACTTGTATATGTTTATTTAAAAAAAGGAAAAATATGGTTTCAAAAATTGTGAGACATTAAGAATAAAATTTAAATATTTGGGAAAAATATCATACCAGACCTGCTATGTTCCTACTACTTAGTCACGCAAAATGTATTAAGTTCAAAGTGGAGTAAATGCAAGCCTCAAAAGAAGGGTTCTCAAGCCAATAAGGTAAAAAGAAAATACTAGAAGATAGTACATATGTGTTATCTTAAATTTGAAATTTGAGCTTTACTAATATTCAATGTGTCAGACTGACACCAGCACCTGCTCTTGGTCCTGCATCAGGCTGCTTCCCTCTTACGGCATTTACGTGAACTATGCTGGACACCACAGATTGGCGCACTTGACCTCCCGCCTACCGATAAGCAATTAGAAAGGAGCCTTTTTAGTTATCTGGGGGGCAAGCACAGCTGTGGAAATATGAGATTTCTCTACAGCCTAATTCCAGAGTCCATCCCCCAGCTTCTTGGGTGACGAGAAGTGGGGAGGCAGGAACACCAGCAGCAGAGGTGTCTTGATCTGACTTCCTAATCCAGGGTTGCAAGTTGGGGTCTGTCCTGCAGTTTTCAGAGTATCTAGAGGCAAATGCAGCAGTGGCAGAGGTGGCACGAGGTCTGGATTCCAGCACGGCTCCCAAGGTGGCCTCTGAGCTGCCCTGGTGAGTTACCTCTGGATTGACCCCCTAAAACCTGTTGTTAGGCCCTTCTGACAATTCTGTAAGCACCTAATACCTTGTATGAAATCTCTTCTAGCTTAAGATACTCAGAAGGGTTTCTGTTTGTGACGCTGACTACACCCACAGTATTGCAGTAGATAAAAGTCACCTAAGGGAGAGGTAGCAGTTTCACACCCTGGAGGGGTTGTTTGTGATGTCCTCACCTGTTCACTTTCAGCAGATCACAACATGCTGCAGCCCGCATGGGCCCAAGTAAGTAGATCTGCAGATCTCAGGAGAATTATGATATCACTCCTGGATGGATTTTTAAGATTTTTGCAAAGAAAGCCAGATTAAACATAATATTAATAAGCAAAATACAAGCAAGCAACAAGAAAATGGGAGAGCTGACAACTGCCTGTTACCAATACCAGTGCTTTATCAAAAGCTGTAAGGTAAAAATGTGATTATCTTGTAAAACATAATCTATAAAACTTTTTAGAAGAAAATACAGGGAAAAAAAGTCTTTGAGACCTAGGACTAGGTGAACAGTCCATAGACATGACACCAAAAGAACAATCATAAAAGAAAAAACAATGATTAAATGCACTACATGAAAATTTAAAACTTTTTTGCCTCTGTAAAAAATCCCTGTTAAGAGGATGAAAAGACAAGCTGTGGATGGGAAGAAAATTTGTGCCAATCACATATCTAACAAAAGACATATCTAGAATATATAAAGAACTCTCAAAACGCAACAATGAAAACCCAATTTGCTCATTAGGGAAACAATTTGACCACTAGGGAAAGGCAAACTGAAACTACAATGAGCTATCACTACACAACTATTAAAATGACTAAAATTTTTTAAAAACAGTGAACAAAACCAAATTCTGGCAAGCATGTAGAGAAGCTGGCTCTTTCATACACTGCTGTTGGGAATATATAGCCAGTCTGGAAGATAGTCTGGCCATTTCTTGTAAAACTAAACATACACTTACAATACAACCCAGCAATTACACTCTTGAGCACTTATACCAGAGAAATGAAAACTTATGTTCACACAAAAACCTATATACAAATGTGCATAGTAGCTTTATTTGTAACAGCCAAAAGCTGGAAACAACTCCTATGCTCTTCAACAGGTGAAGAGTTAGCATACTTTGTACTGTCGTACATCCATACGCTGAACCCTACTCAGCACTAAAAAGAAATGAACTACTGATACATACAACAGCTCGATTGGCTCTCTAGGGCACTGGGTTGGGTGAACAAAGTCCATCTCAAAAGGTTACATACAGTATGATTCCATTTATGTAACATTCTCAAAATGACACAATTATACAGATGGGGAACAAATTACAGGTTGCCAGTAAATAGGAGTGAGGAGGGTGGGGAGGGTGGGGAAGGAGGAGACCTTGAGCTGCGTAAGGGAGTTCTTGGCAGTGATGGAACAGTACTGTATCTTGATTGTGGTAGTGGTTAAATGAATCCAGACATGAAATGTTATCAAATTGCATAGAAGTATACACACACATACACATGAATGAATGCATTAAAAAACATGAAATCTGAATATGGCTACTTAACAGTACTGTACCAATGTTAGTTCCCTGGTTTAATGTTGTTATAAATATGTTGTGTTATATAAGATATTACAACTGAGGGACACTGAATGAAGGTTACACCGGACTCCTTGTACTATTTTTGCAACTTGCCATGAATTTATAATTATTTCAAAATAAAAAGTTTTTTTTAAGTGAAGACATTCAATCATACTTATTTTTAAAATTACTAAGATTTTAGGTGGAATCAAAAACATGGAAATAATACATTTAAAATTGTTCTAAAATATTTTTCATCTTTATCTCATTATTTTTGTTAATGCCTTTTTATGTGCATAATATTATAGTACATAGTTTACAACAAACATACACATATTGGGAATGCAGATACTTTTTTTTTTTTTTTTTTTTTTAAGATACATTTTTTTTATGCTGCTGGAGTGTGACATAAAACTTTTGCAGACCTCTGTTACAGAGGCTACAATAATCTAAGACTCTATCTTTTACATTTTTTACTTGGGCAAGCATATGCCAGAACAGGAAAAACATGGGACTGAGAATCAAAAAGAACTCAATTTTTTTTTTTTTTTTTTACGGTACGCGGGTCTCTCACTGTTGTGGCCTCTCCCGTTGTGGAGCACAGGCTCCGGACGCGCAGGCTCAGCGGCCATGGCTCACGGGCCCAGCCGCTCCGCGGCATGTGGGATCTTCCCGGACCGGGTCACGAACCCGTGTCCCCTGCATCGGCAGGCGGCCTCCCAACCACTGCGCCACCAAGGAAGCCCCAAGAACTCAATTTTTATCCATAGTTTAAAAACAAGTCACAATCTCATCCTCGTCTACAAAATGGAGGAATCTTGGGAGATCATTCCCAAGAACAGTCCAGCTCTTAAATATTATGACTCCATGAGTTCTACAACAGGAAAAAGTGAAATAACCATAAAGAAATGTATGACTAAAACTCTAACCAGTATTCACTGAAACTATACTATGGATTCAGTATTGCCAGGAATATTAAATACAATACACAGCCTAAGTTACCATCAACATAAACACAGAAAAGTGCATCTACAAAGACAATTTTACCTCAAAGAAAATAGATTAGCAAAAGATCCTGTTTAAATATAAATATCAAGATAACAGGCACATGTGGCTATTTTATATGCAACCTCACAGTTCTTTAAAGCCTCTAATTTCTGCTCATGGTATTGTATTAGGTTCTGAATTGCAGCAAACAATATACCAATGCATACAGGTATCCTGGTATTCAAGCTGTGGGTTGGGTTCTCACACGAAGTAGACTATCAAGACATCCAGAAAAGAATTATTTTCCATCCACTTAATTATTCTCCATCCACTTGAGTTAGACTTAATAAGACAGAATTTTAAGAGATCCATTATTCAGGGGAAGTTAAATATACCACCCTGATATACTTCTAAGCAGTAAAAACCAACACAACAAGGTCCTAGCACGAAAGCTCGATGCACAGGAAGTTCTTCAGTTTCTCACCCAGAACCTTCTATCATTTTTATCCACCATTCAACAAGTGGTTATGGGTTCTAGTCTCATATCACATGGAAAATACCAAATCAGAAAGGTGAGTAAACTACTACAGGTGAGTGTAATGAGAGCAAACAAAGAGATACAATAAAGTAATAAGCAAATCTACTCCCCAAAACCAAACACGCTTTAGAAAGGAATGGTTTCACCAACAAATGAACAAAATATGGTGGTCTGTATATTGCTGACTGAGGAGACTAATGGCTGGAGATTCTGCAAATACACTGTGATGAGTTCACTGACACCCAAGACACATGAATGGAACCACCAAAGTAATCATTTTTTTTTACTAGTATTTATAGACAGGACTATCCATCTTAAATTTTCTTAATGGAGAAGAAAACTGAAAATCACATTTAAATTATCTTTCCAGCATTCTTTAGTATTGAACTAAATTACATCACATCTGAATGTTACCATGAAATATAGACACACCCAAAAAAAAGAAAAAAAAAAAACCACACACAAAAGAGGACAAAACAAAACAAGGAGTCCTGAGAAGTTGAAATATGTTGAAATTCATTCAGGCAACAAGGCGTATCTGTGAATGTTTTACAGCCTAAAAAAATGAAGCTGCACTGCAGTAAATGAACAAACTAATATCCCCTTCTTCAATTCCCAGATGCCCTTTAAAAAAACACTACCACCACCACTTCAACCTCTCTGAAGTACAGTTGTTCTAAAATAGAAATGTATCTCACAACTGCTGTCACCCAAGAGCAACATTCAGTTGGTAAAAACTTTATGTTGACATTTCCTAAAAGTTCAAGAATGCAGTGGCATCAAAGTGTCTTAGGTTTGATCAAAAAATGGTCATTCAAAATAATCTTAAAAAAAAATTATCAGAAGCCTGTAAAACTACAATCAATGGAGATACAGAAAATTCTCAAGACTAAATTGCATCCTTTTACTTTAAAAGATAGTACATATAAAGAACTTATTACTTAGTAAGCACTCAATAATTGTAGCTGCTATTATTACTATGAGACAGAAAATAAGGACTACAGAGCTGATGAAAATATCTATGATCATAGTGGTGTGAGGCAACCAATATACACTTATTAAGTGCCTACAAGGTCTCAGCACTGTGCAGGGGCAATACAAGTTCATCACAATCAACTTACGCAGCACTATCTCTGATCAAATAAATGACAAGTTGCGCAATATATTCTGACCCAATAAGGTAAACATCAAGTTACATTCAGCGATGATTAGAACTTACCAAGTACTTTCAACTTCTTTCAAAGTACTGTCCTTTATTTAAGTCCAGTATACAGAACTTGAGACAAATTACTTACTTGTAGAGAGTCACCAAAGGATTAAATAAACATAAAAGTGTCACCAAAATGAGTCTTTTTCTTTCTTTCTTTCAAAATGAGTCGTGATTTTTATAGGGGGAAAAAAATCTCTTTTCCCATTTCTCTCCAGGCTTAGGTAGAATAAGGATTTAGATTAATTCCCTCTTAAAGAAAATCTTTCTAAACTTCGAGGGTCATGAAAAGACCCTCTCTACTCCTAGGATTTATGCGCATTAGAGGGACGGATTTACACAGGAATGCACATTTATTAAAATGTTATCTTTCATTTATATGAAATGTCCAGAATAGCAAATGTATAGAGATGGAATGTAGATTAGCAGTTGCCTAGGGCTGAGAAGGGAGGTAAGGAAGGTGATGGGGTGATGAAAAAGTTCTAAAACTGGTTGTGAGAGGTGTACAACTCCGGAATATACTAAAAACCATTGACTTGTACACTTTAAATAGGTGAATTGTATGGCATGTAAATTATATCTCAATTAAGCTGTCATTTAAAAATTTTAACTCTTCTCAAAACTCGACAAATCACACTTGGTGCATTATGGTCAAACTCCATAGGATGTATCCTTGGTCAGATATTCTTCTTAGCCTGGTTGACTCCATCACTGACAATTCTACAAGGCCCCTTTCTCAACAATCTGATTCTTTCCCCACCAATACAAAGATCGAGCAACAGAACAGGCTTGCAGGGAAAGGAGGTAGTCCATTTTGTAAAAGTTAGAAATACTTCACACTATATTTTAATACAAGTGATTTTTCAAAACAATTATTTTCATAACATAAAAAAATCCTGATAAAGCTATCTATTTATTATAGCATTTTGAGTTTAAAAGAATGTGTTAATACTCTATCAGTAAACTGTGAATTACCTACTAGGATACAGATACAGTGTCATAATGGTGGTCTATGAAATGGACAATCCTTGTAGGGTATAAGGAAAGACACATCAACATCTGCAGAATTTCTGAAATATTCTGCCTCACAGGAATAGCAGTGCTTGAAATTAAAAAAAAAAAATTCTACAGCTCACAGATTTACTTTAACAGGCTCCAGGACCCCAACCCACCTCCTATGGAATACCAGGTTTGTTTGTTAGGATACTTTGAAAGAAGCTATACAGAACAACAAACAAGGGTGAATAACAAATCACCTAGAAGTACACGTCATGTATGCTACCTTTCATCCACATGTACCACTCTGTCTATTTAAGGATCCTACTCAGAGGAGCTCATAGCTTGGGGTCCAGACAGACTTCATCATCCTATTCTCAGTGCCTACCTGGTGCACAAATTAGGTGTAGTTTTCAATAAAAACTTGCTGAATAAACGGAGATTTCTCACCTGATTAGCCCTGGCTGCTTGCAGCTGGGTTTTCTATTTAGGAAACTTTGGAAAACTTTTTCCCACCTGGGCTGGCTTAAAGAAGCACCCAGAACAACAGAATCTTATCACCTCCTTCATCAGCCTAAATTGTAGCTCTCTTTTTATAATGAGCAACATAAGGGTAAACCTCTGCGTGTGAACTGATGAGAAACAAATATCTTCCTACATTCCTCCAGGGGCTACTGTAAGCAGTGCCAGTTGGCAGTCTCGCAGCAATTTTTAATGCTCTCTAGAGATGAGAAGAATCAAGAAATGAGAAGAGATTAGGCTTACGGTATGTACTCCAAAAACATTTTAGCGTAAAGATACTTAAAGTGTTCAGGGACACAGGTTTTGACCATTTTTAAAATGATTATGATTCCAATAGTCTATAAATCATAGACTATGTTTTGAACACAGAAATACTGGTGGGAGCCTTGTTTCTCAAGAACAGGTAAAATAACCATAATAACTGAGCCTGGAGAAATTAATAATTATTTATTTTATTATATAAAATAAAAAATAAGTAAGTGTATAAAAATTGATTACCTTTCTCCATTCCCAGTAAACATAACTTACTCAAGTATAATAGTTTAAGGCACTCCTATCTGAAGGTAATAAAATCTTTTGTTAATGTTTTTTTCCAAAATCCACAAGCTAATGAATAAATACACACATAACTATACTGTAAGTCAGAGCATGGCTTGTGCTGTAAAAGAACTTTACAGGAGCAAGAGAAAAGAGCCATCACTTCGGATCAGGAGAACAGGAGAGCTTGCAGACAAGGTGACATTTGAGCTGGGTTATATAGATGATCCCTCTGATGAGGTAACAATAGGTGAAATTCAGAGTACATGCTCGGCCCCCCCCAATATTTTATAGATTAAAAATAGTTCAAGTAGTGAACATACACCCCAAACATACTTTATTTTTTTAATTTTTAAAAAATATATTATAAAATTTGCTACATAAAGCAATGAAAACTTTCCCACATCACCTAAGTTTCTTCTACCATTCCACTATTCCTTTACCATTTTGGCATGAATCCTGTGTCACTGTTAGTTTGCACCTGTTACTGCAATGGGATACACATTATCTTTTCCCTATGGATGATAATTTTGCATCTTCCCATTAAACTCCATACCTTTGAGAGCAATGACTGTCATCCATTTCTGCTTTACTTTTCCATAAAACTCCTCAAATAAATGGGTACTCAACAGATGTTGAAGATTAAACCTAATTCTAATAATTGGGACAAGAAACAATCACCATCACAAAAGATGTCCGTGGAACAGATATTATAAACAAATCACAGTTTTGTACACAGAACAAAAAGCACCTAGATTAATATATCTTCCCTCAAACACTAAACCAATTGCTATTCTTTGGTGTAACTTGCTCAGAAAGGTGTTTATTTTAAAAAATAAATATATAAGCCTCTCAAGCAGCCTCTATAGAACATTATCGTTTTCTGTCACAAAGACCTAAGTCAACACATTAATTGGGCACTAGAAAAGTACTAGGTGACACAGTGAATCTGCACAGAAATAGAGGACGGTCCTAGTTCCCAGGGATCTCAATGGACAGTTCACAATTCAAGAAATTCCCTGGCAATGTGTATATTTAGGACAATGTGTTTAAAACAATGTGAAAAGCACACAGGAAAAATATGTTTTCCAGGAAACATAGCCTAGATAGTTCAAAGATAATTCTTTTCGAGTGTTTTCTTTATATGCGATCCTTTAAAAGTTCAGGAATTCTCTCCTTTATTGTTTAAATAAGCTGGTAAGTAAACAAAATTAGAAATTTGGAAGCTTGTTTTAATCTTCTACTTTCTATTCTCCGACCAAAAAGACGATTATGCCAGCAGGCCTGCCTGACATACTTATCAAAGAAGAGGATCAAGGAGAAGAGGAGGAAGGAGGATATTAGGTGTAACAACGCCAGATACCATCAAGATTACTACGAAAGATCATGTGTTTGTGTGTCTACACTTCCTAAATTCTATAGGAAGAGCCAAGTATCTCTCAAATATTATTACCTGAAATTGGTTTTTAGATTTTAGAGAAGTACAGCTTCTCTGTTGTTATTGCTGAGCCTGTGAACTTACGTTATAATGCTGCTCACCACTCATATAATCAATGAACACTTTGGAAAGTTGTTAGTATTGCTTAAAAAAAAAAAACCCGCTGGGCCAGAGGTTTCAATAAAATTCACTTTTCTAGAGAAGTAATTTTACAAAATAGCTCAGAATGTAAGAAAAGACAGGATGGAATGCTATCTTTGATAATGAGTAGCCAAAAAAAGACTACAGAATAACACACACACCGCAGCTTTGTTTATAGGGTTGTAACTTGCACATGCAAGTACTCTACAAAGTACTGCACAAGAAGAAACTGTCAAAAATGAATGTTCATGAGAACATTCCTTTTCTAAATAAGGTCTCTAACAAGGAGGTACTGTTTCTAAATATAATTTCTTTAGCAAGTATTGACAGATATAGAATAGCAGCAGTGCTCAAGATGGAAAAAAACTTCTTACATTTGTTTTATCAATAGTACAAGTTACTGTTACTAATTATAATGCCTATGGGTTCAGTAGCAGAAATTTACGGAGATATCTGCTGGGCAGAACAGTTACAAAACTAACTTTACTTTTATCAAAAGTTTATTTTTTTCCTAATCCTATAGACCCTAGCAACCTGGAGTTTTTGGTTCTGTTTCGTTTTGCAATTTTTTTTCCTTCCAAAAGAAGCTCCGCCAGTAAAGTCGAGGTAATACTTTCCACAGTTCAAAGGTTAAGGCGCATTCGGCTCTATATAGAGCTCTAGTTCGTCATCAGCACCGCTCCCTTTTTTTCTTTTCAAATTATCTTGACCTGAGAGAGGTTAATGCTCCCTTACAATGAAAATCCACGAGATAAGCGATTTTAGGTGCCGAGAAATGAAACTGGGATGAGAGGAAAACACCGACAGCGATCAAGAACCATTTCGCCGTAGAAATAAGCCTCTCCAGAACGCAAGAAACTAAGGTTTTGTCCAAAGAACCTGCCGCCCGGAAGCCACAACTTCCAGCAATTGGCAAAGAAAAGTTACAAGTAAGAGCTCAGCGCCCAGGGAGCCTGCGCCGGTGCGAAGACTGAGACCTGCAAGGACACTCACTGGCCCCCACAGCCCGCAGATGCTGGCTGCGGTGTCGGTGGGGCCGATTCCGGCTCGGGTAGGCTCGGGGTCTGGGGGTGCGCGGAAGGCGCGGAGCGGCGCGGGCACGGCGCCCGCGTCCGCACCCCTCCCCACTACCGCGAGCAGTGGGCGGAGAGACGAGAGCAAAGGAAAAGCAGGACAATGCTGGGCCGGGCTGGCGACTCCGCGCGCTCAGCAGGTCCTCAGCGTCCTCCTCGCCTGCGGCCGCCAGCTGCCGAACTAAGTTTGCTCCTCAGCCCTGCCTTCCTAGCCGGGGCAGTGAAGCAGTGACCGCCGACCTCCCTCCGCCTCGCCGCGGCCGCCGCCGCCTTCCTCCCCGCGGGGCGGCTCCCGCGAGTCCACGAGGACGCGGCGCGCGCGAGCGCAATGGGGCGCGCGAGGGAGAGGGGGCGCGCAAGGAAGCAGCGCGCGCGCGGGGAGCCGGGCGCGCGGCGCTCCCCGAGGACCCGCTGCCGCTCCGGCGGGTTTTCGGTTGAGGCGGGGGCTGCGCCGCGTCTAAGTGTCCGTTATGAGTCTTGGCCCGGGCGGCGCAGCTTGCCAGCCATTCTGGCCCGCCTCCCCCTCGACTCCCATCAGAAAGGCAGCGAGCGAGGGCCGGCGACCTCGTCTCCCGCCAGGGCTGTGGCCGCCAGTCGGCGGGCATCCCGGCGCCTACCCCTGGGGTGGAAGAGAAAGTGAAATGAAGCGCCTTTCCCCAGGCAACACCTACCCGTCCCCAGTCCAAGTGCAGCTGCCTCACTCCTCAGGCGCCGCCGGTCCCCGCCCTCGGGCCCCAGGCTCCGTTCTCTTGACAATGGCGCGTCCCCTTTAAGGAATAATCCGATCGGAACCGATCTGTGGTTAAACCTCCCTCCGACTCTGATTTTAACCGGATTTCTCTCTCTCTCCCCCCAGAGCCCGACGGGCGCCCGGCGGTGCTGCGAGCTCTTCCCACCTCTTCCCCGCCCCGCCCACTCCCTAGCTTTCCTGATTGGCGAGAAACACTACTACAGGAACAGCAGTTGTCGCATCGCACTCGCCAGTCCAGCCGCCGCTCAGAGTTACCCCCACCTTCACCCCGCCCCCTTTCCTGGGTTGGTCCTACCTCTAATCATTCTCCGTCTTCTACTCTATCGTTGCTTTGGAGAACTGGCAGTCAAGGCTCACCCTCCCGCCTCCGGAAAGCGAACTTTATTTTTATTGGTAAAAGGACATCTTCCTGTGCACCTGATTGGGCAAGGAAGGAGTTAGTCTGCACGCCCCTTACCCATTATCGCTCTCTCCCTTTACGGGTTTGAGAAACGGCCGCAAAGTCCTCCCCCCTATTTTGCCTTGTTCTAAGCGCCTTTCCCTTTAAATATTGGTAGGGGTAGTGGACAAACTCACAGCCTGTGTTGGAGAAAGACGGAAAGGGAGAAGAGAAAATTTCAAAATCTTCTCCAGATGAGTAATATATCGGGAACTGGAGCTGGGATACTGCGGAATCTCATCCTTCGGTCTACTGAATGGAGTGGTTAGAATGAGAATACCTGAAATTCTAGTACTAACTTCTGAGATGTACTCAACAAATTTTCACTCACCGTCCACTCTACTCCTACTGTCGATCCCACTGGCATTTCGCTACTCCAGAGAGCTTTAATAAAAGTATCTGTAAACCTAGAGGTGTCCTTGTTTGTCCCGCATTTAAAAAACCCTTTAAATCGCTTCCATTAAAAGTTCCGTTTAATTCACGTCCTCTGTTGTTATCTCGGGGTTTGTCACGAGAGCTAAATTACTCTTCTGAAAAGATTGAATAGATGCCCACCCACCATGCCAGCCTGCAAAGTTGAAGTCCATCCCCCTTGCTAGAACTGTGCCGGGGGGAGCCCAGGTTGAGCCCAAGCGGGCACCAGAAGTCTATTTCTTGAGAGAATGGGGCAGTCTGGCACCGGAAGCTTAACCCTGCCGCGAAACCTCACGCATGAAAGAGGAGGAATTCTGCTGCAGCCTGGTGTGGTCTGTGTTAGGAGTTCCCCAGTTTCCCATGGGAACTGCAAGAACCAAAAGTGTCGTACCTACCAAAACTGGGTACTCAAGTGCTTTGGTACCCATCTGTGAATGTTAGGGGTAAATGGTTAAATGTTCTGCCCCTCTTTGCCAATGAACTTCAAGAGACTTTGGACCTCAGGATGTTTAGTGCATTTGCAGTGAGAGCCCAGTGGAAACCAATGATGCCAAGATAGTGACAAGGCTCAGCAGTACCCTGGAAGGGATTTATACCAGAAAAGGGGGAATAAACATCGATAGTCGATAGGACTTTTCCGTGAGTTCAGGAGAAAAGTCTCCTGGGGATACCCATAAATATGGAAGAGTGAGAAAAGGGAAACGTTGTAGGTGGTTTAGGTGTTTCTAGTAGGAGATAAGGAAATATCTGGATTATATTTATATGGCCTTCAAGGTATTTTTTTTTTGTTTGTTTGTTTGTTTTTTGTTTTTTTTTTATTAAGGTATTTTTTTTAAATCAAGATCTAGGCAAGGTTTTCAAGTTCTTTGTAAATCACTTGCTTTATGAGGCCAAGATTATTTTGTTACACTAGCACATTGGGCTCATAACTCCAGAAGGCTGTCTACAGTAACCTCTAGATTCTCTTTGTCACACCTAACCAACCACGTTGAGATCATCACCTTACAAATATAATTTATATTATTTTTTTCTCTATTTCATACTTGCCCACAATAGGATTCCCTATTACTTTTTAGCCCATACACCCAGACTCCTGGTACTAATACTGCTATTGGTATTTCACACTGAAGAAGAATTTAGGAAATCTGCAAGCATGGATATGCAGGTCATTCTTAAGAATGTTCAGTATTATTGAACACAGCTGCAGTTCTAACCCTGGAGAAATTGACAATTTGCACTTTTCCCTTCAGAATGACTTTATGTCTCCTACCTTTGTTTTCCATCTCTAAGCCAGATCCCCATTCTTAAAAAAGAAATATTCCCCCAATGTGCCAGTTTGACTAAAGCTTTTCAACATCCTTGTATATAGATCTTTGTTAAACTCTTTTAAAGGTGAAATTTCACACGTTATGATCACTTATTCTCCATTTGTTTATATATAAAGGTAAACCATATCAAAGAACTACCAGTTAAGCCAGTAATTCAGTTTTCCTCAGAAAAAAAAATGTTACCATGTATATTGCAAATTCTTTTCAGTTCACCATAGGTTTATATAGTAACTATTATGTGTTGAGTAAACAATAGGGAAATTGATGAATATGACTCTCCAAATTCTACCCATAACTGGCACAATTTTACCCCTCACTCAGCATGTAGGTGGATACCATCTATTAATCTGTGATTTTCCATAGTAAAATTAAGAAAAAAATCCAGTCAGTAAAATCTGTCAACCAAAATCTTTCCCCAGACCTTTATTAGCATTAACAAGAATGAGACAAATTAAGACAAAATACATTCACAGTAATTTGTTTTATAAAGAAAACTTCAAAAAATATCTCCTGGGTCTCTCAAGAGGAGGAAGTCCTACACCTTCTATATTTCAATGTGTTCCTTTATAAAATGAGAACTGATATTCATTGAGACGATCACCGAAAGATCTTCAGTTATCAGTAAAAGGTTCAATTATGTTCAGTATATTCTACTTAGGCAGGAAAAAAAAAGATACTAATATATTTTTTAAAAGATTTCCAATTCTCTCCTACTTAAAACCCTTCGAAGATTCTTCAAGCACATATTGAATATAGTCCAAGCACCTAAGCAAAACATACAAATCACTTTATAATCTGACTCCAGGCTACCTCTCAGATTTATTCTCTGGCCACTCCTTCATTTGACACTTGAAATGGCTGCTCTTTAGATATCAATGATTCTGCTCTTTCAAGCCTCAGTGCTTTGGGGCATGTGCGTCCCTTTGTGTAGAATAGCTTTCCGCTCCATGCTCACCTGGAGGATGCTTCCATCTGTCCATCCAAACTCAAAAGAAGCTTTACTTTTTTTGTGAAGCTTTCTCTGATTGCACCCCCTTCCCTGATTTAATTATTTTTCTACTATATATATATATAATTCTGATTAAGATGATGCCTGACATAACTGAAAGCTTTCAGTAAATGCATGTCAAATTGACTGAGCAAGGATGAGACAAAAAGGTTAACCTACAATGTGAAAATCTAATTAACCAGAACACTATTCTAGGAATATTCTAATTATTTAATATTTTACTGTAAATCTATCTCATCAATTAGTCTAGATTACTGGTTCCCAGGCTTTTTTATTTCATGGACCAGTAAAATTTGCAAGGAATTTTTGGGAACTGATACAGGTTTAACAACTTTATTTTGCGAAGCAAAGGTATAAAAATAAATATAAATAAATCGCTATCTATTCTCCCCATTATTTCATAAAATAAGAATATTTTAAAACCAAAAATTGGGGGTTTCCCTGGTGGCGCAGTGGTTGAGAGTCCGCCTGCCGATGCAGGGGACATGGGTTCGTGCCCCGGTCCAGGAAGATCCCACATGCTGCGGAGCGGCTGGGTCCGTGAGCCATGGCCGCTGAGCCTGCGCGTCCGGAGCCTGTGCTCCGCAACGGGAGAGGCCACAGCAGTGAGAGGCCCGCGTACCGCAAAAAAAAAAAAAAAAAAAAAAAAAAAAACACCAAAATTGGGAAGGTTGTTTCATAAAACAAGAATATCTGAAAACCAAAAATTGGTTGGGTTATAACTTCAGAATGAAAGTCCTCTGAATAAATTTGACATTATAAAGAACTTATACAGGGGACTTCCCTGGTGGTGCAGTAGATAAGGCTCTGCACTCCCAATGCAGGGGGCCCAGGTTCGATCCCTGGTCAGGGAACTAGATCCCACATGCATGTCACAACTAACAGTTCCCATGCCACAACTAAGGAGCCCAAGTGCCACAACTAAGACCCGATGAAACCAAATAAATAAATAAAAGAACTTGTACAAACCTCCAGTTGGGTCCAGAATACTCACTGCATTTCACAGTACTTGATCTGATGCTCTTTTTCATCTATTTTAAAAGATGGCTTAGAAATGAAAATATTCCTAAGATTTTTTCCCTCCATAATGTTTATGGAGGGGAGGAGAAACTATGTGACTTTTTGTTAATTTTCACTCTACCCATGAGTAAATGTTAGAGCATCATCACTAACTGACTTGCTAGCTTCCTGCAAGGATATTTGTAGAGAAACTCTCATTGTTACTGGAGGCCCTTGCAAAATGCTTCCTGAATTCCTTTTTGCATCTACCATGTCTTACAGAGTTTCCCTCCTTTCCTTTTGGGAAACTTACCACTCTTTAAGAACCATTGTTTAGTCCTTAGAAAGTTCCCCCTTGTTTGTCAATGAGTCAAACGATAAAAATTCAAGTGCTCTTTTAAAAATTTTTTTACCCATATAACATATTTTCTGAGCTTCCAAAAATTTAGGTTAAGTGCCCAATAACCATCAATGAATATCATAGTATCTATCCTGCGTCACAGTTATTGTAATGCTAATATGAGCCTACTACAGCACATGGAGAAATGTTTGTGTTAGGGTAATTCAAATATATATTTAAATATATTTATTTATTTATATATAAAAGTGCTTTTTTAAATCGTGCAACCCAATCAGATATAAATTCTTTATGATGGGATGGCTCATAATGGCTAAGCAACTTGTAGAAGAAATCTGATGCCACGGTAAAGGTCTAGAAATACCATCTTCTAAACTGGGTCAAATAATTGATTTGTTGTTTCACGGAATATATGATAATGTATATTAGATCATCTTCCATTAATAAAATATTATATTTATTTTGCATTCAAATTCTATACCTATTTTAGGTCATTTAAGAGCTTCATAATTGTGACACTTTTATCAATAAGATTTTAACTTTATCCAAAATATTTTACTGCTGGTATGTTAGTATTCTGTCATTTTTCTTTCCTTTTATCATTACAAGGGGACTTCCATTCTAAATAGATTCGTTGTGTGAAAATATGAATTTAAAGAAGAGATAAATCAAGGATTAAATACTGACTTTATAAGTGAATTACTCTGAGAGAATTTTTAGAATATTATTCAAATGAGATCTATTTCCACTCACAAAAAACTTCTCAGAAGTAAAAGGCATGATGTAAAGAAAGACACCTAGGGAATTCCCTGGCGGTCCAGTGGTTAGGACTCCTTGCTTTCACTGCCAGGGCCCAGGTTCCATCCCTGGTCAGGGAACTGAGATCCCAAAAGCTGCCTGGTGCAGCAAAAAAACCCACACCTATATTCACTACAATCCTCTTTGTCTACTCTAAAATATCTTTGTCTACTCTACAATATTGTCTAGTCACTAAAAATATCTTTAAATTCAGCAGCCAAGAGCATAAACAGTGGTTACATTTCAGATTAGATTTTTAAATTAAATTATTTAAAGGAATGAACAGTTCATCTGTCCCTGTTGGGACAGTTATCCAGTACTATGGTGAAATCACTTCGAAACTATCTTAAAACCTTGTTAGATTTTAATGTGTATTTTAAACTGTTGCTCTGGTAAGTATGAATTTGTAACTGGAAAGGGATATAGTCCATTTATAAGAAAACATAAAACATTTTTTAATCCATTCCCTGTTTATGAGTTGAAGGAAAGTTGAAGGGAAAATGTAGGCACTCTATTTAAACTCATTACCACCTATCAACTCATTATCTCATTTGGGAAAGGAATTCATGAATTATCTGAAAAACCGGGAAATCTGATTGGGGGGGGAAATAGTTACACCATCATACCACTGGCAAAGGAGTTTACCATATGACTGACCGCCTTTGGGGGCTTCTGTCTGTTAATAGAAAAGCAGAAAAACAAAGGACAAAGGAAAGTCTCCTTAATTAATCCTTCCAACTAAGCAAAATAAATAGATCACTTGTTTCAGCAACAGAAGCAAACTGTTAACAATTGAGAAAAGCCACCTGCAGGTGCTTTTGAACACAAAGTGCCCCAGAGCCCAGAATTACTATTGTTTAAAAGGGTCAGCTAAGTTTTTCCGTAAAGGGCCAGATAATAAATATTTTTGGCTTTGCGGCCCTATGGGCTCTGTCACAACTACTCAACTCTTGCTGTAGCGCAAAAGTGGCCATAGAGAATGTATAAACAAGTATGCAGAGCTATGTTTCAATAAAACTTTATTTATGGACACTGAAATGGAATTTAATTTTCATGTGTCAAGATATATGAGTCTTCTTTTTATTTTGTCCTAATTATTTAGAAGAATAAAAACCATTCTTGGCTTGCAAGCCATGTAAAAAGAGGTAAAGGGGGACTTCCCTGGTGGCACAGTGGTTAGGAATCCACCGACCAATGCAGGGAACATGGGTTCAAGCCCTGGTCCGGGAAGATCCCACATGCTGCGGAGCAACTAAGCCCATGTGCCACGACTACTGAGCCCACGTGCCACAACTACTGAAGCCCACATGCCTAGAGCCTGTGCTCCGCAACAAGAGAAGCCACCGCAATGAGATGCCCGCACACAGCAACGAACAGTAGCCCCTGCTCACTGCAACTACAGAAAGCCTGTGCACAGCAACGAAGACCTAACGCAGCCAAAAATAAATAAATATATTTATTTTTTTTAAAAAAAGAGGTAGTGGGCCAGATCTGCTTATAGGCAATAGTGCTGACTGCTGGTCTAATATAACCCTAATTCATTAAAAAATATATTTTTTGGTTGAGTACCTAATATGTGTTCAGTACTATGCTGGACCTGGGGACTATAATGGCTAACAAGATGGACAATGTCCCTGTCCTCATGGAGCTTATGATATAATAACCATACAAATATATAGTTAGAAACTGTAATTAGTGGCTATGAAGGAAGGGTGCTCTAAACTGTGACCTGTAATCTAGACTAGGAGGTCAGAGGAGGCTTCACTTTTGACAAGGACTGGGAAATGAGTATGAACTGACATGGTGAAGTGGGAGTGGGGAGAAGGGAAATATTTCAGGCAGAAGGCACATCATGTAGGCCACCTTAATGGCACCCAAAAATCTGTGTGCCTAGAAAATACAAAGTGAAAGGAAGAGAGGCAGGGAGTTAAATTGACGAAATAGTTTTTAAAAGAAAAAGCAGGGCTCCCCTGGTTGCACAGTAGTTGAGAATCTGCCTGCTAATGCATGGGACACAGGTTCGAGCCCTGGTCTGGGAAGATTCCCACATGCCGCGGAGCAACTAGGCCCGTGAGCCACAACTACTGAGCCTGCGCATCTGGAGCCTGTGCTCCGCAACAAGAGAGGCCACGACAGTGAGAGGCCCGCGCACCATGATGAAGAGTGGCCCCCGCTTGCCACAACTAGAGAAAGCCCTTGCACAGAAACAAAGACCCAACACTGCCAAAATAAAAATAAATAAATTAGAAGAAGGCTCAACATTTAAAAAAAAAAAAAAAGAAAAGAAAAAGCATTCAGGGCCTAGTAGGTCTTTATTCAAAGTCCTAGAAAACCTTGAAGGCTTTACGTCAAAACAATGACATGGTCAGATTTGCAGTTTTGAAAGATCAGTCTTTATAGTGTGGAGAATAATTAATGAGGGAAAGCCATGGTGACTACAACAGTCAAAGGCTTCTAGACCCTAGACTCTAGGCCCTAGAGTCAAACACTACTATTTTATCTAGTAAAATAGTAATAGCAAGTATGTACTTTTTTTTTTGACAGTTCAGCTAACATTTATTTATTTATTTATTTTCATATTGTAAGTCCATAAGCTTTATTTTTTTAACATCTTTATTGGAGTACAATTGCTCTACAACGGTGTGCCAGCCTCCGCTGTACAACAAAGTGAATCAGCCACACACACACATACATCTCCATATCTCCTCCCTCCCGCCTCTCTGCCCGGCTCTCCCTACCCCACCCCTCAGGTGGTCACAAAGCACCGAGCTGATCTCCCAGTGTTATGTGGTTGCTTCCCACTAGCTACCGTATGTTCTTAATATTTTAATGTACATAGGTCCCCTACATACGAACCTTTAAGTTGCGAACTTTCAAAGATGCGAACGTGTGTCCACATGTCCAGTCACATAAGTTAGTTCACGTGTCTGGCGTACATTGTCACGTGCACGCATCCTGTAGCGTATCTTTATTTCAAACTAGATCTGCAAGAGGATGACTTCATTGAACTCCTTGCTGTGCAACACGAGGGGCTTACTAATGAAGACTTGATGGAAGTGGAGGCCCAGAGAAAGGACGGAGACAAGAGGAAGAAGTAACTGAAGCAACACAGAGATTCACGACGCAGGAAATGGCAAGGGGATTTTCTTTATTTGAGGAGGCACTGGTTAGTTTTTGAGGCACAGGACCCGAACGTAGAACAGTACACGAAGGTTGCAGCAGCTGTTCAGAATGCAATCCAGTGCTACCGTGTCATCTATGACGAGAAAAAAAGAGCTACTACCCAGACATCACGGGATTGTTTTTTCAAGAGGGTGGATAGAATGAATCCAGCAAGGGACCAGAACCTGTGCCATCAACGTCAGGCATGGGTGAAACTGCAGCTTGCCCTCTGTCTCTTATTGCTGACGATCCTTCAGCTGTACCATCTCCCACCTCCTCTCCCTCCTCCAGTCAGTAACACTTCTTGCCTGTCCACTCGATGCCAGCCCCTGTATGCCAAGTATTGTACTGTACTACTGTACTTTTCAAGGTACTGTATTGTAAGATTTAAAATGTTTTCTTTATTTTTTAAAAATTTTTTTGGTCACACTGCTGGCATTTGGGATCTTGTTCCTCAAACAGGGATCGAACCCACTCCCCCTGAATTGGAAGGGTGGATTCTTAACCACTGGACCGCCAGGGAAGTCCCCTGTTCTCTTTATTTTTTGTGTTTGTTTATTCTTTATGTATTATTTGTATGAAAAATATTATAAACCTATTACAGTACAGTACTATATAGCCAGTTGTGTTAGTTGGGTACCTAGGCTAACTGTGTTGGACTTATGAAAAAACTGGGCTTACAAAGTCACCCTCAGAATGGAACTCGTTTGTATGTAGGGGACTTACTGTATTAAAAGATTGAATTTCATAACCCCATAAGTAGGCACTATTATCTTCCCTTTATGGAAGAGGAGACTTAACTATGGGCTGCCTATCAATTTCTTCCCTTGCTGCAGCCCAGCTGAGTTTACAACTCGTGGGAAGGAACTGTAGGAGAGATGTAAGAGTGAGGAGGAAAGAGGGGCAGAAAGAAATGAATAAGTGTGTTCTACGGGACCATAGCCTTGGCTCAGACCCTAGCCTCTTTCCCAAGAGGTAGTACTGTGTTGTACTGGGAATGAGCCCCAAATTCAGCAAGGTGACTGCCTTGGGTACCTTGTGAGAGTACTCATTGCTACAGAAATATACCCAATGCAATGTTTGGTACATACTTAACACTAAAAAAAAGCCCTCCCTGTTTATCTAAAATTCAAATCTAACTGGGCATCCTGTATTTTATCTCCCAAACCTATACTAAGGAAACAAATACTTTCCCTCCCATAAAACCAAGATGTCAGCTGGAGACATCTGGCTCCTAAAGACATAGAAAATCAGCCTGAATACCTTTTCTTCACCCAAAAGGCTTCCCAAGGACACTGTGAATTACCAGGGCAGAGGTAAGGGATGGAGAATTTTGTTACCACTTTTGCCTCCAGGCTCATTCTTCCACCTGGAAGACTCACTTTTGAGCTCTTCCACTATCAAGAAAACCAAGGGAGTAGGGAAACATTGTGAGAGTGGTAGATTTCACAGGAGAGCTGGGAGTTGAAGGGAGCAGTACCATCAGGCACAGCCTTGCAAACAGTTCAAAGTAGTGTTTTATTATACTCGCTTGTTTAGGCTCCTTTCAGCCACCTACCACCAGTGGTTTTTCATAGCCCTCTGCCATGATCCCTGGGTCATATTCACTCTCTTAACCAGCCGTTTTCCCTCCCCTATTTTCTCGACATTCTCTCAGTAGCCAAGAATTTCTCTCCTCCTATCGAGCAAATTCCCAAACAAAGCAGTTTTGACTCCACTCTAAAGCTTTTGTCACCAGCTGATGACCAAGACCGCAGGATCTCACTTACTGAGGCATTCTTCCAAAACAAAGACAGTTTGAAATTCTCCCTAAGAAGAATTCTCTTGCCAGCATTTAAGACAATAATCACTTTTTCTTAAGTTTTTGCAATATCATTTTTTGCCAGCATTCAGGAAAAAGAAGGATATTTATTTTGGTTGCATCCAGTGGGGCCCACTTTTACCAATTACATCATCGTTTTCTTGGGAAAGTTCAACTGCTTTTCACTCTTGTAATTTAGTACATCAAAAGTTCAGGAAAAACCTAATGGACAGCACTTTGGATTCCATAATGGATTCCAGAAAAAAGCTTTTTTTCCCCCCTCTGTTCTGCCTTTAAATCTGATTCAAAATTAAAGCTGATTGCTTTTTCCAAGGTAAAGAGAGAAGGTTTTGGTACACATACCACAATTTGCTATAGCTGGAAGCATTGCCTGATTAAAAAAAAAAGAATGAAATGTACTATCAAGTAAACTCTCAGGAAAGAGTGAGGGGAAAAGAGGAGGCAGAAAGATATGAAAAATGTGGGTTCTGTGGAACCATAGCCTCGGTTCAGGCCCTATTCCATTATCTTTTCAAAGGTTTATCTTCTAAATTTAACTTTACTTCCCTATTTTCCAGGTGATTCCTAGATACTGCAAAAACCACATAAAGATACACAGATATAGTAATCCCGCTAACCAATTGAAATAATAATAAAAATACAAAGGTTGATGAATACATATTCCTATGAGGTCATCTATAGCAAAATGAAATAGGGAATTTGGTCAATCATACTGATACATTTAAAAATAGCTTTGCCACAATTATCTTGATATTTAGTCATCTATTGACTCGTGTCTGTTTTTTTGTTTGAAGTATCCAAATAAAAGTATTCATGTTTTACTACTTTTCTGTAAGTATTAATTTGGCCTGAATGTTAGTGTATTAACAACTGACATAGAATATATTAATTATGTAAAGGACAAGCAGGTTAGTAATATAGTAGCCACACTGGTAATATGATAACAGAGAAGCAGAGGCTCAAATTCAAGCAGCAAAATAATATGTAACTGATTTGTCATTTTTTCAGGATGTTTACCACAACAGAAAGTGCTCATCTTCTACATATAATAAAAGTACTAACATAGCAAATATTTTTACAGATCTACTGAAAAAAAATAAAATCTTATTTCAGTAAATTACTCTTTTAACACAGAAAAAGTCCATAATAACCAAACAATATTCTAAATTGTCCTTCAAAGAGACATCTTACCTTTAGGGAATTATGATGTTTCACTCAATGAAGCAATGTAAATCTTATATGTGTGGGTATTTTCCCTTCAAGAAAATCCTCAACTTTCCATGGGCCAGCACTTTAGCAGGTCACATTTTCCATAAGACAAGTTTTACAAACCATATGTAGATATCTGATGGCTGTTGTGAAATCTCACTCCACACAATTTAGTACTTTGTGTTTTGTTTTGTTTTGTTTTTTCGGTACGCGGGCCTCTCACTCTTATGGCCTCTCCCGTTGCAGAGCACAGGCTCCGACGCGCAGGCTCAGCGGCCATGGCTCATGGGCCCAGCCACTCCTTGGCATGCGGGATCCTCCTGGACCGGGGCACGAACCCGTGTCCCCTGCATCGGCAAGCGGACTCTCAACCACTGCGCCACCAGGGAAGCCCCAATTTAGTATTTTGAATCTATTTATATAAGTCCTGTTATGTGAACATTTTTAGTCTGTACGATGTCAGCCTGGTAATTTTCATGCAAGTAAGAAAACAGTTTGTTCTGCACTCCAAATGGTACTGACATCAAAAGTGTCCTTCACACTGGAGAAATTGTGACTGAAGAATTTTCAGCAAAAGCAGTAAAAATGGTGGCAATAGCAAGTCTGAAGTGGCAGTGCTAATGGGAGAGCTCTTCCCCCCAGTCGGCATAATGGAGTCAGCAGTCATTGTTGAGTGAAGGCCAGAGAGAAAGCACCTGGCCTTCAAGTTCATTCCTTTCCTGACATGGAGATTCTGCCAACCTCAGAGAATCCAGGCTGTTGTTTCTAATGGCAATCCCATTAGATACCCCAATGTATTTGTCTAGCACCATCTCCCACTATTCTCTAATCTTTGATCAAATTGGTTTATATGCGATTCCCCAGATTCCTTCCTTGCCCTTGCGTACATCACAGAGAAAGGTCTCAGAAAAGCAGGGTCCAAGAAGGTTAACAGAGAAATTAAGAGAGGAGTATTTAATCATGAAGGCATTGAGAACAACTGAGCTAGAGAAGCCTGGCTGCAGCCCCTGTGAACTGCCCTAAGAAACCTGCAAATGAATCTGAATAGGGTGAAAATGAGACAGCCAACAGAGTGGTTAGGACCTCTCAGCTTATTCAATACCCATGAACAGACAAGTCAAGTGGGCCACAAACTATTGTCAGTGTTTGGAGACGGCACTGAAGTGTCCTTAAGGAATCTGGAGATGAGGGGAGTCTAAAGGTCCTCTTGAAATTCATTGGAGAACCAACACATCATGAATCAGAGAGGAGAAATCCAAAGTCACTATAAAGAGAATGGCTCCCAACCCTACCAGACTTGTCTGAAAAGGATAAAATATGCCATCATATCTAAAAAAAGACAACAGTCCATCAGAATGGGGATGGTTATCCATAAAGGCAGAAAAATAGGAGGGTCACAGAAAACTGAGGCCACCTTCATCCAAGCCCTTATGGAGGGTGGACGCCATGACTGAAGGAATCAATTTGTCAATCCCAGTGGCAGGAACACTATTATTATGGGTGCTCTACGTGTTTTTTTTTTTTGTCCGTGCCGTGTGGCATGCAGAACTTCCTCAACCAGGGACAGCCCCCTCCCCGCAACCATTAGAAGTGCGGAGTATTAACCACTGGAACACCAGGGAAGCCTCTACATGTCTTAACCTACTGACATCTTAAAAATACAACATAGTGCTTTACTGGTCAAGGCCCTTTTGCTGCAAATGGCAGAAACAACCCAGCTAGCTTAAGCAAGAAGAGGAGCTTTATGACAGAACACAGGGATGTCTCCATAAAAGGTAAAGCCACTGAACCTCTGAAGGACTGGGAACAGGGAGCCGGCAGGCACTGCCCCAGGCTCTTTCTCTGCTATCTATGGCCCTAGTTTCTTCTTTTCTTGGCAAGTCTGCTTTATTCCCCTCTCCCTTTCTCTGCAGGCCAGCCTCAACTAGCTCTGGCAGCACATGGATAGGTAGCCTCCGGTCCCAAGTTTACATTACCTCATTCAAGAAAATAGACCAGACTGGATAGAATCTCTGGGTCTAAACTGCAAGTTCCTGAGAGAAAGAATTGGATTAGCCACACCTAAATGAGGAGTCCCCCTCATTCATTTCCGTATGGACAGTGGTACAAGATCATACTGTAAAACATAGACATGAGAGGCCCACATTTATGGAAGGAGGGAGGGAGGGAAGGTGGTTATTCTTAGAGGAAGTGAGCCAGTGTGACCTGTGAAGATATCACAAAAGACATCTTCTGCAGGTACGAACCATTATTATCCCCACTTTTAAAATGAGGAAGTTAAGGCATTCAGAGCTTAAGTAACTTGCGCAAGGTCACAGAGCTTGTCACTGGCAGACTCAGGATCTGAAGTCAAGCCTGTCTGAGTCTTAATCATTATGTTGTAATGTGTCTCCAATCCCTGTTCAGCAAGTAACCTTCTTATTGACATAGCTTCTTATGAGGGTCTACCTGCAGGGATGTATGATTATACTGACTTCATATGTTCCAATTCTTTTTTTTCTCTTTTTCTTAAAATAAATTTATTTTATTTTTGGCTGCATTGGGTCTTCGTTGCTTCATGTGGGCTTTCTCTAGTTGCGGCAAGCAACTACTCTTCCTTGCGGTGTGCGGGCTTCTCATTGTGGTGGCTTCTCTTGTTGTGGAGCATGGGCTCTAGGCACGCAGACTTCAGTAGTCGTGGCACGTGGCCTCAGTAGTTGTGGCTCGTGGGCTCTAGAGCGCAGGCTCAGTAGCTGTGGCACACGGGCTTAGTTGCTCCGCGGCATCTGGGATCTTCCTGGACCAGGGCTTGAACCAGTGTCCACTGCATTGGCAGGAGGATTCTTAACCACTGTGCCACCAGGGAAGTCCCATATATTCCAATTCTTATTATAGTTCTCATTATAAACTAATAAATTGCCTTTATGGTTCTTACATCATTACTATGAGTTTAGGTAATGTAAGTCCAGTCCTAAGAAATGGGTGGATTCTTTGAATTTTAACAACATTGGTTTTTAGAGCCTGTAAGGCTAAGGCTGAGCCCCCAACTATCATGGCCGTGATGGTTGTAAATCCCACCATTTAGGTAATTCAGGCTCCTAGGAAATTTCTTAAGGAACCAATGCTGGTCTTTCTGTCATAACAATGCTTTTTTTTATTTTAATTAATTTTTATTGGAGTATAGCTGCTTTACAATGTTGTGTTAGTTTCTACTGTACAGCAAAGTAAATCAGCTATACGTATACATATATTCGCTCTTTTTTGAATTTTCCTTCCTACTTAGGTCACCACAGAGCACTGAGTTCCTCAAGCTATACAGTAGGTTCTCATTAGACAATCCTTTTCTTACCACATGAAACATTTTTTTAACATCTTTATTGGAGTATAATTTCTTTACAATGGTGTGTTAGTTTCTGCTGTATAACAAAATGAATCAGCTATATGTATACATATATCCCCATATCTGTCGCTCTTGTGTCTCCCTCCCACACTCTCTATCCCACCCCTCTAGGTGGACACAAAGCACCTAGCTGATCTCCCTTTGCTATGCAGCTGCTTCCCACTAGATATCTATTTTACATTTGGTAGTGTGTATGTGTCCATGTCACTCTCTCACTTCGTCCCAGCTTACCCTTCCCCTTCCCCGTGTCCATTCTCTATGTCTGTGTATTATATTCCTGTCCTGCCCTTAGGTTCTTCAGAACCTTTTTTTTTTTTAATTCCATATGTATGTGTTAGCATACGGTATTTGTTTTTCTCTTTCTGACTTACCTCACTCTGTATGACAGGCTCTAGGTCCATCCACCTCACTACAAATAACTCAATTTCGTTTCTTTTTATGGCTAAGTAATATTCCATTGTATATATGTGCCACATCTTCTTTATCCATTCATCTGTTGATGGACACTCAAGTCGCTTCCATATCCTGGCTATTGTAAATAGAGCTGCAATGAATATTATGGTACATGACTTTTTGAATTATGGTTTTCCCAGGGTATATACCCAGTAGTGGGATTGCTGGGTCATATGGTAGTTCTATTTTTAGTTTTTTGAGGAAC